>NC_044034.1:95700421-96010123 GCF_901765095.1 Microcaecilia unicolor | reverse complement strand
GCTGGTGTTAATCATGACCTTCACCTCCACCCCAGCTGCAGAAGAGAAAAAGCAGCAAACTGCAAAAGATTCTAGGTTGACAAGCAACATGGTATAACCTGACAGAAAATTGCCATTTACTCCAAGGGCATCCCACTGGATTTAATCCAGCCTATACATTTTACATCTCTGAATTTTTATAAAATAAAGTCCATAGTTCTGCGGGCATCAGTGGAAAGGATAAACTCTATACCAACATTAAACTTAGAGTGCTATCCTTGGATCAAATCATTTCAAACTACATGTCATAATTATCTCATGTTTTTTTTTTAATTTTAAACATACAACAGATCACTAATAACTTTTCAAAAAAAAGAGAAGTTGTGAAAAACTCTAAAACTATGGCTCAGACACATTTTCTTTCTTAGGAACTCATGGTAGGCCACTTATTCTCTGCTGTTGCACTGACTGACCACAAGTTTCCTGTGCAGTTAAACTGCTGCAATAGCCCCTTCATCTTCCATGGTTGATGGGCGCAATCAGATACCGTAAACTTTCAGGAGTTACAAAGCAGCCAAGGGCCCATCAGGATAATGAACGTGGAATAAATCATATCCAGATCACAAAGGGAGTAAAGCTTGTGATTTTTTCTTAAAAATTTACCTGGTCCGAGCTTCAGACGACAAGGTGTTGCAGGATCAAGCAAGCTCAGGAGACCCTCCTGTATGATCTGAGAATGCCACTTGTCAACCTCCACTACATGGCAAGAAGGAAGGAAGTAGCTAGAGTGATAGAGCGTCACCCAACAGCGAGAGAGAGATTTTGTCTTTATAAGGAAATTTTGTTGGCAATAAGTCACTCTCTTCTTAAACCACTACCCTCCTCCATCACCTGATTACTCACAGAGCAGGTCATAGTGAAATATACATATAGCTCTTACCACTTCCTCTGAAGCCCTATTGAAATGTTCTCTTTGCAGATACAAAATTGCTTGTGTTCTCTTTTTCACACATGGAGAGCCAGCTGCCACATCAGCCCCCTTTCTCCTTCCCTCTCTTCACACTAAACACATTATTGTGTTCTTTTTATCTGCTCTATGCTAAGATACAGTTCAAATAAGGAAGTGGAGCAGGCCCTGTATTAGTTCACTGAAATATGAAGAACTAAGGTTTAGGAGATAAGTTTCAAGCAATAACCTTTTTCACCAGGCTAAACAATATATTTTTGCCTGAGATTTTGAGAATCATACTCATTGCCCAAGGAAAATGACCTGTAGTGTAGATACTGTGTTAGTCCACTCCAATGCACAAAACCAAAATTAAATAAATAAAATCAACATAAAACAAGCATTCAGTAAGTTGATATCTTCTGATGATTATACATGGACCTCTCCTCCCCACCCCCACACACACTTTTTCCCTTCTGTCTATCACTGGAACGCTTTTAATGGTTCACATATACTTTCTGCTAATGCTGTCTTTTGCTTATTCTATCCTGTTCTGAAGAAGGAGGTATAAGCTCCCGAAAGCTTGTCAAGAAATGTTCTAAATACTCAAATAAATTGTTGATTAGGCTACAGCAGCAGTATTTGCTTTTAAATTCATAAAAGGATGTATGGAAAATGAAGAGGGGAAGATGGAATGGGTTAGTAAAACATCACAGCACATCCAGTTTTTGTCCACTGTCTTCTTTCTATTTGTTCAGAGTTTCCGGAACATACTCACTCCAGTTCGTGGTCACCAGCAAGCAAACCCATACTGTTCACCCTCCCTTTCTTATAGAAACATAGATGTGAGAATAATAATGTTTTCATTTCTTGACTGTACAGTGCAATCCTCTTAAGTGCAAGGGTCTGGGACCAAAGAAATACATGCAGTTAACCGGAGCATGCACTTAACCGTTGTGACCAAAAGAAGCTTGACATCTGATAAACATATGTACAGTACAGTTTATTATACGTACAGTATACAGTCTCCATTAACTGATGTTATACAGTTTGCGTTAACTGACGTTAGGCTTACTTGAAGTAATCAGTCATAGTCCTCTGTACACTATTGTGTCTGTGAGTTCCATAGACTACATCTGCCAGACGGTAAAAACTGTCATAGCACTGACATCCAGTGGCCTCCAGATAAGCCCGCATGGTGTTGAGACTCTCCAGCGCTCTTGCAAAAGTGACAGGAGGTTGTTGAATTTCGTCAGCATGTGCCTTGTTGCTCATTTCATCATCTGTTTCATCATCAGCCATTGTTGCCTGCGTGTAGGTGCATATCTCGACATCAGTGCTGCCATCAGCTGTTTGTAGATCGTGATCAACTGCTACATAGTGCTGAAACTCCTCTTCAGTAACCCCGGCTGGGGTGTCAATAGCCTGTTCATCTGACGCGCTTGCAACAGCTGCATCTGTTTTGTCCCTCTCCACATCCTTAAAAAATCTTGCCCGCTTGTAGCAGTTCACAATGGTTGCCTGTGTAACATGATTCTAGGCTTCTTTCTGCATATGTAGGCAGTGGCGATCCTAGGTTGGCAGCCACTCGGGGCGGATCACCGCTGCGCAGCCCCCCCCCCCCCCCGGGTGCAGCAGCGTCTGTCCCCCCAGGGTGCAGCACGACCCCCCCGGTGCATCAAGTCCCCCCCCAGGTGCATTCTTAGCTGCTGGGAGCGGCTGTTGGCTCCACTGGCTCCCTGCTCCCTCTGCCCCGGAACAGGAAGTAACCTGTTCCGGGGCAGAGGGAGCAGGGAACCAGGGGAGCTGACGGGAGCGCAGCTGCTCTCTGCACCATCCAGCAGCGTGCAACTGGGGCAGACTGCCCCCACCGCCCCGCCCTTGGTACGCCACTGTATGTAGGGAATCCAACAGTGATAGATTATGAACCAGTTCAACAGCAGTTTATCCTTGCCAGTCTGATCATCCATAGCGCTCATCAGACGACATAGCACAAGAGCCCGATAATGTTGTTTGAAATTGGCTATTATGCTCTGATTCATAGTTTGGATCAGAAAGATAGTGTTTGGTGGCAGGAAGACCACCTTGACATTAGACAGCCTGACATCATCACTGTGTGCAGCACAATTATCACAAAGCAACAAAATCTGACGCTTTTGTGCCCGCATTCTAGTGTCTAACTTCTTTAGGCACTGCTTCCAAATTTCCCCAGTCATCCATGAATTTGCATTAGCCTAGTATGACACAGGAAGTCGCTTAACATTCTTGAAGCAAGGGGGCTGTTTGCTCTTTCCATTGACAAGTGGTTCCAACTTCTCACTCCCATCCATATTGCAGCAAAGGAGGATCGTCAGTTGGTCCTTCAACGTTTTACTTCCTGTAGTTTCGGCTTGTTTGAATGCAAGTGTTCCATCAGGAATCACTCGCCAGTAGAGACCGTTTTCATCAGCATTGAAAATGTCATGAGGTGCAAACTCGTTCAAGATGGTAGGAAGAACTGAAACAACCCAATTTTCAGCACCAAAGTCATCAGCGTCTTGTTTTTCACCATGCTGTTTCTTGAATTTTATGTTGTTCCTCTCCTTCCATCTTTCCAACCATCCAACAGTGGCTTTGAATTCAGTCATAGGAGCCGACTCTGTGGGTGCTGTGGGTGCTTGAGCACCCCCAATATTGAGAATTTCCTTGTATGTGTCCAAGGAAGGGCTATTTCCACTGGGCTTAGCACCCCCAATCATTTTGAAAAGTTGGCTCCTATGAATTCAGTTAGTCCAAGATTTTCAGCTAGCTGATTAGCTTTCTCCATAAGCAGTGGACTACTGACAGGAAACTGTCTTTCCTGACTTGAGAAAACCACTGAAGAAGAGCATCTTCTACATCCTCAGCTTTTCCCACCTGTTTACGTTTCCTGTGTGGATTTGTATTGTTTTGCCAGTCTTCCAGAAGCTGATCTTTCTGCTTCAAGATACGTGAAATTTGGCTGGGATTGACACCATATTCTTTAGCAGTAGATGCTTGACTTTGTTTGTTTTCTAATTTTTTAAGAACTTCTATTCGTTCAGCCAGTGTTAAAGTCTTACAGTTGCGTGATGACAACGATGACTCCAGTGTACACTCTAACAACATTCTTTCACTTATTCTGCCAGTGGCAGTTAACCAATGAGATTTCAAATTTATCGCCCCTTTGTCACGTGCCAATCGGCTTCCCTATTCCATGCGTGCGCTTATGCGGAGTCTTTCCTGCAGAGGAGCAGTCTTAAACCATGCATATAAGCGAATCTTGCACTTATCAGGGGTGCGCTAAACCAAAGTTTATCCCCATAGAAATTGATGGCGCCAAAATCAGGACCGAAGTATGGCATGCAGTTAAACAGAGCATGCGCTTATCTGACATGCACTTAAATGGAGCGCACTGTATTTCCAATTTGAGCTCAAGCTGGTTGAAGACGTTATTTCAGGTTTGATGAGTCCCTTCCCCAAATAACATACAATGTACCTGAGGCAACAGGAGATAAAGGGACTTGCGCAAGCTCACACAGAATGTCATTGGGTGACAAGGGATGTGAATCCTAGGTTCCCTGATTTCTAACCAATAGGGCACACCTCCTCAGTCTGCTCTGAGGCCCTACATACTAAAGTGCTGTAAAATCTTGCAGGAACCACACAATAATTGCCCAAAAATAACAAGCAATAATTGCAAAACCTCTGTGTTAACAGTGGGAAACATTCCAAGCAGTTTCTCTTAATGCACAGACATTTGTTTTTTAACGAGTTAACTAAATGGAAGACAACTTGATGCAGTTAGCTACATCTCATGAGATAATGATAACTGTGCCATGTTATCTATCAGATAATTACCTCTACATTAAATGTAAGGCACAGTCCCTGCCCATTACTCACCCATTCCATTGCTCTTTTCTGCCTCACGTGGTTAACACTGACAATACTGGGGCTAACTGCTAAGCAAAGTCAAGTTTAAGCCTCTGAAGCAGCCCATGTAGGGTGAAACACTGCTGTGTTGGGATTATTTTAGTCTACTATTAATAAAGAATTTTAAGATTTCATCTATCTCTCATCATGTCTGCCTCCACAATTTCCTTCCTTCATGACATCATATGGAACACTCAGGGCTCTGTAGCATCCAGAGCAGTTTATTGGCTATATGGTCAGCCTCAACCAGTTGTGCACTAAGGGATCTCCAAGTTCAATGTGCAGATGAAAACAGGGTAACAAAACAGATCCTTGAATGAAAAAATGAGATTGATGTGCATAGAATGGAGGCAGTGCATGCAAATTAATCTCATGCATATTCATTGTGGATATCCTGAAAACCTGACAGGCTAGGTGTACCCCAAGGACTAGGTTGAGAACCCTTATTCTAGAGGGTGAAAAGAAACATGATTGGCACAAATCAATCTTCTGTGTTCAGAAGTGTCCACCAATGTTTTTATGCCATAGTTGCTAACATTCCTGCCAATATTTAGTATATTTGGGAGAGACAAGAGTTGCCAGTGAGTTTCTATGAATTAGTTCATTTCACCAATATGATGTGACCCTGAGGATGATTGTTGTCTCCTTGCCAATGCTCATTTTTTCCTCATTTTCTTCCCACTTCCTTTTGAGATCGTTTGTTCTGCATTGTATGTTTCAAAATGCAAATGCTTGTTATCTTAGCATGGGTGAAGTGGAGAATGAAGCTTTCTAGTTGTCTAAAAGGTAATCTGCAACTAAAAAGCATTTTACCCACATACAAATCAGCTATCTGTATATGTGTAATAATATGCACCTAATGTAACAACACAAATACTATTACCCACATTCCCCTTAATTCTATAAAAGTTGCCTAAAATTGCATGTGCAAATTTGGGTGTGTGCACTATTTATGTATGCAATTTAATTGAATAGCAAGCTAATTAGCACCAATAATTGGCTTTTTAACAAGCAATTATTGGCACGAATTAGATTTAATCGGTATTTACATACATAAATTTAGGCACAGGATCCGTGCTTAAAATTTACGCATGATCTGAAAAGGGGCACAGAAATGGGAGGGTCATTGGCATAACAGGGGTATTTCTAAAATTAATG
Source organism: Microcaecilia unicolor (assembly GCF_901765095.1). Taxonomy (NCBI): domain Eukaryota; kingdom Metazoa; phylum Chordata; class Amphibia; order Gymnophiona; family Siphonopidae; genus Microcaecilia; species Microcaecilia unicolor. The sequence continues at coordinate 96,004,110 of NC_044034.1, read as the reverse complement.
CTTGTTATAGAATAACGGGGATACGTGCCTAATGTAGGCGTGCACATTTGCACCGCATTTCAGTTGGTGCAAATGGACGTGCCTAAAGTTAGGCATGATTCCCAGGCATAAGTGCTATTCTATAAACTGAGTCTAGCTTTAAGCACAGCTTATAGAATAGCACTTTTTTCAGCACCAGTTCTTTTGGCACCATACATAGAATCTAGCCCATTTAGGATAATCTTTCAGGCATCCCTCTGAGTGGGTGGAGGAGTCTGGTTTCACTTTATTTTGAGTTCCTTCTGCATGCAAACAGACTTTTCTTTGTTTTTTCTTAACCCAAATCAGAGGGGGGGGGGGGGGGGGTTGTCTCTGGTTTGTCCTTGTCTTGCTGGTTGCTGACTGGTAATGGCCTCTGTGGTTAGAAATAAACAACCTAACATACTTCCTCATAAGTCAGTCACCATATACTACTACTACTACTATTTAGCATTTCTATAGCACTACAAGGCGTACGCAGTGCTGCACAAACATAGAAGAAAGACAGTCCCTGCTCAAAGAGCTTACAATCTAATAGACAAAAAATAAATAAAGTAAGCAAATCAAATCAATTAATGTGAACGGGAAGGAAGAGAGGAGGGTAGGTGGAGGCGAGTGGTTACAAGTGGTTACGAGTCAAAAGCAATGTTAAAGAGGTGGGCTTTCAGTCTAGATTTAAAGGTGGCCAAGGATGGGGCAAGACGTAGGGGCTCAGGAAGTTTATTCCAGGCGTAGGGTGCAGCGAGACAGAAGGCGCGAAGTCTGGAGTTGGCAGTAGTGGAGAAGGGAACAGATAAGAAGGATTTATCCATGGAGCGGAGTGCATGGGAAGGGGTGTAGGGAAGGACGAGTGTGGAGAGATACTGGGGAGCAGCAGAATGAGTACATTTATAGGTTAGTAGAAGAAGTTTGAACAGGATGCGAAAACGGATAGGGAGCCAGTGAAGGGTCTTGAGGAGAGGGGTAGTATGAGTAAAGCGACCCTGGCTACTGCAATAGCTACAAACAGCAAATGCAAAACTTGGAATAAGAAAAAGGATATCATTAAAATAGATTTCTATAAATTAAACTACACTCTTCTCTCTGACCAGCAGATAAAAGTAGAGTTCCAGTAGTCGTCGTGGGTCACCATTTGTACTAGGCTGCACATTTAGCCTATCTGTCTTCAGTGCTTCTCTGATAGTAATGATCTATGTCTATGCTTACTGTTAACCTTTTATTGTTAGTCAATGCTGTTTATTGCTTATAACCCACTTTGAACCGGAGCCAGTTTGGGATAATGTGGGGTATAAATATCATAAATAAATAAATAAAATATAGCCTCATTTGAATCCTTCCCTAACCATTTACAAAACCCAACCTCCACAGGAAACAACTAGGGTAGGGGAAAAAGAAATATGAATTAGAAATAGTGGAAAAATAATATCGTATTCATACTGAAGCCAAAGACTGTTCTACATAAGTTTTGGAAGGTTGACATATATAGAAATCAACAAATTAAATTTATGGTCTCATCTTCATTGCATTCTTCACTTTACCATTGCTCCTTTCTGAACAGCACAGCATGGCAGGAATGGCTATTTGATTCACAAACACCACAGTTCGTCATATAGGGGGAGAGTGTAATCTTATAACAGGGCTACTGAATATCTGGGGGGGGGGGGGGCAGGCAATGCATTTTATCCTGTGATGCTGTAGATATGTAAGGGTAAAGTTAAAGCAATTGATATACTGCTTTTCTGTGGTGCAACCAAAAGCATTTTACACATTTTCCCCTGGATCCTATGTATTGCGCCTTAATTTCCGTGCAGAAATTGAAACATATTCTATAACAATGCATGCAACTTAATTGTTTAACTAGCTAATCAGCACAGTTAATTGGGTGTTAACAAGCAATTATCAGCACTAAGATTTACACGCACTAAGCATATTTTGTAATGTGGTTCATGTAAATTCTAAGTAGTTGAAAATGGGGCATGACCATGGGAGGGTTGTGGGTGGTTCTAAAATCTATTTGCATTGTTAAACAATACACCCACTCTGCTCCTAAATTAGGCATCAGGATTTAACTCAAGTAAAACATGGCATAAATGGCTGCAACTAAATTTGGTCGTGTGGAGAGGCGCTCAGCATAATTCAATATACTGTGCAGAAATATAAGCATTTTCTATAAAATTTAGGTGTACTATAGTGAATGCACCTGGGTGTATTTTTTCTACGTGGAATTTTCAGATGCCATATATAGAATCTAGCCCTAAATACACATACTTACCCTGTCCCTAGTGGGCTCACAATGCATGTTATGTCTATTTATAAATCAACTTATGTGCATATGTGCTATTACAAAATTAGTTATCCCTTGCCACAAAACTCTTTCATCAGGATGTACGTTTGCCCATGAATACCCTGGTCATTAGCATGCTCTTCAATGGCTTATGAAATTACCCTTTATGGGGGGGAATTAGGATTACTGTGTTAGTCCACTTGGATATGATGAATAGAGGAAAGCTTTTGAAAGCTTGTCTAAGATACAGGATGTTCAGTAAAAAGATATCACCTTCCGTTTGGTTGTTGACCCATATTTCCACATATCCTTTAAAGAGATCAATTTTCTTAAACTACCTGCCTAGCTGCAAAGTACATGAGTACTTTTTACCCACAGGCTTTCCTGAAATTTTCTCAACGTAAAAATCTATGTGTGTGGTTTTACTTTAAAATCATCTAAGAATGAAATATCTGCGTCTAATTGCAAATCCCTTTTGAAAACACAAACCCCCAGATTCTATAAATGGAGCTCAAAATTGCATGCGCAAACGAGCACGCGCACGATTTAATTGAGTAACGAATCAATTAGGGCCAATAATTGGCCGCTAACAATCAATTATTTGTGTTAATTCGCAACAATTTGGATTTGTGCACATCTTGCTAAGCGCTATTCTCTAAAGATGCGTGTGCAAATTTTTAACACAGAACTGAAAAGAGGGCATGGTTACAGGAGGGGCATGGGCAGGTCTGGGGTGTTCATTCAAGATGCACACAGTATTATAGAAGTCAAGGGATTCACGCCTAATTTAATACGCCAGGATTAACATCAGGTTTCAGTTGGTGTAAATTCTCATGCCCAAAGTTGGGTGCAGATCCCTGCGCTACTCGCTATTCTATGAACAGAGCCCGACTCAGTGGTCCTTTTACTAAGGTGTAGGAGCATGTTCTGGGCACACGCAGATCCAATTTTCAGCGCACCTGTAAAAAAGGCCTTTTTTAAATTTTTGCCAAAAATAGATGTGCGGCAAAATAAAAATTAGTGCACGTCCATTTTTGGTCTGAGACCTTACCTTACCGCCAGTCAATGGCTTAGCGGTAAGGTCTCACGCATTAACCGTGCGGTAGTCGTCTACATGTGTAGAATGACGATTATCACCCAGTTTCTGCCGTGTGCCAGAAAAAACTATTTTCCGGCGCATGTAGCAGACGCATATAAAAAATGAAATTATAACAAGGGCCATGCAGTAGCCGGGCGGTAACTCCAAACTGGCGCATGTTGGGCGCACTTAGGCACCCATGTGGCTTAGCAAAAGGGCCCCTCAGATCACCGTGTATAGAATAGCACTCAATGCCCATTCTTCGGCACCCAAATTTGGAAGCCATTTCCAGAATCTAGCCTAAAACGTACAAAAGTGGATGGGTTGCTCCCAAGGGTGCAGTCAGAGCAGGGTACTTTTTCCTTAGGTGATTTTCAAAGGAGCAAAGGCCAAGCAAAGTATGCAGTGAGGGTGATATATCCAAATAACTTCATCCTTATATTTTTTCTGTGCCCTGTCATGCTGAACACTGGTGGGAGATCCAAGCAAAGCATCCTGGTCTGAGCTTATAACTGTTCAGGGATGGGGAGAGTACAAGCATGAAATGAGAGAAGTTTAAATAACAGATTCAAATATAGAAAGAAGCCAGAGTGGATAACAACTGATGTGAAAAGGGAAATGAGCATCAGATAACCAGCATCTAAAAAGCGGTAGAAAGAAAAGCAGTGTGGCAAACCTGGAGCAATACAGGCTGCACCACAAGCATTTCAAAACTGCAATCAGTGAAGATCAAAAATATTTTTGAAGAGAATCTGGCTGACTATAAAAATGATGTTCAAGTTTTTTTTTTTAAATACATACTGCCCGATATTCAAAATGATTTAGCTGGCCGTTGACCAGTGATTTAATCATCCCCGATTCCCTCCAGTGGTCATCTGGGCAGTTGGAGCACTTTTTTGGGACTTGGTTGCTGCTATATAACATTGGCACACCAGTTGACACCTGAAGACTAATCTCTCTGAAAATGTCCTTTATTGGAATAACCGCCTTTACTCACAGTTAACTGCAGATCAGAGGTTGTGCCCCACTGGCAACAAGTCTCCCTGGTATTGAGATTAGCAGTAGGTCAGAGCTGGCAGAATGCTGTACAATGCCCTCTTTCAGCCACATTCAAGGGAAGAACTAAGTTGTCTAATGTGGCTAACACAGGAAAGGGAACTAAAACTGGCTTACAAAAATGGCCACTACCGCATGGACTACAGCAGGAAACACAACAGGGCACACTCTGACCCAGTAGGCAGGGGGAAAAGCACCATGGGAGAAGAGCCCACCAACTACCAACATCATGAGACTGTAACACAAGCTAATGAAATCACAGAGCCCAATACCCTACACCCACCACAATGCAATACTGATGTGACCCTGTACTGCACCCGAGAGCCACATCTGACCCAGGGAAAGGCTGTGACAGGATCGAACACATTCTGCTGTCATGGAGGTGGGTACGGCATTTGAGGCTGGCATAAAGGCTGGAAAAAAAGTTTTTAAAGTGGGTTTTTTTTTGTGGGAGGGGGTTAGTGACCACTGGGGGAGTCCGGGGAGGTCATTTTCTATATTTCTGGAACGCTAACTCTTTAGCCTTTATTTTCTCAGCCACTTGCTTGGAGAACCATATCGGTTTCCTTTTTCTCTTGCTTTTATTTACTCTCCTTACATAAAGGTCTGTGGCCCTATTTATTACTTCTTTCAGCCTGGACCACTGCCCTTCCACTTCATGTTCGTCCTCCCAGCCCATCATCTCCTTCCTCAGGTATTCCCCCATTTTACTATTTTCAGCACGCTTGAAATCCAGGACTTTGAGTTTAGAGTGGCTGCCCTCCACTTCAGCCGTTATATCAAACCAAACCGTTTGATGGTCACTGCTTCCCAGGTGTGCACCCACTCGGACATTTGACACACTATCCCCATTTGTGAGCACCAGATCCAGCATCGTTCCCTCCCTCGTGGGTTCCGCCACCATCTGTCTGAGCAGAGCACTTTGGAAAGCATCCACGATCTCTCTACTTCTTTCCGATTTGGCAGACGGAACCTTCCAATCTACATCCGGCAGATTGAAATCTCCCATCAACAGAACCTCTTTTTTCTTTCCTAATTTTTGAATATCTACGATCAGATCTTTATCTAGTTCCTCTAATTGTGTCGGGGGTCTGTAGACAACACCCACGTGGACAGAGGTTCTATCCTCTCTTTTTAAGGTGATCCATATTGCTTCTTCTTTTCCCCAGGTCCCTGTCATTTCAGTTGCCATGATATCATTCCTCACATACAGAGCTACTCCTCCACCTTTACGACCCTCTCTATCCTTCCTAAATAGATTATAGCCTGGTATGCTTGCATCCCATTTGTGGGAACCGTTGAGCCACGTCTCTGTGATTGCAACAACATCTAAGTCTGCCTCCAACATCAGGGCTTGAAGGTCATGAACTTTCTTGCTTAGACTATGAGCATTTGTGGCCATCGCTTTCCATCTATATTTCTTGGTTTGTGTTTCAACATTAGTGATTTGGGGGTGTCTTTTCACTTTGGGTACCTTCATGTCTTTTTGTTCCAACTCTATTGCTTTTTCCTCTGCCTCAGTTCTATTTTCAGGAGTATTACAGTGCTGTAATGGAGCAAAAGAATTCTTTAGTGGCAGCACTTGTACGGGCGGATGCTTCTGTGTCACATGACGAAGCCTGTGACACTCCCCCTCCCTTCCCACATCTCCCCCCTCCCCCCAGATTTTGTCATTTGCAGAAATGCCAAGTTTCCCAGTTCAGGGCTGAAGACCTTTTGGCTATTCCTGTTTGAACTTACATCCCAAAGCAGTGTGATATTTGTAGTACCTGATTCTGCCCATTGAAATCCATGCTGTAAGTCATTACCACGGTTTAAACACCTGTTAAAGGCACATTTTTTTTTGTCTGATTTTTTTATATGTCCCTTCCAGGGGATTAGTGAGGTTTGACCCAGAGGTCTGTTTTGAAGTTTTGAAGTTTGTTTTAATCTGTATTCTTTTGCTATCTATGGGGGGTACCGTGTATAGTGGATTTGGGTGAATATGTGTGATCTTGTGTGACTGATTTTGTCCTATTTTTATTGGAGTTCTTTCCAGTTTGTTTACCATTTTTAGATTGTAAACCACTGTGATCTTATTTTTTAAGCCTAGTAGTACTGTAAATGAAATAAACTATAACCAAGTCTAACTATAACTATAATGCACCAGGATGATGTGGTCAGAAACCCAGGACTGTCCTAAAATCTCCAACCTGGAATTGGGTAACTTGGCATCTTGGCTTTTGTACATATATATTTGTTGTACTCCCCTCCACTCCCAACTTTTGTTATTTGGTCCTGGCTCCAGTGCTCAGCTGTACTTTGTCCCAGGTCTTCCCCTCCCCCGCCTTCCGAGCTGAGAATCTCATATGGGAATGTGGTGGTCCGTTGCTAAGGCCCATCTCCAAGGACTCATTCCTGCAGCCTTCAGTGGGGTCGCTGTTTGAGACGTGCTGCAGGGAGGGAGGGTGCCCTGGATCCAACATAAAAACGTTTGGAATTTAATGTAAAGCATCTTCAGCTTGCTCTGTTCTGGGCGTGTTGGAGCTTCCTGTGCTGAGGTGTGATAAGCCCTTCTCGTGTTATCTGAGCGTTGGGTGCTGAAGATGGTGGTAGGAAGGTGAGTGGTGAAACGTAGCATCAGAAATGTCAACTCATGTGTCTGTGGCAGTGGGGCATGCTGTGTTAGCATCATAACACACAAGAGACTGAAAAGAAAAAGTAGAAGAGAATGAAGACCTGCATTTGTAATAATAATAATAACAACTTTATTTTTGTTTCATGCTTTCCCTGAAATATGCCCAAAGCAAGTTACAGCAGATACACTAATAGTTCAATTTAAAATTTAATTGAATACGTCACTAAAAATGCATATATATAGGCCCTTATTGTAGAAGGCTCGCTGCATATAAATAGCAGCGTTTTTATGTGTAAAGCCAACTTCGAAAGCTGCCATTTACACTTGGGGAACCACACCACATCCAGATGGCAGTAGGCATGTTTATGGTATACAAAGGAAGTGGTTTGGGCAGGCCTGCCTTAGAGACAAGTACTCCCCATTTAACAAGGGGAGTACACATCGCTTACCAAAAGTATGAATGTCAACATTTGTACCTGTCCTGAGGCACACATAACTGTGCCTGAAAGGGCAGGTGTAAAAGGTGAGGCTAGGCCTCCCCCATTATTAGCTAGTGGCTTGAAGGTCAAGCCACCCCCTCCCTTTAAAAGCCCGCCCCTTCCTTGATCATCAAACTCCCCCATCTTAACATTGAGCAAAGTTCCTTTATTTGTACTGCTAATCAGTGGCGTAGCAAGGGCGGGGCGGTGGGGGCAGTCCACCCCGGGTGTCCGCAGGTGGGGGGTGCTCCGTTGCGTCTCTCTCCTGCCACCGCCTGCCTTTTTCTTTTTTTTTAAATCCGTGCAGCCACGCAGGCAGCGCTTCGCGTCTGCCCTGCGTGTGCTGTGAAAGAAGTAAATCACCAGCGCTGGCTTCGGGCCTTCCCATGATGTCCCACCCTCGAGGAAATAGGAAGTTACCTCACAAGAGGGCGGGACATCGAGGGAAGGTCCGAAGCCAGCGCTGGCGATTTACTTCTTTCACAGCACACGCAGGCCAGACGCGAAGCGCTGCCTGCATGGCTGCACGGATTTAAAAAAAAAAAAGAAAAAGAAAAAGGCAGGCGGTGGCAGGAGAAGAGGGCTCTGTGGCTCTCAATGGAGGGGGGACGGGACTAGGTCGGGGGGGGAGCTCAGAGGGGACAAGGGGATTGGAGAGGGGGTGGGGGAGTTCAGAGGAGGGGTGCTCAGAGGGGAGAAGGGGATTAGAGAGGGTGGGGTGCTCAGAGGGGAGAATGGGGATTGGAGAGGGGGTGGGGGAGTTCAGAGGAGGGGTGCTCAGAGGGGAGAAGGGGATTGGAGAGGGTGGGGGTGCTCAGAGGGGAGAATGGGGGTTGGGGAGGGGTGGGGGTGCTCAGAGGGGATTGGGGAGTTTGGGGGAGCTCAGAAGGGTACTCAGAGGTGAGAAGGGGATTGGGGAGGGGTGGGGGAGTTCAGAGGAGGTATGCTCAGAGGTGAGAAGGGGATTGGGGAGGGTGGGGGTGCTCAGAGGGGAGAATGGGGATTGGGGAGGGGTGGGGGAGTTCAGAGGAGGGATGCTCAGAGGTGAGAAGGGGATTGGGGAGGGTGGGGGTGCTCAGAGGGGAGAATGGGGATTGGGGAGGGGTGGGGGTGCTCATGGGAGAAGGGGTCTGAAACTGGAACTGGGGGTTGGAAAGGGGCAGGGGCTGAAACTGTGGGGACTGGGGGCTTTAAAGGGGACAGGGAGAACTGGCTGGGGCTGAAGCTTGGGACTGGTGAGATAAAAAGGCTGGGGTTGAAACTAGGGGCTGAAAAGGGGACAGGGAGAAGTGGCTGGGGGCTGAAGCCTAGGACTGATGGGAAAAAAGGGCTGGGGACTGGTGGGATAGTGGGGCTGAAAAGGGTGGCAGGTGGGAGATGTGGGCTGGAACTGGAACTATGTGCAGGTGGAAAGAGAGGGCTGAAAAGAGGGGGCAGAGAGAGGGGACAGACCCTGGATGGAAGGGGGGGGAGCGTGAGGGAGGGCAGACCCTGGATGGATGGGAGAGGGAGGGCAGATGGATCGAAGAGGCAGAGAGAAAGGGCAGATGGTGGGTGGAAGGGGGAGAGAGAAAGAGGGCAGATGGTGGATGGAAGGGGCATTAGAGAGGGCAGACACTGGATTTCAGAGAAAGCGCGAAGACAGATGCTGGATGGAAGGAAGACAGTGAAAAGAAGATGAGGAAAGCAGAAACCAGAGACAACAAACTGTAAATAAAATATATATTTTTTATTTTTTTGCTTTAGGGTATAGTATTGTATCTGTGTTTATGTGTTAATAAATGTTTATAAATAGAACATATAAATAAGGTAATCATTTTATTGGACTAATTTTTAATACATTTTGACTTAACTTTCAGAGAACAAAACCCCCTTCCTCAGGTCAGGATAGGATACTATAACAGCACTATACTGTATTGACCTGAGGAAGGAGGTTTTGGCCTCTGAAAGCTAAATGTATTAGTCCAATAAAATGGTATTTTATTTTCTATATTTGTTTTATTTCTATTTGTTAATTTGTAAAGTGGTGATTGGATTTGTTAGTTTTTTCAAATTTTATATTTTGCACAGTACTAGGGGACATTTTCTGTTTCTGTGGTGTTGCATTGTATGCAGAGTCTGGCATCGGGGGTTCAGTTTAATTTTTGTCTAAATAGAAAGTTTATTATTACTTATTTTATAGTGGATTAGGGTGTATCTGTGTTTGTGAAAAAGACATGGCTTTCGGTTGGCATTGACTGTGCAGGATCGACGATCTGTACTAATCTGTCTGTTTTCATTTTACAATAGGTGAATTGATGTTCTAGTGCTCACTGTAGCGTTTAAGATGCTTGTGTGACTTGTAGAAATGACTGCTTATGGTATGGTAGAATTGCGCTATAGGTCCTGAGTGTTTTGTATTCTCGGTATGCCTAGTACTGGATTTTGGGGGGGGGGGGGGGGTTAAAAAATGACCAGCCCCAGGTGTCAACTACCCTAGCTACGCCACTGCTGCTAATGGGTACCATTTTACCCAGAGTTGAAATAGCAGGAAAGAGTAGGGGTCCTGGCAAGGCCAGAAATGGGATTGGTGACAATGGAGTGGATCTATCAGGAGGCTATTGACCCTTTAAGGGGGCCTTTGAGGCAGAAGCTGTTGGGTGGGGGACTGGGACTTGATACACTGCCAAGCCTTTCTGTGGTATTTTGCAACTACATTCAAAGTGGTTTACATATATACAGGTACTTATTTTGTACCTGGGGAAATGGAGGATTAAGTGACTTGCCCACAGTCACAAGGAGCTGCAGTGGGAATCAAACCCAGTTTCCCAAGATCAAAGTCTGCTGCACTAACCACTAGGCTACTCCTCCACTCCTGGTTTGCTGTTGGAAGGGGACTGTTAAGAGGGGGTTTATGACAGGAAAGAGTTATTAATGGGGGTATCAGATGAAGGGTTCTTTATGTTTGGGGGTTGGAGAGGGAGAGCAGGGTGATAGATGACGTGCAGCTAGTGGGAGAAGATTGGGGCATGTGTATAGAACAGGAGTAGGAATTTTGAAAAGCTGCTTCCACACACATGTAGGGTTAGGAAAACACATCTATTTTCCTCATGTGCAGCTTTTCAAAATTGCTGCTTCCATGGGACACTCAGTCTTCCACATCCTTGCATGGTTTTGTTTTATAAGACGCTCTGTCTCAGTTCTCTTTTCACCTCCTTTTTAAAACTGAGTACCACATCAGTTATATATAGATTAAATAATAACTCATTTAATCACCCAAAATAAACTAGAGTGGAGCACCAGCTAATAGTTACACTAAATACCCTGTCAGAAGCGATTTGAAAGTTAAGACATTTGGGATTTTATTAAATTAGGGTATTTGTTTTAAATCACAACCACAAAGACTGATTCCTATTGTAAATCTAGCTGCCAACTATTTTTCTTACTTTAAGGCTTTTAAAAAGAGGAAATGTTCATGTTCTAATCAGCAGTTCCTAGTATAGTCAAATAACTTAAATCACAGTTAATTTGCTGACAATTATAATAAATCAGCCCTGGATTAACCATTAAGCAAAATAAGCATGTGCTCAGGGCACCAGGAAACGCAGGCAACACAGATTTTTTTCCCCTTAGCTATCATGCTCTTAACTCTTTCACTGTAGTCTGCCATACCCATCATTCAACATGAAGTTCAGTGTTTTTCTAATCATTGTAAATATACATGATGTTTTTTATGCAATAATGATATTTCTCAGCATTTATTGAGTTTTAATGTCTTGTCAGTTGAGCGATGACATATGGCTCCAGAAAAAGGAGGACAGAATGAGCCAGCCTGGGATTTACTTCCATTCCTTTCAAAGGTTGAGGGGCACCATTGTTGGGCTGTATTTAGGGCATCAGTTGGCCTTAATCCAGCCCGGATAAAAATGGATTCACAAGATTCTAGTTAAAATGACATGGACTCAGTGATGTGTCTGAATTGTTGTTGCTGTTTTGGGAGGTTGTTGGTTTTTATTTTTTGTATGTTATAGACCTTCAAATTGATGACAGTCATGTCATCTTTGATTTCAGATTCCAGTTGACAGAGAAATTAATTAAACCAAGCATATTCTTGTTTTAGCACATACTTTCCCCCTGTTTACGAAGCCACGCTAATGGCTGCTGGTGCAGTAATGCCGACATGACCTGTTCACTGCATCGGCATTGCCGTGTGGCTTTGTAAACAGGTGGGACTATTAGTTATATGCTAGTACAGCAGAGATGTAAAACATTTGTCATTAAATCAATATCTGTTACTACAGTAATGCTTTAAATACAATTTATAAGTAGAATGCTATTCCATAATGTACTGTGTACTGTTATTTGAATATCTTTACTGTAGTGTCTATTGCTGTGTCTTTTCCTGCTGTACACAGCCTTATTTGAATTTCTTCAAAAAGTGGTAAATAAATCCTAATAAATAAATACAGTATGATGCTGATTATCTGAACTCTGATTATCTGGATGTCCAATTATCTGGACTGCTTCTTTTCTTTATTTTTAAAAATATTTTAATTATAATCTCTGTATTATCACATTATGCCTGATATACAGTAAAACAAAATGTATAACATCACAAATAGTTTGGTATTCTTTCCCATTTATTACTGAAAACAAAAAAAATAATGCTCAACATGTAATGCACAAAGTGTGTGCTCTTTTCAAAAAGGAATGTCCAACTATCCGGATTGCTCTCTGCAGAGGTTAGTCCGGATAATCAACATGCTACTGTACATTAATTCTAGCCCCCTCTATGTCTCTCTTAGTGCTCCCACCATACCACTCCCCCTGGATGATCTCCCTAACACATGGTCCTATTCAATTCCCCTCTTCTCCCCTACAGTTCCCCCACACTGTGCATCCCACAGTCTCTTTTGATGTTACTCTTGCAGTCCCCCATGTAGCCTCTCTTGTTATCTCTCTCACCACCTCTCTTTTGGTTAGCACCTGTTTCTCCCCTTGTGTTTCCCTTCACCACTTCTTCTGCAGTCAGTCCTAATGCTCCAGTCTTGGCCCATTTTGTGATCTTTTGTAGTGACCTGAGGGTCTCCAAGTCAACCACTGAACATGTCTTGGCAATGCAGATGGTACCAGCATATCCTTTAAGTTTTTCCCCCCTTTTATGCATGATCATATGATCTTTATTCTGGATAATGTGTCAATATCTCCTAAGTATCTTAATTATATCCTTTGACAGATGTGTAAAAGGTAAGGCACACACAATCTTTTCCTTTGGTGGTCTAGGTTTGGATGTCAGTAAGTCCTCATCTGTGGATGAATAAGTCATCAACAATCTCAGGATTCAGTCTAGCTCTCCTGTCTTCCACAGTCCCTCCTGCAATAGAAGATGTCTTCTTAGAAGATGTGCTGGTAGCAGGAATGTACAGGATCCCCCATGTAAATTTTGCTAGTTGTGGCCAGCATGTTTGCTTGTTTTTCCAAAAACTTCTAATATCTAAATGAAATCACCAACGAGATCAACCAAAGCCTCCAAATCATGCAGTCCTGGGCGGATGCATTCCAGTTAAAACTTAACGCAGAAAAAACACAATGTCTTATACTCACCTCACAGCATAATACAAGCAACGTCACCACCATAGCCACACCAAACTTTTCTCTTCCCATCTCAAATAATCTGAAAATTCTTGGAGTTACCATTGATCGAAACCTCACACTCGAAACCCACGTGAAGAATACAACGAAAAAGATGTTCCACTCCATGTGGAAACTCAAAAGAGTAAAACCTTTCTTCTGTAACCTGGTACAGTCAATGGTATTAAGTCACCTGGACTATTGCAACGCACTGTACGCTGGCTGCAAAGAACAGACCATCAAGAAACTCCAGACAGCCCAGAATACAGCCACCAGACTCATATTTGGAAAACCAAAATATGAAAGTGCAAAAACCTTAAGAGAGAAACTTCACTGGCTTCCACTTAAAGAACGGATCGCGTTCAAGATCTGCACGATTGTACACAAAATCATCCACGGAGACGCCCTGACCTGCATGCTAAACCTCGTGGACCTGCCTCCCAGAAATGCCAAAAGATCATCCCGAAAATTTCTTAATCTACACTTCCCCAGCTGTAAAGGACTAAAATACAAGCTCATACATGTGACTTCCTTCTCTTACATGAGTACGCAGTTGTGGAATGCACTACCAACTGACCTGAAAACAATCGATGAAATATCTAACTTTCGTAAATCTCTGAAGACGTATCTCTTCAACAAGGCCTACAAAGAGGACCCACAGCTTAACTATACATCTCAACAATCCACCCCAGTTCTGAAAGTCGTCTTTCTATAACTATTTTCTTAGATCTTCTTTCCCATCCTTAATCTCTTTGCATCACCAATTGTATCTGATATCCTGGAATGGCGATGCCATAACAGACCTCTGTAAGCCACATTGAGCCTGCAAATAGGTGGGAAAATGTGGGATACAAATGCAATAAATTAATAAAATAAATAATATCATCATCTGCATCAATCAAATATAAATAATAGTCCAGATGATTAACAGGCTTCAAAGTAGAAAATGACACAGGGACAAAGTTTGCCCCCGTCCCCACGGGCTCTGTCCCTGTCTCTGCCCTATCCCCTCAGGCTCTGTCCCTGCCCATCCCTGCAGGCTCTGTCTCCATCCTCATGGTTACTGAGGGTCCCCGTCCCAGTGTCATTCTCTAGAGAACATGGCAGTATTCGACACCTTCATACTAGTGTTGTAGACTACCAGGGCTGTCTCTCTTCTGATGAAAATTACACAGATTATTTGGGCAGGTTGTTGAATTATATTTCAAGAAGTATTTGGTAGTGTGGTATTGCTCAGTACCACACAAAGTATTTACTGATGTTGTTTTAAATTCATTTAGAGTTCACCAATATCTGATTCTTTTTATTGGGTAAAGGGTTTTATGTGGACAGGTGTTATCTGAGAAAAAATTTAATACCATAATATTGCTGATCAGACATATATTGGGTTCTAAGTTGCCTTATAATCAAAAATAGCATCTAAATGCTAAGTTGAAAGTTATTTGTCATATAGGGAGAAAAAGACCTCAGAGACTACAGTAGACACCACAAATGAAAGACTTCTTTTGAAGTTGGTCAGCTTTTTCTTTCATTGGTCTAAAAAACTTTCATGACTTATATTTCTTTTTATTATGATTGTATCAGGCCATTGACTACACAGCTTCGAAATCTTCAAGTCACAAATCTTTTTACAATTTTTTCAAACATTTTCTTATCTCTCTGCACATTAAAATATTCAAAGCATCAAAGCACTTAACTCTCACTTCCGACAGAGCATCTACTTCACGTCAGAAACCTTCTTCAGGGGACTGTGCTGATGCGTAATTCATAGGTTTGAAAGTGTTGACACATAATCTACAAAAAATTCAAACTTGTGGTTATCAAACATCATTCACTTCAACTTAACTTTAAAAACATACCCCCAATATTCAGCCAGCAGTGGTCAGCATTTTTTTAAACGCTGATCGTCACCGGGTAAATTATCCCCCGATAGTGCTGGGCCATGTCCGGACACCGGCACTGAATATCAGGGGATAAATTGCGGGCAGGCTGTGAGAGGTTATGCGAGTCTAGCCAATATTCAGCCAGGGCAGCATAAGAGTTATGAGGCCCTGGCTGAACATCACACTACTCCGGCCCACATAAATTTGTTTAAAAAAAAACAAGCTCCCTCCTGCCAATGTCCCCTCTTTCCCTCCTTTCCTCCCCCAGCAAGACCCCACACCCTTGCCTCCCCCAAACCATGGAGGGGCTTACCTACAGTAAGGATATCATTAACTTTGATTGTTCTTATTTTTAGTCCCTTGACTTTTATCAACTTTTACTGACTCATATTGCTGGTATCTGTCTCTTAACTGCTTCTACTGCTTCATATTGCATTATTCTGAATTGTATTGCTGACTTGTATTATTGGCTACTGACCTCTAACTACTTATACTACATCATTTTGCATTATACTGAATTGAGCCAGAAGATCCCTGAGGTCGGTGACCACAGGAGAAGTTGGCAAGACTGAACCTTGCTGCCTATAATTGTGCCTTCACCCCAGTCCTAGAACTGTATGTAGTTATTCAATGTAACTGAGCATATTGCATTGCTGACTGTTCATTTATACTATATATATTGCTCAATATTTATATCTTGACATGGATCCTAGCTTTAAATCCCAATTCTGACAATTGTGTATATTTGATGCTACATACTGTACTACATTTTGACACGGTTTCTAGTTCTGTTCCCAAATTACATAACTCCTCCATTTAATCTATTGCCCCTATTGCCCTCCTGTCTCCCTCTAACTCACACAGCCCTCATTCAACCAGCACACCTCACCAAAATGTTCTTCCTAAAAATACTCATCATCACCATAGGAGCCAACTTTTCAAAATGATTGGGGGTGCTTAATTTATTATTATTTTTTTTTTACAGGTGGTGCATTTCTCCCCCTCCCCTCGCCCCCCTCTCCCCCTCCCCCTCCCTTCACCCCCTCTCCTCAGAGTTCCAGCCCCCCCTCTCCTCAGAGTTCCAGACCCCCCTCTGAGTTCCAGCCCCCCCTCCGTCCGACTCGAGTTCCATCCTGACCTCTTCTCCCACTCCCACAACAGTCCTTCGCCTGCCCCTCGCCTTCCTGCATGCTGCCCATAACTTAAAAGTCATCTTACCGGGGTCCCAGTGGCAGCAGTAGTGAAAGGCGAGCACGCTTCAGCCTGCCTTCCCTTCTCGTTGCTCTCAGCTCTGCTTCTGGTCCCGCCCTTGCGGAAACAGGAAATGAGGGCGGGATCACATTTCTAGGAGACAACGACAATGACCTAATCCACTCTCCCACCCCTTCCCTATGCTTATCCCATGTCCCACCCCCCCTTCCGCCTCTTCTACCCCTCCTCCAATGTTCACCTACCCTTGCTCATAACCCTTGTACTCCCTTCACTCTTGCCCATTCTCTACCTACTTATTTCTTTTATTATTCTGATATACTTAACTTACATTTTGTTTCTTCATCAATACTCTGTAATCCCTGTTACTATGTAAGCCGCATAGAACCTGCTCTGAGTGGGAAAGCGTGGGGTAAAAATGTAATAATAAATAAATAAATACATCCCTGGTTGTCCACCGGGGTCATTGGGGGCAGGAGCGCAGCTCCCTCCCTCCTTCCTCTTGTGGTGCCTCAGTAAAATGACTGCTACAACCTCTCACAACAGCTCGTGGTACTATCCAGCTTATTTTCGAAAGAGAAAGACACCCATATTTCGACCCAAATCGGGAGATGGGCATCTTTCTCCCGTGGGCGAACAAATCGGTATAATCGAAAGCCGATTTTGGTTGTCTTCAACTGCACTCAATCGCAGGAACGAACAAAGTGGACGGGGGCGTGTCGGAGCTGTGGTGAAGGCGGGACTGGGGCGTGGTTATCGGACGAGGAGAGATGGGCGTCTTTAGCTAATAATCGAACCAAGAAGGGCGTTTTTGACGAGAATTTGGTCCGCGTTATTTTGTTTCAGGTCCAAGTCCCAAAAAAGTGCCCCAACTGACAAGATGACCAACGGAGGGAATCGGGGATCACCTCCCCTCACTCCCACAGTGGTCCCTAACCCCCTCCCACCAAAAAAATCCCACTTTACAAACTTTTTTTCCCAGCCTGTATGCCAGCCTCAAATGCCGTACCCACCTCCATGACAGCAGAATGTGTTCTATCCTCTGACAGCCTTTCCCTGGTTCTGATGTGGCTCTCGGGTGAGTGTGACACCTTTTCTGTTATGCGCACTGCAGAGTCACATCAGCAATGCATTGTGTAGGGTATTGGGCTCCACGATTCCACTAGCTTGTGTTAAATGCTTACGATGTTGGTAGTTGGTAGGCTCTACTCCCATGGTGCTTTTCCCTCTGCTTACTGGGTCAGAGTGTGCCCTGTTTTGTTTCCAGTAGTCCATGAGGTAGTGGCCATTTTTGTAAGCCAGTTTTAGCTCCCTTTCAAGTGTTACCCACGTTACTGAAAGTGGGCATTGTACAGCATTCTGCCAGCTCTGACCTACTGCTAATCTCAATACCAGGGAGACTCTTTGCCAGTGGGGCACAACCTCTGATCTGCAGTTAACTGTGAGTAAACGTGCTTATTCCAAAAAAGGTCGTTTTCGGAGACATTAGTCTTCAGGTGTCAACTGGTGTGCCAAGGTTCTACAGCAGCAACAAGTCCTAGAGGCCTGGAGCACTTTTAGTGGGTACCGCAGTGCACTTCAGGCAGGCGGACCCAGGCCCATCCCCCCTACCTGTAACATTTGTGCTGGTAAATGGGAGGCCTCCAAAACCCACTGTACCCACATGTTGGTGCCCCCTTCGCCCCTAAGAGCTATGGTAGTGTTGTACATTTGTGGGTAGTGGGTTTTGGGGGAGGGGGTTGGGGGCTCAGCACCCGTGGTAAAGGAGCTATGCATGTGGGAGCTATTTCTGAAGTCCACCGCACTGACCTCTAGGATGCCCAGTTGGTGTCCTGGCATGTCAGGGGGGCCAGTGTACTACGAATCCTGGCCCCTCCTACGACCAAATGGCTTGGATTAGGACATTTTTGAGCTGGCCAGTTTTAGTTTCCATTATTGCAAAAACAAAAAAACACCCAGCTCAGAAACAAACAAATCCATGGAATTTGGTCCGTACAAACCGTATTTTCGAAACAAAACAAAGACGTCCATTTTTTTCGAAAATACGGTCTGTCCCTCCTCTTCACGTACCCGTTTTCGGACATAGACACCCATGGAGATAGGCGTTCGCGTTCGATTATGCCCCTCCACATGTAATAGTTGTCCTGAATGAAGCCTCTTACCTATGCGGGTGCTAGCACTGAATATTACCGGCACACACATAACCTGGGCCTCCTCCCCAGTACCACCCCCAGCGCCCTGCCTACTTTTTGTTTGGGCGGTCTCAGGGGATATTCAGTGGCACTGTTTGGTTAAGTGTCGCTGAATATCCCCAGTTAGGTGCCAGGAAGCTATTTAAGCAGGCATGAGAGGTTTCTGCCCTCTGAAATTGCTTTAAATATCAGTCTCATAGTCACAGAACACCTACAGAGGTGCCTTCCCATGTACACTCTGTGACAGAAAATTGAAGATCATGTGGCAAAACAGTTTGTTAATTTTAGTATTTCATTACAATTACCTTTAATTGTTATGTTCACTTCATTCTAAAGTTATTACACTGAGTGCCTTATGTCTAGACTTTACATAACCTGCATACCTCAATCGTTCCTGTTTCCTAGGCAAATATTCTTTAATTCAACTCAAAATGATTGAACAGCCAAAACTTTTACGCAGACCTCTTCCACCAAAGCTTCTGCCTCCTCTACCTCCATCCTCATCTAGGCAGACTAGCAACAAAGGTAAATAGCCATATATATATTTTTTAACATTTTGTTTGAAATCATTTATGGGGTAATTCCATAAACTGGGCACAAAATAATTGCATATATAATTGCATTTCCTTTAGTCTTACGATGCTGCTTACATTATACATCATTTAGAAAGAATTTGAAAACACTTTTGTTTCCACTAATTATGCCTTAATTGTTATATTCTGTGGACCTATATTTTAATTCTTTGTATTTGATATTGTAACTCCCAGAAAATTGGATCTGGTTCTCTTAGCTTTGTAACCTGCCTAGAAGTGATGAGATATATGGTGGGCTATAAGACATGGATATAACAAAAGAGAGGGAACGAAGTACAAACTAAAGTCCAAACAAAAAAAAACAGCACCACGGGCCTTTAAAAATGGAACACAGTTCTTTAATTTGGATACAGAAAGTGAAAGTGCCTTAGTGCTTTGTAGCTTTTACTATATGAGACGTGGGGTAAGGAATAATATATTGTAGAGGAATACATTCGAGTTATTCCCCAAGTTTCCCACGTCATCACTGTGACCCCTGACACAGGTGCTAGTCACCGAAACACGGCCCGTGTCGGGTCTTTTTGTCAAGGCTCATTCATTAAAGAACTGTGTTCCATTTTTAAAGGCCCGTGGTGCTGTTTTTTTTGTTTGGGCTATAAGACGTGTCATAACATAACATAAAGAAACATCAAAAAATGAAGGCAGATAAAGACCATATGGCCTATTCGGTCTGCCCATCCATGCCATCTACTACCCCTTCCTCTCCCTTAGAGACCCTATGTACTTGTGCCAAGCTTTCTTGAATTGAGATAGTTTTCATCTCCACCACCTCCACTGGGAGGCCGTTCCACAAATTCATCACCTTTTCCATGAAGAAATATTTCCTCAGGAGTCTGTCTCCTTTCACTTTCATCCTATGCCCCCTATATGCATAAATGCCAAAATTCTGCCTAAGCACCGTTCTTCAAATACACACAAATATCTTGCAAAGTATGTATTTTACAGATAGACATGCATATAGGTGGAATGTGAGCAGAGTGTGGATGGGGCACACAATTATATGCATAACTTATAGCATATTTATCTTCATCTTTTAGAGCATTTACGCCAGCATAAGTGTCAGTGGGGGTGGGACCAGTGGGGCCTTCGTGCATGGGGGTCCCAGGGCTCCTCTGTTCTGAAGTTAATCACTGGCGCTGGGAGGGTCAGGTGCCTTTTCAGTCCTGCGGGACTGGGGGGAGAAGGGAGATCTGCTTGCGGTGATCAAGGGAGAGAGGTGATGTTGGCATCAGGGGAGAGGGAGATAGAGCGGTGATATTGAACGTGAGGGGAAGCCACAACATAAAGAGTGAGGAAGGGAAGCGAACGTGGCACATGGATGATAGGGAAGAGAAGAGAGAGAGGGGAACTGGGGCACATAGATGGTGAGGAAGGTAGAGAGAAGGGAACTGCAGCAAGATTCCTCAGCACTGAAGTTAATCACTGGTGCTGGACCAGATGCGTTTTTTTGCTCCTGCAGGCCTGGAAGGAAAAGAGGAAATCGGTGAGTGAGGGAGATAGAAAGGATGATGTTGGGTTTGGGGAAGAAGGAGAGAGGGTTGTGTATTGTATGGATTTCTGCCAGGTACTTGTGACTTGGATTGGCCACTGTTGGAAGCAGGATACTGGGCTAGATGGACCATTGGTCTGACCCAGTATGGCTTTTCTTATGTTCTTCTGTTCTTATGAGTGAATGTATTTCTGAATCCCATAGCAATGTTTAATTATGTTAATTTTTTCTCTTTTAGCCTTCTTTATCAATGATTTGCATCTGACTTGCCAGTGCTTACATGGCTTCTTATTTTCTTCATTCAGATCCTTTTTGCATTCTTTGAAGGATTTTCTTTTGGCTCGAATAGCCTCTTTCACTTCACCTTTTAACTGTGCTGGCTGTCGTTTGCTCCTCTTTCCATCTTTATTAATATGTGGAATATATCTGGTCTGGTCTTCCATGATGATATTTTTAAACAGATACCATGCCTGATTTAAGGTCCTAACCTTTGTGGCCAATCCTTTTAGCTTCTTTTAAAAACTAAATAAAAATGTTCTTGATCTTAACAGTCTTTATGGAACATCCTCTCTGCTTTTATTGTCTGATTACCTCTACCCTGAGGATTGTATGGCTTCTGGTTTCTGGATGTGTGTATCTTGGTGTTGAATTTAGGTAATTCCAGATTCAAAAACAACATGGAAATGACAAGGGACTTCCTAGTTTCAGATTGTGTAAGTTTTCCAGATTTTGGATTTTGGATCACAAGTAGCAGCAGTAGGATTTGAACTGGCCACCACTGGATTTCAAGACCAGTGCTCTAGCCACTAGGCCACTCCTCCACTTCCTTGAAATTTGGCCTTCCCTGTGAGGGGGGCAGTATGCAGGTCCCTGGTGGAGAGGTATGTGTGTGTCAACGGAGGCATAATGAAGGCGTGGACATCCTTCTTTCAAACATTTTGGACATCCTCAACTGCCTCCCCTCAACTACCCCCCAGCCAGGGAAGGCCAAATTTCAAGCACGTGGCGTAGAGGCTGAGTGGCCTAGTGGCTAAAGCACTGGTCATGCAATCCAGAGGTGGCTGGTTCAAATCTCACTACTGCTACTTGTGATCCAAAATCCAAATAAATAAAGGGGATGTCAGAGGCATAGCAAAGGCATGGACATCCTTCTCACAGAAATATCCACATTTTGGATAGGAAGGACGTCCTCAACTGCCATTGCAGGAAAGGACATCCTCAACTGCCGTCACAGGGACAGAGGCATAGCGAAGGACATCCTTCACCCATACTTAAAAAAAAAAAAAAGACATCCCTGACAAGCACTTGGACGTTTTCACCTGGACGTGTTTTTCTAAGGTTGTAGACGGCTATTATACACGCAGCTTGTCTGCATGTATGAAGCCTTCTTTGGCATGCAGAGAGCAGCCACACATAACGCTTGGCTGCTCTGCACTGGCTTCCCCTCCTTATGAAGAAAATCATGTGTTAATGAGCTAACATTGAGCAGCTCATTTGCATGCGATTTCCTTCATGCATGCCCATTCCTTTCCGAATCGCTAAGGGATCGATAAGGGAAGGGCTTTTTCCGTTCAGTTAGTGGGACCAGTGCACTACGAATGCTGGCTCCTCCCACGACCAAATGGCTTGGATTTGGTCGTTTCTGAGATGGGCGTCCTCGCTTTCCATTATCGCCGAAAATCAGAAATGACCAAGTCCTGAGGACGACCATCTCTAAGATCGACCTAAATTTGCTGATTTGGGCGTCCCCGATCATCGAAAGGAAAGATGGATGCCCATCTTGTTTCGATAATACGCATTTCCCCGCCCCTTCGCGGAGCCATCCTGCGAGGACGGCCCCAGGAAAACCTGGGCGCCCCATTCGATTATGCCCCTCCACGCGTCATAAATGCATAGGAGGTGAGTCTCTTTTAATTGAAAGGAAGTTCTGGAATGAGGGAGCATAGAATGAAGGTGAAAGGGGATAGGCTCAGAACTAACCTGAGGAAATACTTCTTCACGGAAAGGGAGGTGAATTCATGGAACGGCCTCCTGGTGGAAGTGGTGGAGACAAAAACAGCATTTGTTCCTGTTAGTATTGCAGTTCTGGGTATCCTGAAGGTACTGAGCTACCTTGTGGTTTATTCCAACCTATTTCCTATTACTTTTGTAGTTCTATCCCACCTCTCCTTTTGTTTCTTGCCCGAGATGCGTCCTTTCCCTTTTTTAAAACTTTCTATTGTGTTCATGTTTTTATTATGTTTTAGATTGTAAACCACCCTGAAGGAATCCGTAGGGTGGGATAGTAAATCTAAATAAACTTGGATCTGAATTCAAGTGAGCTGGGGACAAGTACACGAGATCTCTAAGGGAGTGATAGGGAGAGCAGAAGACATGGATGGGCAGACTGGATAGGCCATATGGTCTTTATCTTCCTAGGAGGACTTTACTCATCTTTTTGTCATCTTGTTAATGAAGCCTTTTGTGTATAACAAAGTTATATGAAGACAGTGTGAGTATTCTTAAGTTCCATGCAAACTGTGTTTTTTTCTACATATGGTTGTCCATAGAGAAAGGAGGTAGCAGGTTTTGAATACTGAGAATCACTCAGGGGAGAATTTACTAAGCTATGATAAAATCTCTAATTTTACAGCAGCTTAGTTTTCTACCAGAGTCACTAACCTGTGGTAATGCAGTACCACAAGTTAATGACTCCGACGATAACAGAAAAATGCAGCTTGTGCTTGACTTTGCAATCTGCATTAGTCTGCTCCCAAGAAGCATCAGATTGCTATGTGTGGCCAGTGTTTCCAGATAGCATGCCTTAAAGACCTTATATGGCAGTCTGATTTCTAGTGGTACAGGACTACTGCTAGGAGTCATGACATGAGCACCATTTTGAACTTGTAGGGGCCAGATTGATTGGGGGATTGCTCCCACTACCTTAGACCTCCTAAACCACCAAAGACAGCTTGAGGTAAGCTTGGAAGGGCCTGTGGGGGATGGAAAGTCCTTGAGGGATAAGAGAGCCTTTGTCAGGAATCCGGGAGGGCCTATGAGGGCTGGGGTAAGGCTAGGAATGAACATTTATAATGTGTCTTTGAGGGGTTGCAGGATTTGGGGGATTGGGGGTATCTTCTGGGGGAGGGAATAGGGAGACCTAAATTATATTTTAACTATGCTGGCCCCTTTAAGATCTGCTCCCCAGGAACATTGGACCTTGAATAATAGACTGATGCTCTCAGGCAGGAAAAATAAAGCCAGCTTTGAGCTGGCAGCATTTCCCTGGAATAATGCAGCTTGAAAAATTCAACACAAACTGCACTATTCAATTTACATAATAATGAGGCATTTTACATGCATTTACATGCTTTACATCTCATTATTATTATGTGGCCTGCGGTATTTTAATGAGTGTTAATACACAAATATCGTGTTATTCTCTTTCTGCATGTTACTAACTACCCCCATAGTGATTCAGTTTCTAGTAAGCTGGTATAAACTATCTTGGGTCATCATATGTCACCCCCTCTCCTTCTGGAAGGGAAGCAAATGAGGTGGATGCATGGAATGGCCTTCTGGTGAAGGTGATAAGAGACCAAGAGGCCCTTTTACAAAGGCGCATAGGTGCCTACGTGCGTCCAACACACATCAAATTGGCACTACTGCCTGGCTACCATATGTTCTGGATGGTAATTAGATTTTCTACCACGGGGCTCTTACCTGGCATAATTGGCAGTTGGCACATCTGCACGCTTACCACCCAGTTAGCGCGTGAGACCTTACCGCTAAGTCAATGGGTGGCATTAAGGTCTCAGGCTGAAAATGGACACGCGCTGGTTTTCATTTTTCCACATGGCCATTTTCTGGCATATTAAAAAATTCTCTTTTTTCCAGGCATACTCAGGAAATGGACCAGCACACATCAAAAACACACACCTACACCAGCACAGGCCACTTTTGGGCATGCCTTAGTAAAAGTGCCCTATAAATTGTACTCATGAAAGCATGGAACAAACACATAGGATCTCTAAGGAAAAGGAAGAGATAGTGAATGAATGGATGGATAGACTGGATAGATTGGTTTCTATGTAGTGAGTTAATCTAATTATAGAGATAGATAGATAGATAGATAGATACGTAGATAGATAGATAGATAGATAGATATCATCGACAACTTGTTTGTTGACCCATATTTGTTATAATTAGGTAATATATAAACTATAAATTAGGTAAACGTATATATTATTCATTGCAAATAAAATAAAGTATCTCATAAATATGTTTTCAGAGATAACTCCTTGGGTTAAGCAGCCAATAGAAAAAATACCCTCATCAGAAGAAACTAACGAGAAGGAACGTAAAATTCACATTTTGGATTATGCACCCACTTTTCCTGCTCCAGAGAACAAAAAGTCTAAGCATACAGGTAGAGTAAGTTAAGAATCTAGTTATGTCTCTACAAAAGAAAGTATATGTCTGTGCCTCTGTGACTGCATTCATTGCCAGAGAATACGGTAAAAGCAGTTAGCTTAGCGGGGTTTTAAAAAGGTTTCCTAGCAGAAAAGTCCATAAGCCATTATTAAGACGGACTTGGGGAAAATCCACTGCTTATTTTTAGGATAAGCAGCATAAAATATATTGTACTGTTTTGGGATCTTGCCAGGTACTTGTAACCTTGATTGGCCACTATTGGAAACAGAATGCTGGACTTGATGGACCTTCGGTCTGTCCCAGAACGGCAACGCTTATGTTCTTATGTTCTTAAGATTAACTAATAAAATAATTCTAGTACAATATGGAGTCATTTAAAAAAAAGGTTTGTCTACATTTACACTTCTAAATAGTGGGTTTACACATGTAAATGCTGCAACGTGTCTAAGCAATTTTAGATAAGCCACTTTTGCACATGTATATCTGCTGAATGCACAGATTTGAAAGGGGCATGTTCTGGGCATTGTTTGGGCAGGTCTGAAAAGTATTCATATATCTCTGCTTTTGAAAAATAAATACATCTCTCATTCTCAAAATCTGGACATTAATATTTACACCTACTCTGAAGCACTCATAAACATCAGTGAAATACTTGTTTTGACTTGGGGTTTCAAGAAACAGCGGGGAAAGGCGATGATGCAACACCTGGCATTAAAAACCACTTTGTTGAATAAAAGCATAAAAATGTTGAATAAAAGCATAAAATAATAGAAGTGGAAAGCTTCAAAGATCATGCAGAACAAGCTGTTTCAACACTAAACTAAATCTCCTGAGACATGAGGCCCACATCAGCCAAAGGCAGGCTCCAGAAAGTCTGTGGGATAATGGGAACCAGATGCAGCATATGTTCTGCTGTAGGATTTATGGTATGGTACAGCCTGCAAGCACGTGATATCAGGAGAAGATTATAAGGAGAGTGGAACAAAGAAATAAGTAAGCATTTTTGAATTTTTCTTTGTCTGTATATAGATTTCTCTCTCTGTATATAGTGCTTTACATTGCTTTGTTTTGATCATTCATTCTGACTTGTATATTGCTTATCAAGAAATGCTTCCTGCAATAGCCCATTGAGCTATTCAGAACAATTGTAAATAAACTGTTTATATTAAATATGAAATTCGTCTGGCGTTCTCTACAAAAGTGGCGGCATCCTTTTATACAAAAGTGGCGAGCCAGCCAGGAGTAGGCCGCACACGGAAAAGAGAAGGCGAGACGAAGGACAAATTAAGTTGTTGTTAATGAAGTTTTTTACAGGATTGAAAGCAAAGCAAGCGTTGTTTAAACCTGATGATTTCTGTGCTCCACTGATGTGGGATTGATCAAACTACTGACGTGGACATACAGGTGATAACTCCTGGGCTTGCTAAAAAGAGAAATAAGAAGACGCGTGAGTAAGCTTACACTGTGGCCTTATTACTGGTATATTTGTTTAGCTTTGTAGTTTTCTTTTTTGTATATTTTCTTTGTTTAAGTGCATTAGTATATTTTTGTAGATTGTGGCTCTATAGGAGAAATTGTAATAGTCAGAATAAAATGAAAGGGAAAGGGGCAGATAAGAAAGAAAAGCCTCCTGTATATGCTATGTATTTAGATTTAGATAGTTCAAAAAAATGCTCCCCTTTGCAGCATGTCATAGAATTATTCCCATTAGAAAAAAAACAGATTGAAAAAATACATGACAAATGGGTCAAATATGATGCAAAAGATTCTGTTTTGAGCTGGTCTCAGGATGGATCGTTTGATCGTCCAAAATTATTATCTCTCCTGAGATACTTACAAGAAAATAAAAATAAGCAGAAGAAAAGTTTAGAACAACATCTTACAATTTGGAATTTATTTTCTGTAGCAGCAGATCTTTTTCATGCAGATGTAGAAAAAATACAGCGAGAACAGGAAAATCAGCCTTTGGTTCAGCCTGAAGGTTGAGGAATGTCATCTGTTTTTGATTTCTCGGGTGTACAGGTTAGAAAGGTCAGGAAGAACTGAAATTTGTTTTGTTCCTTTTAAAAGATTGTTTTAGATTAGATTTAAATAAGTTTGATTTTGTCTTATAAGGTGATCTCTGTTTATTTTAAAATATGTGTTATTCTGTTTCTAGTTCTCTATGTGGAATGTCTTTGCAATTTAACTTTGTTTGACTTTTTTTTAAGTGAGATTCCTGCAGTGTTAAGAGATCATCTGGCTTGAATTAGTCACAGTCCTAGCTAGTTCTGTGTGTAGGGCTAATAGGTGAAAGAGGTGATTTAAAATCTTTAATAACATCTGAACAATATGATTTGTCAGCAATATGGTTACTATGCTTCAGAATGTTATCAGAAGGCAGGAATGCCCCAAGTACAAATGCAGACGCAGCAAGGATTGATGCCACAAGTAGTAGGGATACCTGCGAGTGCCCCGCAGACTGCAATACAGCAGCCGGCGATGCAATCACAGGGACCAGGGGCTGCAGTACAGAGACAAGGCACTGTAAATGCTTTTCCAACTTGGCAGAATATTCCAGACCAATGCTATTGACTGGAAGCAAACCCGTGTCAGGAAGAGGGAATGATTTTCAGGTTAGACACAAGGGAGCCCTTTATTACATTGAGAATTGGCAAATATGGAACTCCTGTGAGATTTTTGATAGATACAGGGGCGAGTACCTCTGTATTGTGTGCAAAACCACAGGGAGTTAAACTTTCAAATCAGTATAGAACAACAGTGGGATTTACGGGGATAGAACAAAGAAAAAGGCTAACAGAACCCACTCTGGTGCGCTTGGAATGCCAACCGCACGGTTCAAGGGAGGCTGTGGTACCCTTCTTAGTGGCACCTGATTGCCCAGTAAATTTGTGTGGTAGAGACTTATTGTCTCAATTAGGATTGTGTTTAGATTTTGGAAATAAAGAAATACCAAGTTTGCTCACCATGGTTCAACAGTTGAATAATGAAATAAAGTAAGGGTTATGGAAGAATTACCGCAACATATTTGGAGTACAAGTGAGTCACCATATGGACTAGCCGTAAATGCAAAACCCCATAAGATAGAATTAATAGAAGGGGCAAAGGGGCCGAAGCAAGACCCTTACCCCATACGACCTAAATTAGTATCCAAAACCCTGGAACACATTGGTAAATTATTGAAATGTGGTATTATTGAACCTTCAGTATCCCCGTACAATACCCCATTGTTTCCGGTCCCGAAAGGGGAAAACAATGTAAGGATAGTACATGATTTAAGAGAGCTAAATGAGATTACAAGAAATCAATTTCCGATTTGTGCAAATCCTGCTACTCTTTTGCATACCCAGAATATATATGCATATAACACTGTTATTGACTTGTCTAATGCATTCTTTTCAATACCTCTTCATCCAGAGTCTAGGGATTTGACGTCATTTATAGTACAGAATGAGGCATACAGGTGGACTAGGATGCCTCAAGGCTTTACTGATAGTCCATCGGTATTCTCAAAACAACTAATGATGGATTTAAAGGATTTCAGGAGTCAATTGCCTGACACGGTGTCATTGTTTGTCTATGTAGATGATATTCTATTGAACCCTTATCTGATGGGTTAATATGGTTTACAGATGGAGCTTGTGAAAGGACTGTTGCAGGCTTTGCCTGCGTGCAGGTAGATGAGAATCTAAGAAAGATAATGCAAGTACAATATAAAACCCCTCCTGATCAGACTGCACAGCATGCTGAACTTTTAGCCGTTATTACAGCCTTACAACACACTGATATGACTCAAAATGTCACTATATATACTGATAGTGGTTACGTTGCAAGTTCACTACAGTATCATATATTAAAATGGCAGCGTAGGGGGATGATAACCAGTGCAGGTAAAAATCTACAACATTACACATATTGGAAATTGCTGTTTGAAATTTTGGCAAAAAGGGAACGTGAAGGTAGAAAAACCAGTTGTGTGGACCCCGGCCCACACTGAAAGGCCAACCTTTGAGGCACTAGGTAATGCAATGGCTGATGCAGCAGCAACGGAGGTGGTTAAGCAAAGTGAAAAGATTTTGTATAATACTAGACAGACACAGGAAGGGCCACTTACGAATGTAGATAAGATTGAAATGTGGCAGCCAGAGGGACAGGAAAGTGAAAAATGGTTGAAGAGAGGATGTATGAAATTGGGAAGTGAATGGTTTAATGCAGAAGAAGGATTACCTTGCATGCCAATGAGCCAGGCGATTAAGGTATTGGCTGAGTGGCATGCAACCATGCATTGGAATAAGGAAACAATGAGGCAACAATTTGAGCAAAGATTTTGGACTTTAAAAATTGATAACCTGATTCAACAGGTTGTGCGTCTTATTAAAATCTCTCAATAAAGAAATGGTGGGAAAATTATATACATGGCTTGATGTATTGCCATTAGCATTAATGACAATACGGGCCCAACCTAATGGGCTTACTAAATTGTCCCCATTCCAAATTCAGACAGGACGTCATTTCTTCCCGATGCAGACAGCAAGTACTGATAGCACAACTCAGTACTGGCAAAAGCTACAACCGATGTTGAACCTGACAAGTGATATGATCCGAACAAATGTAGCATCACAGGCAGGGACTACTAATGATGTTTGTGCTTTTAAAGTAGGTGATTTAGTACTACGAAAGAACTTTACACATAAAACATGGAAAGATCCTGTGTATGTAGGGCCTTTTGCTATCACGGCCCTTACTCAGACCGCTGCCCGTCTGGAAGGTCATACTTCTTGGATACATTTAGCAGATATTCGACGAATTAATAACATTGAAATGGACAAAGAATAAACAAACATCATGTCCCTAAACATGATGGTATTGGACTGTTGTTGTTTGTTAATGGACAATGAACACATATGAGAATAGACTTGTTGCAGCGGCCAAGATGTTGAATTTGACTGATTGTATCATATGTGCCCACTGACTGACATCATCCTTGTCCTTGCCAGCTATGATATATGGGACTACAATGATAAAATCATGTCTGTTATCCCAATAATACCTGTGTAAGGGACTTCATTGGACAAATGAGACTATTTATAAGCAAGCCTTGCTTACGGACAAGTATCCACCGACATCATTTTGGTGTCTGATTAATAGTATGACAACTGAACACATTCCCCTGATAAAGTGCACTTACACGCAGAATGTTGTAACAACTGATTCAATGAATGTTATGCTTTTAATTTGTGTAATTTTTAATGCCACATCAGCTAATGAAAAGTAAGAATGAATGACAGTGTATTCCCCTGTGATGAAGCTCACTGTCCTATAAATTATATACCTCAAAAGATATAAATTTTGTACCCTAGTACAATTGAATCTGTTTAATGCTGTGTAACATGTGTATTAGCATGTTTGCAAAGATGTGCCAGGATGCTTTTAAAATGATAATGGTAACTGAAATCAAGAATGAATAGAACTTTAAAATGTCAGCAGAAATATTGAAAGATGTATGATAAAGATGATGAAAAGGCAGAGCTTGCAGGCACAGCATATCATAAATAACAAGGGGGAGGAGATTTAGAAGGGAGGCAAGGAAACAGACTGGAGCTGAAACAGATGTTTGAGGCCTGAAACAATCAGTCCTCAAAAGGGAGGATGTTGAATAAAAGCATAAAAATGTTGAATAAAAGCATAAAATAATAGAAGTGGAAAGCTTCAAAGATCATGCAGAACAAGCTGTTTCAACACTAAACTAAATCTCCTGAGACATGAGGCCCACATCAGCCAAAGGCAGGCTCCAGAAAGTCTGTGGGATAATGGGAACCAGATGCAGCATATGTTCTGCTGTAGGATTTATGGTATGGTACAGCCTGCAAGCACGTGATATCAGGAGAAGATTATAAGGAGAGTGGAACAAAGAAATAAGTAAGCATTTTTGAATTTTTCTTTGTCTGTATATAGATTTCTCTCTCTGTATATAGCGCTTTACATTGCTTTGTTTTGATCATTCATTCTGACTTGTATATTGCTTATCAAGAAATGCTTCCTGCAATAGCCCATTGAGCTATTCAGAACAATTGTAAATAAACTGTTTATATTAAATATGAAATTCGTCTGGCGTTCTCTACAAAAGTGGCGGCATCTTTTTATACAACTTTTAAAAAGTGTGCAGCTCCACTTTAAAAATTGGAATTGAGACGTCCAGGTCTGGACATGTCCAATGTCACTAGTATTTTAGAAAAGAATCTGCCAATGTAGAAATGCACTTGTATGTGCTAGTTGTTTGCAGTGTGGGCAACCATTTTACATTTGTCAACAGAGGCATTTTGGCAATTTACACACATATATTAAGGGGTGTAGTTATCAACATGGGCTACCATTAAGCCATGTTTTTTATTGTTAACTAGTGGGTCTATTTACTAAGGCGCACTAGAGTTTTTAGCATGCGCTAAAAATTAGCACACGCTAAACACTAGAGATACCTATAGGAATGTATAGGTGTTTATAGCGTTTAACGTGTACTAAAACGTAGCTTGCGCTAACAATGCTAGCGCTCCTTTGTAAAAGACCCCCTAGGTCTCCCTGTATAAAATGGGACCTGTGCTAAAATAGCACAAGTTAATGGTAGCCCACTTTGATAGCTCTGCCCCTAAGTGCCAACACTTCGATGTATACAGATGTCTGACATTTTGGAATACTACACATCTAAATGCCCTTAATTAATTACAGAAGCTGTAATTTTTCTGCACTATGGGCTTTTTTTTACAAAGCCTCGCTAAAGATTCCCATGTGGCAAATGAGAGGAAGCCCCTAGGAATTGAATGGGCTTCCTCTCATTTGCTGCACCGAGAATCGGTAGCACGGCTTTGTAAAAGAGGCCCCATCTTTTTTAAGGGGAAATAAATACCCTATTCTTCTCCAGTGATTGTCTGGATCTCTAGTAATGTTATCTGCATAGAACTTAAATGATTTTACAAAACATAAGAGCATGTTGGTATTGGTATTAACATAAGAATAGCCATACTGGGTCAAAGACCAATGGTTCATGCAGAAACCCAAATACAGTAGTAGCAAGTTATTCCATGCTACCAACCCCAGGGCAAACACTGGCATCACCATGCCTATCTCAATAGCAGACTATGAACTTTTCCTCCAGGAACTAGTATTGGTATCCATTGAAATCAGCATGTTAGATCATAATACACCAAGATAGACTTGTTAGAAATCCAGGACTGGCCTAAAATCTCCCTCCTGGAACTGGGTAACTTGGCAGCTCTCCAGCTCTAACCATTAAGCCACTCCATTCGAAGCATGTGCTCACTTATTACTGTCTCTGCACCCACAGCTAAGCTCTACAGTTATAGGCCATGGTAGGGGAACCAACAAATGGATTGTCTACGGCACAATATGATATTAATCCGGCCCTGCATTTTCAGAAATGTTTGAAAGCATATCTATTTGGTCAATTTTTTATTTCTTCTTTTAAGTGTTCTGAAGTTTATTTTGGCTTATTTCTTATGCTCATATTAATTTCATTTTATTGCCTGTTGTCTTCCACATAGTTGTTTTGTAAACCACCTAGAATTGCTTAGATAAAGCGGGTTATAAATGGTTAAAATAAAATAAATAATGTGCAAATGCCGCTATTTACATGTGGATATGTTTCTAAAATAATGGCCACAGTACCCAAATTATTGGGACATCCAGACAAAAGTTCTAGATTCTGTAACTAACCAAAATGATGAGTCTGGCTACCTCTAATCCTTATGAGACCACAACAATTGTAGGAAGCTCCAAATTTTGAAGGAAACAGTCTCAATAAATATAACTATTGTGAGAATATTTTGTTGCTCAAATACCGTTTTCATAGGATAGATAAACTTGTGATACCTGGATCAAATCCCTTTTCTTCTCTTGAAAAACAGTGTCTGGAATAATGTGGTATATAAATCATCTTTTTGGAAGCTAGTCAGAGATATCATTTCAGAAATGTGAACCAAATTTCTTGATCTCAATCAGTATGGTTATACACAGCCAAAAAAATAGTTCAGTTTGTGCTCATTATAAATGAAATATTCCTGGTTTGGGGGCATTTTTTTCAGGTTTGTTTCACCTATTCTTTGCATGTGGATTGTATTGCAATTAATTCATAGGTATACATGTGTACGACGCAGAAATAAAAACAAAAGAAACGGGTAGACCAATGAAGTTCCAAACCAGTGGTTTATTAAAAGCAGTCAGAAAAGGACGTGAAACAGTCTGCGTTTCGGCACACAGTGCACCTGCCTGAAGAGTCAATTATAATATCTCAGCCAACAACGGTAAAGCACATACACTGGAGAGCACAATTGTTAGCTGATACATTTGATGCTGTTGGATTGGATTGTTCAACTTCAGTGTAAGTGCTTTGCCGTTGTTGGCCGAGTTATTATAATTGACTCCTTAGGCAGATGCATAGTCCCGATTCTATATATGGTGCCCAATATTAACACGCACTAGGCAATTACGCCTAAGCGTATTCTAAATACTGTGCATAGATTTACACACGGTAATATGCTTAGGTGTAGTTAATGCGACTGAATCTATGTGCATCCATTTACGCCAGTGAAAAGCTGGTGTAAATCCCTGCACGTAGATTTACGTGCACTGGCCCATATTTTATAACAACGTGTGTAGATTTTGGAACGTCCACAAAATGCCTATTTCCATGCCCCTAACCATGTCCGTTTTTGCCTGTGCGTGTTAGAATTTAGGTGCAGTACATTACAGAATACGCTTGTCAACGAATGCGCATAAATTCTAATTTTTGCCAATTAATGCTCGTTATTGCTTGTTAAGAGCTGTTAACAATGCTTGTTAAAACAATTAATCTATGTGCGTAGTTATAAAATATGCCTAGATTTACGCACGGAATTGCGTGTAACTCTAGGCGTGCTATATGGAATCCAGGGGATTGTGCACCAAAATGCAGACTGCGTCGAGTCCTTTTTTGACTGCTTTTAATAAACCACTGGTTTGGAACTTCATGGGTCTACCCACTTCTTTTGTTTTTATTTCTGTGTTGTGACTGTTGTTTGGGAGTTTCTTCTCCTTTTTTCATACATGTGTGCAAGCAATTTGGGGATACTTTACATTTTTAGGTGCCCATGTGAACCGAATTCACTCTCACAAATGCATGCCTCTATGAATCAGTAAGCAAATTAATATGATTTTTCCTTGCCTAGGTATGCATATCTATAGTAACTGATTTAAATGCATAATTGAAGCATGATCATACTGTATATGAATGTGTTAGATTGCATAGGAAACTGTAATAGTCAAGTGTCCTCTAAATGACTCTTTAAACAATTATTTTGCTTTCTGCATCTTAAAATCAACTCCTACATTTGTTTTACTTTGTTAGGCTGCAGTATTTCCCTACATGCACCCACGCCTCCAGTGAGCATAATGAGTCCCAGTTTATATGACGCAACACAGAGACCCAGCCTAGTCAGTTTGAAAAAGCGCCTATCAGACCACCATAGCGAACAAAAATCTCTTATCGAGTCCAGAACTCTTGACCCTCGTGAATATGATGCACATCTCCTGCAGCTTGTGGACAATGTTCCTCCTCATCGTTTGTCTTCACAGTTTTCTTTGGATGATCTTATTGCCAAGTCAACTGACCACATGCTTATGAAGGACAGTCTTCAAAAGCCATTAATTTCTCGATTTAACTACAATATACTAGTGAAACGTCTGTGCGATGAGCTGCAGAAAAGCAAGCAATCAAAAGTAAATGAAGTCAAAATAACCTTTGACAGCATCCCAGAGGCTCCAATACGATTTCCCTGGAGGCAGTATTTGTTAGGTATTGCATGTTTCTTCTTATATTTTAAATAAGCATTTAACATTCACTTACACTGTTACTGCCCTAGAAGCTACTGTGTGGAAATCATTGTTGGTAGAGATTTTTTTGGAAGGTAGGAAAGAGTTCTGCATTTAAGAGTACCACAGCCTTGAAAAACAATTTGTGCAGTTCTTCAGTCATAACAGTAATTACAGTAGAGCAATTATCTATGAAAATCTGAAGAGGAAAGGTACATCATGTTCACCAACATGTTCACCAATGGTGGGTGTGGAGGAGTAGCCTAGTGGTTAGTGCAGTGGACTTTGATCCTGGGGGAACTGAGTTCAATTCCCACTGCAGCTCCTTGTGACTCTGGGCAAGTCACTTAACCCTCCATTGCCCCTGGTACAAAAATAAGTCCCTGAATATATGTAAACTGCTTTGAATGTAGTTGCAAAAACCTCAGAAAGGCAGTATAACAAGTCCTATTTCCCTTTCCCTATTTGAGATTCTACATGGAATGTTGCTACTATTGGAGATTCTAGATGGAATGTTGAGATTCTGTTGCTACTATTGAGATTCTACATGGAATGTTAATGTTGCTATTCCACTAGCAACATTCCATGTAGAAGCCTGCCCTTGCAGATCAGCAATGCGGCCACACAGGCTTCTGTTTCTGTGAGTCTGACGTCCTGCACATACGTGCAGGATGTCAGACTCACAGAAACAGAAGCCTGCGCGGCCGCAATGCTGATCTGCAAGGACAGGCTTCTACATAGAATGTTGCTACTGGAGTAGCAGCCTAGTGGTTAGTGCAGTGGACTTTGATCCTGGGGAACTGAGTTTGATTCCCACTGCAGCTCCTTGTGACTCTGGGCAAGTCACTTAACCCTCCATTGCCCCTGGTACAAAATAATTACCTGAATATATGTAAACCACCTCGAATGTAGTTGCAAAAACCTCAGAAAGGCAGTATATCAAGTCCCATTTCCCCTTTCCCTTTTCTGTCTGGAGCTTTCCAAACCTTTGCATGAATAATGTTGTAGATGATCCTCCAGGGTTCCCAGGTAAATGGTTTGAGTGACTGTATGATGGCAGTGCAGTGTGGACTCAAGTAACCTTCTTGAAGGTTGGGGACATCCAGTTGGTGAATGGTGACCGAATACTGGATTTACCCAAACATCTTCTGTCATAAAAAAGGTTATTTCATCACCATTTTGTGTATTTTGAAACACTCAGGGGGTCTTTCACTGAAGCTTAGCTTGAGGTATTTGCAGCAGGGCCCATTTTATTCCTATGGCATTCCAAATATTTAGGCGCGGTGTTATAGAATACCGGGATTGCATGCACAGATTGCGAGCCAGGATTTACTCCAGGTTCCAGCAAGCATGAGTCCTTGTGCTCAAAGTTGGGCGTGGGAATCCGTATTTATCACAATTCTGTAACAGGAACTCAGTCTGGAATGTTCTTTATAGAATAGCACTTGGCATGGACCTTTCCTGGTGCCTATTTTTGAGCGCCATTTGCAGTTCCCCTTCTTAATGTATACCTTGCAATTTTCTGTACACAAATTTAGCTGGTGAGGAAAGAGGAGAAGGTATGGGCAGGGAGGAGGAGAAATGTCTAACTGGTTTCCAGAGCTGCCAAGGGAGCCAGCCCACTCAGAGGGAGATAAATGGCCTGCCCCCAGCCCATGTCACCCTGTTCCCAGCTCCAACCACCCTGTCCATTTCTCTGCCCCACCCTGCCCAGATCAGCCCATAACTATGCCCATTGCATTGCCCATTCTGACCCATTGGTCCGCCCCAGCACAGCTGATTCACAGCCAGAGCACAGTGAGAAAAGGAGTTTACTCAGTTAACCTTAGAAGCTGGCAAGATAAATTAAATCCAGACCTGCCAAGTCTCCTGCTTTTGTGAGTGATCTCCCGCATTCCCACCGAGAAGCCGGGATCTCCCACTGAGAGGCCTTCCTGTCCAGCAGCAGCAGGAAATGCCTTCATAAAACATCATCTCCTGCTGCCATGGGTTCAGCAACAGCATGAGATGGTGCTTTAAGAAGGCATTTCCTGCTGCCGCTGGACAGGGAGGCCTATCGGCGTGAGATCCCGGCTTCTCGGTAGGAATGGAGGAGATCTCCCACAAAAGCAGGAGACTTGGCAGGTCTGGATTTCATTTATCTTGCCAACTTCTAAGGTTAACTGAGTAAACCTTTTAAGAAACCACCCTAATAGTCCATAAAAGTGAAAGTTGATGGAATTTTAAAGCGAATAATTAAGAATGCTAACATAAAAAGCAAATGATATAAAATAAGACACACAGAGACGGAGAGAGAAATAAAAGAGGAAAGTTAGACACGGCAAAGGTTTGAAAAATGTTATTTGTATGATTTGCTTAATGGGATCACATTCAGGTTACAGTTCAGTGCCAGCTTCTCGCCATGCTTTATATATTCAACATAGCTTCACCCTTCAAACATGTCACAAACCAGTAGCGTGGTCCCTAAGCCAGTAAAAGGTCACCATTCCTGATCTAAGCACTAGCTCCTGGATTCTATATAGTACGCCTAAAGATCTGCACTAAAATCCAAGCGTATTCTAAAACAACACACGTAACTTAATTGGCTTAACAAGCTAATCAGCGTTGATAAAGCTCTTAACAAGCAATAATGAGCACTAATTGGCAATATTTAGAATTTACGCCCACAACTCGCTACGTGCATTCCATAACTCAGTGTGCCTAACTTCTCACTTGCACAAAAAGGGGTGTGGTTATGGGTGGGGAAATGGGTATTTTGTGGGCATTCTGAAATTTACGTGCATAGTTATAGAACATGATCCAGTGTGCCTAAATCTACGTACCGGGATTTACGCCATATTTTCATTGGTGTAAATGGAGGTGCATAGTTTTAGGTGCTAAGATATCATCTAAGCGTATTCTGTATACCGCACCTAAATCCAGGTGCCGCTTATAGAATACACGTAGTCAGCATTGATTTCCACGCTGATTTTTTAGGTGCCTTATATAGAATCACCTCCTAGGCCTTCATTAAAGATAGATAGATAGATAGATAGATAGATAGATAGATAGATAGATAGATAGATAGATAGATATTTCCATATTGACACACAGATATAGCTTTAATTTGCTGATTAGGAATGTCAAGTTCAAAATTTCTTGTTTTCTTATGGATTCCACAGGTAAAAGGATGTAAAGGGCCCAATATTCAGCCAGCAGTGATCAACGTTTTGCTGACTGCCACCAGCATTAAACCTGGAGATTCAGTGCCAGGCCATGTCCAAGCTCTAGCATTGAATTTCCGGGTTTGCAGAGCCAGCTAATGCAGAGCCGGTTAAGTGCAATATTCAGCAATTAACCGGCTAGGAGGAAACGCATAAAAATAGGACGGACTTCTATGTGGTCCCATTTATGCTGACTCCAGTCCAGTTATGTCTCTACAAAAGAAAGTATATGTTTTTGCCTCTATGATTGCATTCTTTGCCAGAGAATGTGTTAGAAGCAGTTAGCTTAGCGGGGTCTAAAAAAGGTTTGGATAGCTTCCTAAAAGAAAAGTCCATAAGCCATTATTAAGATGGACTTGGGGAAAATCCACTGCTTATTTCTAAGAGCACCAACTTGTTCAAGCTAAGTGCTACATAAAATTAGATGTTAGCATATTGACAAACAGAAATATATCTTTATATATAAGATTAGCAAAGGGTGGTGGAGGTTCAGTCAATGATTAGACAATACACACAGATAATACACCCAGTCATTGGGTGAAAAATCAAATAATCTTTATCGTGTGTTACATATGAGACTACTCCACTCTCAATAAGCTGAAGAAGCAATACACTTGTATTCATGTGTGTTTAAACATTTTGTTATATTTCTAGGATAAGCAGCATAAAATGTATTGTACTGTTTTGGGATCTTGCCAGGTACTTGTAATCTGGATTGGCCACTGTTGGAAAAAGGATGCTGGTCTTGATGGACCTTTGGTCTTTTCCAGTATAGTAATGCTTATGTTCTTGTGTTCTTAAGATTAACTAATAAAATAATACCCTCAGAATAGTTTGGTGCTAACTACTCATTTTCAGTGGCACTAACCGATTAAGTGCTATTGAAAATTAGCAAATAGCCCTGAACAGGAAGCATTTCTGGCTGGTGAAATTGCTTTGAATATCAACCAAAGAGGGTAAGTCTACAAACTAGATGCTAACATTTACATGTCGATTAGGCATGTAAATGACTAGAATACCGGCATTTATGTGCTCATTTGTGCATAGGAGTGGCCTAGTGGTTAGGGTGGTGGACTTTGGTCCTGAGGAACTGAGTTCAATTCCCAGCACAGGCAGCTCCTTGTGACTCTGGGCAAGTCACTTAATTCTCCATTGCCTGCCACATTGAGCCTGCCATGAGTGGGAAAGTGCAGGGTACAAATGTAACAAAAATAAAAAAATAGATGTCTGTAAATCTAGAAGATGCACTTAAGCACTATTCAGTAAATACACGCATATCTTCTGTAACATAGTAGATGATGGCAGAAAAAGACCTGCACAGTCCATCCAGTCTGCCCAACGAGATAACTCATATGTGCTACTTTTTGTGTATACCCTACTTTGATTTGTACTTGTGCTCTTCAGGGCACAGACCGTATAAGTCTGCCCAGCACTATCCCCGCCTCCCAACCACCGGCTCTGGCACAGACCGTACAAGTCTGCCCAGCACTATCCCCGCCTCCCAACCACCTGTCCCGCTTCCCACCACCGGCTCTGGCACAGACCGTATAAGTCTGCCCAGAACTCTTTCAAGTCTACCTGCTCTTTGATTAGAGGCACCTGATACTCGCCTTTACTCAACCTCTCTAATAGGATGCCCTAAGTTGACTATTTTGATGATACCCTTCAAAGACGCTTCATTCCAAACCATGCACTCAAGAGTGACTGTTGGCTTTTCCACAAATTCTAGTTTCAAAGCTACTCTCTTTCCTTTTTAAATGCTGATGCCAACAGTCTAGTTCCACCCTGGTTAAGGTAGAGCCCATCCAGTGGCGTTCCTAGGGTGGCTGACACCCGGGGCGGATCGCCAATGCGCCCCCCCCCCCCCTGGGTGCAGCGCTACCCCACCCCGGCGAAAGGACACCCCCCCCCGGGTGCATTTTTACCTGCTGGGGGGGGGTTGCCGCATGCCCGCCGGCCTCGCTCACTCCACGCTCCCTCTGGCCCAGAACAGGAAGTAACCTAGCATGTATTGGATAGCTAGGCATGCTCACAAGCAGCATGTGCAGCTATGTACATAACTTATAGAATGCTATGTTACAAAAGTGTCCTAAATTAATCCGCTTAGCTATGTGGGCCCCTGAATTTCAGCTGGGACCCACATAACCATTTTCTAATTTGAAAGCCCCCTGCTCCCCTTCCTGACCTCCAAAATAGCCCCCTCCCTCCTACCCCCAACCCATGAGAATCAAAGGCCCTCCCATTATCCCCCAAAAAGCCTCCCCCCCCCCCCCCCCACACACACAATTTCTAGTAGGCCCCCTGGGCCTACCTGTTGTCCTTGGTAGTCCATGGGCTTCATTGGGGGCAGGAATGAAGGCCACTCGCTCCTGCCCCCTGTGGCTTCCTTTAGAAAATGGCTGCCATTCCTCTCATGGCAGGATGCTGTACTACACAAAGTACCACAAGCTGCCATGAAAGGTCGCAGCAGCCATTTTCAAATGCCAGCTGCAAGGGGCAGGAGAAGGGGGTCTTTTCTGCTGCCCCATATGACCCCTACGGACCACCAGGATTTATGCTCCTAACTTTGGGGCCCTTTTATTAAGCTGTGGTAAGCCCTAGCACACACTTACCACAGCTTAAAATGGCATCCTCCAGTAACTGCCAAATTGGTACTCACTAACTGCGCACTAAAAAAGACTTTTTATTTTTTCTTGGAGGGATGGGTCAGGGGTCAGAAAGTAGGCATTCCTGTGCTAATCACTTAACATAGCTACATTATTCTGTGCTAACTGGTTAGCACAGGATTACTTTGTTAGCCCTTACTATCTACAAAATTGGTATTGGTAAGTGCTGATACAGTAATACAAAAATAGGGAAAATCAGCCATTTTACTGCTGCAGTAAAAACAGCCTTAGCATATGGGAAAAACTGCACAAGGATACACTAAGGCCACTTTTTGGTAAAAGGACTCCTTTGAGACTTATGCTCCTAAATTGGACTCCTGAAAATTTTACTTGGGCTGAGTGCCTAAATTTATACTTAAAATTTTACTAAACTCCTAGATTTTGGGGAATAAAAAATGGATGGCAACAGGGAAGGAAGAAAACGGTTACAAACTTAGCACTGATTTTCAGCACTAGGCTCATAAAATAGGCTTATAAATCAGTGCAAATGAATGGTAGGCCTAAATTTATAAGCATAACTTTTAGAGGGTGGCAGTTATCAAAGGGGGCTAGCATTAAGACATGTTGTTTTACTATTAACCACAGTTATTAGTAACTAGGTCTCATTGCATAAAATGTGACCTATGTTAAAATAGCATGTCTTAATGGTAGCCCAAATTAATAACTGCGCCTGTCAATCTCTTAAATTAAGAGGTATTTTCAGCTGAAAATCAGGCTCTTACATTTGGTTGAAAACAGGGCACACATTTAGGTGTCTAACTTAGGTGCCTAAATTTAAGAGCTTAGCTATTTGGGGGTCAGTAACTTGGAAACAGATTCAAATGAATCGGAACCATATTTAACATGACTCAAGTGTTTTGTTAGTGATTAAGGGGCCCTTTTACTAAGCCACATAAGCATCTATGCGTGCCCAATGTGCGCCAAAATGGAGTTACCGCCAGGTTACCACTTGCCACTTACGGTAACTTCATTTTTGGTGCACATCCAATACACGCGTCTGAAAAATATTTTTTATTTTAGGACGCGCGTATTGGAAGCACGCCAAGTGGCATTTGATGCGCATAGGTCATTACCGCCTGGTTACCATGTGAGACTTTACCACTAGGTCAATGGCTGGCGCTAAGGTCTCAGACCCAAAATGGACACGCGGCAATTTTCATCTTGCCGCACGTCCATTTGTGGCAAAAATGTTAAAAAGGCATTTTTTACAGGCACACTGAAAAATGATTCTGCGCACGCCAAAAACCCGTGTCTACACTACCGCAGGCCATTTTTCAGTGCGCCTTTGTAAAAGGGCCCCAAAATAAAGCTTTATTTATTTAGAAAGGGAACAAGGGGGAAAAGACCACCTTCTTAGCACTGTACCTTATCAGGAAGGTTTATTTAATTTTGTTTTGCAATGTTAACTAATTCATGTCACCTAAGTTATAACAGGAACTAAACTACTTTTGCAGAACACAGAAAAAAACCTTTGCACGCAACAGAAGGGAGTAGCAAATTAAATGCAATGGATTCGTCAAAGGCATCTTCCGATGGGAAAAAAAGAAAGTTTGAGACTACTGGTAAAGTTGCATTGTGAAATTTTTACTTTAATGCTCCAGTGACTTATTACAAATTGACCTAGTGATATCTACTTAACATTGTTTCGTGGCACATTCAAAATAGTTATTTATTTGTGTTTGTTTGTTTATTATTTACTTATTTATTGGGATTTATTAACCGCCTTTATGAAATTATTCACCCAAGGAAGTGTACAGCAGTTACAAGTTAATATAAAACTTAGAATTGTGTTAACAATATAACAATAGTAAAAAGACCAAATATAAACATAAATTCAATAAACGAGGTAAACTTGAAATTAGCAAATCGATATCTAGTGATAGGACCAACATGATACAGTATCAGAAATATACACATTTAACAGCACTATAGAATAATCATATAACAGAAATAAGATAAATGTAAGTACAATACAAATAATACCATAATAGACAGCATGGAGGAACATTCAAATAACGTAGATATGATACCACGTCAGCTTAATACCAATGAAACAGCTAATGGGCATGAATTAAAACATTCAAATAACATAGATGCTAATGCTGTTCATACATACAGAAATAAGACATGAAGTACACTGCATTTTCAAAACTGATAGCTGTAAAATTGTTTCAAGGTACCCAAGTACCACAAGGCTGCTGCTAGAGGTCAGGGTAGCCATTTTGAATAGGCAGTCATGCCAAGCAGTAGCAAGTGGGCATTGCTCCTGCCCTTAAGCCCCACTAGACTACTAGGAACCATCAAGGTAGGTAAGGGGGCCTATGAGGGTGAGGGAGGTGTGGGGGCTCAGGCCTGCCTTGAACTTTCTTCAGGAGGGTGCGAAAAGGGTCGGGAAGGGGGGTTCTGAGGTTCCAAAGGGTGGGAAGGAGAATAGTAAAGGGTTAGCTGGAGCTCCTCTGCTGCTACTCAGAGATTAACCAGGCACTGGCCAATATTCAGCCCGGTGCCTGGTTATCTTCGTGGTTAAAGTTAGGCCAGTTTTTTTGCAGTCCTAACTTTTGCCGCTTTCTCAACCAGTTAGCAGTCTAGATATGGTTGCTAACTGGTTAAGTGGCAGCTCCTATCAGGTTTCACCCAAGCTCTGTCCATGTACCACTCTGACACTAACCAGACAGCGCAGGGGAGGTCTGTGGTGATAGTCAGCTGCACTCTCCAGTTAAGTGCCGCTGAATATCGGAGCTTAGGTAGACATAGGAGATTTAACTGGGGAGGAGCTTCTCCTGCCCAGATAAATCACTTTGAATATCGGTCGGTATGTGTATAGCAGTGGTATTCACTCCCAGTCCTTGAGAAGTGCAAACAGGTCAGGTTTTCAGAATATCCCTAATGAATATACATGTGAGAGATTTGCTTGCATAGTGCCTCCATTGTAAGCAAATCTATCTCATGCATTATGGGCAGCCATGTTTGTGGCCCTCAAGGACTGGGAAAGAATATCACTGTTCTTTAGCCATTCACATACATATAGGGCAATTCTAGAAAAGGACTTCTAGATAGAGGGTGCCTAATTGGAGCCTAGTCTATAAAAGAAAGTAGGTGATTCATTTTCTTTATAGAATACTAGCATAACTGGGTAAATATGGACGTATGTGTTTAGACACAAGCACTTAGACCACTCATAGAGCTGGTGTAAATGGCCACATGCTTTCCCTGTAGCCCTATCTGTATTTTACAAAAGGCAATATATTCAGCAAGCCTTTTGTAAAGTACATTGGGGCCCTTTTACTATGCCGTGTAGGCACCTACGTGCACCCAATGGACGTCAATTTGGAATTACCGCATGTGGCCTGTGTGGTGATTTCATTTTTGACGCGCATCTGCTACGCACGCCAAAAAACATATTGTATTTTGTGGCCCGTGGTGAAAAGCAGGTGGTAACTCCAACTTGACATGCTTAGGCAATTACCGCATGGTTAACGTGAGAGACCTTACCGCTAAGTCAATGGCTGGCGGTAAGGTCTCAGACCCAAAATGAACCTATGCCAATTTTTATTTTGCCGCACGTCCATTTTTGGCAAAAAGTTTTAAAAGGCCTTTTTTACAGGCATGCTGAAAAATGGATCTGCGTGCGCCCAAAACACAATTTTTCAGCGCACCTTAGTAAAAGGACCCCATTGTTGGTTATGAACGTCCCAACTTAAGCGTCACTTTTCTTGCCTAGGGTTTTACAA
This sequence comes from Microcaecilia unicolor, assembly GCF_901765095.1. Taxonomy (NCBI): domain Eukaryota; kingdom Metazoa; phylum Chordata; class Amphibia; order Gymnophiona; family Siphonopidae; genus Microcaecilia; species Microcaecilia unicolor. The sequence continues at coordinate 95,959,728 of NC_044034.1, read as the reverse complement.
AATTGGGCTTGTAGTTTGTTTTGTGATAAAATATCACAGCTTAATGCATCATCCTCTGTTAGTGCCATGGTCCTTTTTGAAATATGATCCCCTAAGTAAGTAAAATGTGGTTCAATTAATACAGAATCGGGGAAAAAGAGAAATAATAATATACTGCATTGTTATGGCTGCATCTGATCTAATATATTCTTTTTATATTGTTTCATGGTCATTTGAAATGCTCACTGATTCATAAATGTTTTAAAAAATATCTCACATTTTCACAGAACCGAAAGTAAGTACAATATACTTATCAGAAGAATATGGCAGGTTTTATTTGGGAAACTCAGTTTCTGAACACGAAAAAAGCAAACATACATATATAGGTAAGTATAGAGAGGTAACCTTTTTCAAAATCTTAATTGGGACCTATGCATGTAAAATAAGGTACTGATCATGTAGATTGGCAATTGCACATGCTTAGATTTTGGTGCACATAACATACATACGTTTGACTGTATACAAAAGGGCATTTCAAAGGTATACGATAGGAACATAGTAGATGACGGCAGAAAAAGACCTGCACGGTCCACCCAGTCTGCCCAACAAGATAAACTCACGTGTCATTTTTTGTGTATACCTTACCTTGATTTGTACCTGTCTTTTTCAGGGCACCGACTGTATAAGTCTGCCCAGCACTATCCCCACCTCCCAACCACCTGCCCCGCCTCCCACCACCGGCTCTGGCACATATTAATCTATGTACATAATTTTAATTTTCAAAAAGTACACACATTTTATGTGAGTATGGGTTCTAAAATCAGGCTGCTTCTGAATGCTTTAGAAGTTACCAGGCTGATATTCAGCCGACCGCGGTTAGTCTTTTATGGACCGCCACCAGCTTTATTCACGGATATTCAATGATGGGCCATGTTCAAGCACTGCCATCGAATACCCAGGCACATGTGGCCAGATAACATTTATGCAGTTAAGTACAATATTCAGCACTTACACCCAATTCTCTAAAAGTCGCCATAACTTGTGTGTGCAAATTCAGGAGTATTTCTGATTTGCACATGCAATTTAATAGAATAACTAGCTAATTAGTGCTAATAATTGGCTTTTTAACAATTATTGGCACTAATTAGATTCAATTGGGACGTACCCACATAAAGTTAGGCATGGGATCGACACCTAAAATTTACACTTGGCCCAAAAAAAGTGTGTGCGGAAATAGGAGCGTTATGGGCATTTTGGGGCGGATCAGGGGCGTGGTTTTTAGTTACGTGTATAATTGTAGAATAACAGTGCTCCACGTGTAATTTTAGGTGTGGGCATTTGCTTCACGTTTTCATTGGTGCAAATGCCGGCACCTAAATTTATGCACAACCTCTCTGCTTAAACTGCACAGAATTTTAGGCGTGGCTTAAAGAATACCTCGTGCGTGGTTTTTTTATGGTGCCAATTTTTTTAGGCACCATTTATAGGATCTAGCCCTTAACTACAAAAGATTAACCGCATAAAGGTAAGACATCATTTTATGCAGCCTTATTTATGCAGTTATCTTATGTGGTTTAGTGCTGAGTAACGGCACTTAACTACATAAGTTCCCACTCCACCCCAGGACCACCCATAAATTAGCTGGTTTTGGCTTAGACACTAACCCCCAGATTCTATATAATGTGCCAAAAGATCGGTGCCAAAATCCAAGCATATTCTATAACACACGTAACCTAATTGGCTTAACAAGATAATTAGCGTTGATAACAGCACTTAACAAGCAATAATGATACTAATTGGCATTAATTAGAATTCACACACACAACTAACTAAGCATATTCTGTAATGCAGTGCGCCTAACTTATAACACATGCAGAGGAAAAAGGGGCGTGGTTATAGATGGGGAAATGGGCATTTTGTGGGCTTTCTGAAATTTACGCATCTAGTTATAGAATATGGCCCTCTGCACTTAAAACTATGTGCCGGGATTTATGCCACATTTTTGTTGGTGTAAATGGATGAGCGTAGTTTTAGGTGCTGGGATATCCGCTAAGCGTATTCTATATACCGCACCTAAATCTAGGCGCCCCTTATAGAATATGTTTAGTCGGAAATGTTTTCTGCATGGATTTTTTAGGTGCCATATATAGAATCTCCCCCTAACTGTGGATATTCAGTAGCATAATCTGGTTAAATGATGCTCAATATTTGCCGTTAGCCCCGACAAGCGATTTAAAAGTCCTGGAACCCTTCCTGACCAATTAAATCACATTGAATATTGAGCAGTAAGTTTACTACTGAAATTTACCTGATTGTGGCACCCCCTTTAAAAGGCTTGCATGACATTTGCATGTGTAAATAGTGGGGTTACATATGTAAATGGCCCAATGTATTTAAGCAGAGATTTTCGAAAAGCTGCTATTTACACGTGTATATCTGCAGCATGCACAATTTTCAAAGGGATATGTCTTAGGTATGACTAGGGTGGACCTGAAAAGTATGCCTATGTTTCCTATTTGGTACATTTGTACCCCACATTTTCCCACCTATTTGCAGGCTCAATGTGGCTTACATGGTACCGTATAGGCTGTTGCCGGTTCGGTTGGTAACAGATACAAAATAATGTTGTGAACAGATGAGGTGGGTTTGGATCAATTATCATGGAGTCAAAAGAGGTGAAGATTAAATTGTCCAGTACGATCATTAGTTATGTTGTGTCGCTGGGTGCTGGGGTTTTATGTTGGATCGTTGGAATAGGCTTTTTTGAATAGGTGAGTCTTAAGTGATTTTCTGAAATGTAGGTGGTCCTGGATTGTTCTCACTGTACTTGGGAGTCCGTTCCATAGTTGGGCACTTATGCAGGAGAAGTTGGATGCAAGGGTTGTTTTGTATTTTAGTCTTTTGCAGATTGGGTAATGTAGGTTTAGGTATGATCTTGATGATTTGATTCTGTTTCTGGTTGGTAGATCTATTAGGTCTATCATGTAACCTGGTACTACGCCATAGATGATTTTGTGTACCAAGGTGCAAATTTTGAAGATGGTCCTTTCTTTGATATTTTGCAATGGAAATGCACATTTACCTCATAAAATCAAGACATTGGTATTGTCACCATCTCCGGTGTAACAGCTCTTTAAAGGTCGATGATCAGAAGCCCAATGCTGTTCCAAACAGCACTCTATAACGCCACTATGATCAGAACAAACAGCATGCAAATTTAGGCACGCTATTAGTTCTGCTCATACGGGTGAAGTGCGGGATGATTGTCCTCCCGCACTTGTTTGACAGGTCCGGGCTGTCAAAAGCCCGGACCTGTCAAACAGCAGAAGAGGTTTGACAGGTTCAGGATTTTCTCCCGGACCTGTCAAACCTAAGCCCCCCCCCAACACAAGACCTGGAGGTCCGGTAGACCTCCAGGGCCCCCACCCCCAAAACACAAAAACCTTGGTGGTCCAGTGGGACTGCTAGCTCCCCCCCCCTACATTGAACAAAAATGGCCTGGTGGTCCAGTGGATTGCTATCTACACCTCCCCTCCCATCTGCCAGCATCAACTAAAATACCCTGGTGGTCCAGTGGACTGCTACCCCTCTTTCCCGACACCTCCCCAAGCCCCCCCCCCCCCCCCCCGCCTGTGGCCTACCTTGTTGTAGTAGTTGGAGGAGGGAGGGACTAGCACTCCCTCCCTCCTCTTCAGGCGCCTCCTCAAAATGGTGGTGCCCTGCCCAGTGCATCCTGGGATGTGATGGGCAGGGTCAATTCCCATATAAGGGTTAGCCCCACCCAGCATAGGGAGGGAGCAATAGCGGACCAGTGGACCACCAGGGCATTTTAGTTGATGTTGGCATGTGGGTGGGAGAGAAGGAGGGAGGGGGGTAGAAGCTAGCGGTCCACTGGACTACCAGGGTATTTTTGTTCAACGGTGGGGGTGGGGGGAGCTAGTGGTTTTTGTGTTTTAGGGGTGGCGGTGGACCTCCAGGCCTTATGCTGGGGGGGCAGGCTAAAGGTTTGACAGGTCCAGGAGAAAATTCCGAACATGTCAAACGTCTTTAGTTGGTCTCCCCATTCCTCCCTTGCTGGTAAACCCTAACGCCAGCGCCCTTGTTTGGCGTGCTGCCCACTGATCATTAGGGAGGAATGCAGGAGACCCTGGTTTGCACGCATTTGCATGCAATTAGCAATCAGAGCTGGCCAGCTCTGATCATCGGGTGGAAGCAAATGTGGGCACTAACAGGGCGCTATTGACTTCTAGCGCCCGCGTTTGCTTTTGATCATCTGCCCATTAGAGCGGGGTTTGTAGAGGGATTAAAGGGAACATTGTGCTTACTTTTCTGATATTTAGAATCACCTCTACAGTCCTAAGTAGGCTTCTTAATTGGCTCCACTTGGACATCCAGTTGTGTAATATCTGGCATGTAAGTGTCAGCACTTCTATAACAGGATGTCCTCATTTGTGGCCCATCTGAGCATGTAAGTCTACAGAATACTGGGTATATTTGTGTGATGCTTAGCCTTGAATTATGTATTGTAGAGGGAGTTTTAGTAGCAGAGATAGTGGAGGAGCGAAGCGACAATCAAGTTTGTGATAGTGTTTGGGATGTCTTGTGTTACCACAGAAGTTGGATTGGGGTCTTGGTCATTTTTATTGTAACTTTGAATACCTTATTGCCTTTGTAATTTATTGCAAAGTATTTAACACCTTGTACTATCTCTATTTAATACCTTCATCTTTAATAATTGGTACCAACTTAAAGAAATATATCCAAGTGTTTCCTTTTACTTTACTATTTAATGAAATATTTTTCTTGTCAAATCCCTTGATTGTGTCGAGCTTATTTGGGAATCCTAATTGAAACCGTGACATTCTTATCTATTTTCATTTATCTATATATTTATTTATTTGTTGTAATTACCCACTCCACCACTAGGGGATTTACACAACCAAAGATGCCCCCACTAAAGGGCAAACACTCCTCTTTATCTCCTTCTAATCTCTTCCCCCCCCCCCCCCCCCCCCCCATCACTCTTTAGTCTCAGGGCACTATTGCTCTCCATTTCTAATTTCAAAACTACGTCCCTTGTGCTGGGCTTCCTCCCACCCAGGGACCTCCCAGTCACTCACTCCAGTGACTCTCTACAAGGACTTAGTTTCCAAGTAATCCCAACCTAACAGGGGATTACATATTGAATTAATTCAATGAAAGCATATCACCTTGTTTATTGTTTTATTTTAATTCATTAACCTTTAAACTGGACTAATAGCACTACAATAATACTTGACCCTTGTGTAGTCCTATCCCTTGCCTCTGGGGAGGGGAAAACACTTCAGCCCTAGTGGCTGGAATAAGAGAGACAATCAGAGTTAGGTGTAGGCACAACCAGTAAAAATCTTTATTGGTATTTCACTAAGCCAATATAAAATAATTGTTCTCTCTGGAGCAGGTTGTCACCCAGAAAAGACTGAATAACAAAATCTGCTCAGCACAACTTTCTCAGTTTTCGTTTATATACTGTTATAAGTTTCATTTCTCCTAAATCATGTGATTTATCCTAAACTAATTTGTGTTCATATATGGATTGTCCTGTTTCCTTCCATTACACAATATATTAATATTCTGTTATTTTTTTATATGTGTACAAAAATGGCAATTTCCTCTATTCTAACATCCTCTCCTGCTTGGGTTCACATGCACACTTAGTGGCCATAGGCTAATCCCTTATCAGTAAAGCGTGATCCCAGCGTGCAAAAATCATGTAGCAAACAAGTAGTATGAAACACCTGGTGTCCTCCTCTCTGACAGGAACAACTCCTTCTTTGCAGGGTCCTCAGTCTCTCTTCACCATCAAGGTTATATCCATGTGTATCTGCCATATATGGGCTGCATAGCCTCAGTTCCTCCTGAGTTTCCTTGACATGTAACTTGTACTTTTCCTTTACTGATCAAGCACTCTGCTTACATGCAGCTGCAGGAAGAAACTAAAATTATGCTGATGACAGCAAATCTAGCAAATCTGAGGGCTAGCAGGGCCATCTTACAGGCCTAGTAAAGGAAGGAATACACACCCTAAATTAAAAATAAAATTCTTTTCTCTACCTTTGTTGTCTGGCCAGTTCATTTTTCTAATTGTGTTTCTCGTTCCAGGATCACCTGTTCATTTGGTTATTCTTCCCTCTCCTGGGTTCTTCACTTCATCCACTACATCCATCTCTGACACTGATCTTTTTCTTTCCGGCAACCACATATTTTTTTATTCCTGGATATTTAGCACCAGGCCACACCCAGATAACTGCACTGAATGTCCAGAAATAATGTGCTGCCGGCATTTATCTTGCTATGGTTTTGGTTATGGTTGCAATTTATTTGATATACCACTATTCATACAATACAGCATAGTGGTTCACAATATAAAAAAAATATTTGAAACAGAAAGGAATGAAAAATTTTAAATAGGAAAGAGAGAGGGGAAAGGAAAAAGACCAGTCATTCAAGACAAGAAAAACAATGACAAACATTGTCACATTCAGGCAGAACAAATGAGGCTGCAGATGCCCACAACAGGCAAACTCAGGGGTCCTTTTACTAAGGTGTACTGAAAAATGGCCTGCGGTAGTATAGGCGTGTGTTTTCGACGCGCGCAGAATTATTTTTTAGTGCACCTACAAAAAAATGCCTTTTTTTGCCGAAAATGAATGTGCGGCAGAATGAAAATTGCCACACGTCCATTTTGGGTCTGAGACCTTACCACAAGCAATTGACGTAGCGGTAAGGTCTCATGCGGTAATCGGGCGGTAATGGTCTATGCGCATCAAATGCCACTTGACACGTGTACCTGCTGTGCGCCAGAAAATAAAAAATATTCTTCAGATGCGCGTAGCGGACTTGCGCCAAAATTGAAATTACCACAAGGGCCATGGGGTAACCGAGCGGTAACTCCAATTTGGCGTGCGTTGGGCAAGCGTAGGCGCCTACACAGCTTAGTAAAAGAGCCCCAAAGTGAGTATCTCCAAAAACAGCCTTACATAAATTGGTTTTAAGAGCTGCCTTCAACTTAGGAAATGAAAGCTCAAGGCGAAGTGAAGACGGCAGTGAGTTCCATAAAGTTGAAGCCTCATAGTAAAAAGCTGATTGCCTCACAGAATCCAGCCTTGCAGAAGAAGGCGAGGGAATTTGCAGGAGTCAATCGTGCAATCACCTGAGAAGTCTAGGAGGTGCATACTGGACAATTATTGAGGACAGATGTGATGGGATACCCATGGAGAGGGTTTTGCGAGTTGAAGTCAAAACCTTATGGTGCCAGCAATACTGAGTCTGGTTCCCAGCTATCTGGATAAAGTTAGGGCATCCTTTTTTGCTGTCCAAACTTTCTCCAGATAGTACCTGGTTAGCGGACTGAGTTCAGTAACTCCAGCTCTGCCACCCCAGACTGTCTCAACACTGCCCAGATAGTGCCAAGACGAACTTTCCAGGTACATGCTGCCGAATATCCAGGTTTAAGTTAATGATGATGGAACCTCTCTTGCCAATTATCTCCCTTTCAATATTGGCCCCGTATATGTCTATTTTGGGGGATATTTTTTTACTGCCCACAAGAGCTGCAGGTCTGTGGGTATATTTCATTCACAAGCCTGCAAGCTAATTTTCAAAGCAACTCCTCTCCCCCTCAATTCGGTTTCCCACTGAAATTTGGACTGGTGGCACACAACAGGTTTTTAGAACCCACATACATTTTCATCTGCTTTAAAGTGGAACTTGCTGCACTGAAATCAAGTATCATTTTGATGAGCTGAGTCACAAATAACTCAAGCTTCTTAGCGTGAGACAAACCAGAGCTGGAAAAATGATCACCTGTTATTAGTCCATCAGATCCAGAAGATTGAAGTAGACACTTTTAATTTGTTTCACTGTATGATGAGCAAAAAGTTTCACTGACTCATGGGATCTAAATTTTAAAAACCCTAAAATTATTTTTGCAGGAAATAAAAGAATGGTCTTTTCTGAAAGATACGGCAAATTAGACTCCAAGACCGATTTGAGAAAAGAGAAAAGAAAGCTACGACATCTTGGTAAGTTTGTTTATAATTTCTCTGTAAAAACTATTCTAGTCAAACATCACATTTCAAGATGTCTACCAGCCACTTAACAGGCCCCATTTTAGTTGGGATAACAATTAGAACATAAATACAGCAATTCTGGCCCATAAACATCACAGGGTAAAATCTGTCCTAAAGACTTGGGCTCACTTAGACCTATCTTGTCAGGGCCCACATAGCACTAATTAACCTTATGTTTTGTGATATTTGTCTAACGGTATTGTCATGGAGAGATGATGTTGTTTTGATCTTTATCTATGTTTATTTGTCATGAATTGTTGATATTGTTTGATTTTGTGTTTGCTTTTGTATATTATGTTTTGAAAAACCTTCAATAAAAATATGAAAAAAAAAAGAACATAAATACAGCATACTATATCCTGTAAAACTGGGTGGGATTGATATTCAAAAGAATTTATATCATTACCATTGAGTGATTTTATAACAACTTCTTCCAATGGTCCAATCCAGTGGATTCGTGCTGCTGCCCTGCCCTGCCAAAGGATTTAGGATTAAGAACCGGCTCAGATCTTCCACTTCCAAGGGCAGAGCTGGGGATGCTGTGGAGGCAGAGTTCACAGCCCTTTCACTTTCAAAATTCTGTACCAGCTAACAGATAAACCTTGGATGCATAAATCAAAGTGTGGCTGAAGTTTATGCATATAAGATTAGGAGAGACCAGGGTATTCTGGGATGGAGTCATAAGTTATCTGGATAGCAGCATTATTCAGTTGCTGTCTGGGTAACTTTATCTGGTTAGTAAAAACTGGACAAATAACAGCAGTACTTGACTACACTTGACAGCAGGTATAAGTGTCCACCCCTACAAGGTAGGCACAATTTCTGCTGCCTACACTAGTATCTTATAAAAGCACATAAATGCCTATGAGGGGAAGTTATCAGCGTGGGCTACCATTAAGCTAGGTTATTTTACCACAAGCTGTTTTATTTTAGCTCAGAGTCTAATTTCACAACTTGTGGTAAAATAATCCATCTTAAGCCCACATTGCTAACTCCCCGCCCCCTTTGGACTAAATTCTATAAATGGCGCCCAAATTTGAGCACCGGGAAAAAAAAAAGCATTAAGGGGTGAATTCTATATATGGCACCAAACAAATTTGGTGCTGAACAAAAACAATGCTTACTGGTATTCTATAAACCTTGCCTAAAGTTAGGCGCAGTTTATAGAATATGCGTAGTACCCATTCCCATGACTAATATTTAGGCGCGACCACTTATGCCAACTAAAACCTGGTATAAATGCCCATGACTAACTTAGCCGGGCATATTCTATAACACTGTGCGTGATTTTTAGGAATGCCCGTGACCCACCTATGCCCCTCCCATGGCCATGCCCTCTTTTGAGATACGTGAATTAGAATTTACACGGACCACTTTACAGAATATGCTTAGAAAAGCTCCGCATGTAAATTTTAATTAGTGCCAATTAGTGCCGATAATTGCTTGTTAGTGGACAATTATCAGCAGATTAGTTTGCTAACCAATTAAAGTTGCGTGTGAAATTTGGCTGCACTGTCAAATTTGTGCGCACCACTGTAGGCGCCATATATAGAATCTGTGGGTAAGCGCTATTCTATAAACAGTGCTCAAAGTTGGTTGCCATTTATAGAATAGCTCTCAGCATCAGGATCCGCGCCCAATTTTGAGAGCAAAGATTTACACCAACTGATACCTGGTATAAATCCTTGCGCCTAAATTAGGCATGGGTCAGCCATATTCCATAACACTGCTCACAAATTCTAGGAATGTGCCTGACCCACCTATGCCCCTCCTATGGCCACACCCCCTATTTGGATCAGCGCATATAATTAACGCACTCATCTTTATAGAATAGCAACTAGAAAGATGCATGGATAAATTCATATTGTTTGCGAATTAGCACATTAGCACCCAATTATTGGTTCTAATTGGCTCATTGTTCAATTAGATTACACGTGCAATTTTGAGCACCATATATAAAATTAGGGGGTTTGTATCTTTATAAAATAGTGCTTATGTTGGTACCTACTTGTCCTGTTAAACCAGGTGCCCTGTTATAAAATTACCCCATATGCCTCATATCCTTGCCTTATTCTATGCAGTTCAATTTGTGGCATGTCTATTTGAGCACTGCTGAATTTTGGCTGCTACAATGATAGATATTTGGCTGAAATATATGAAACTACCATGTAGGCAGAGCAACCATTGTAGATTTTCTTTGAACAAAGCCTCTACATCATCCACAGAGTTGATCATGCAAGGGAACAGACGCTCTCCTAAAAATTAAAACCGGCTCTTTTGTATGGCTATGTACAATGCTTAACACTGAGCCTGGAAGATGGCAAAGGAATTTTTTTTATTCACCAAATATTTTTTAATCATGCCCTTTTTATTAATGTGGGATATAGAAATCTAACATGTAGTAAAATAAACGTAGATGTAATTACAGGTCAAACTCTAGAATGCATGACAATAGAGAATAATTTTGTCCATGACTCAAATATGTTGTTCCAATACCATAACTTGTACAAGCATGAGACAGGGGTGTCCTTTTTCCCTCTGTTGTTCATCTTAACATTGGATCTGGTTATTCGTGAGATAGAAGCTAATCCCGAGATCCAGGGCTTCTCTTTGGGAGAGGACACGTTTAACCTGGCCGCCTTCGCCAATGACTTGTTAGTTCATGTGAAACATCCACGTAGTTCTGTTCTGGTTCTGCTGGATAGTTTACAAGAATATAGTGATTTTTCTGGTTTCAAACTGAATTTAGATAAATCAGAGGTCCTGGTGAATTCATGGGCCCAGAGAGAGGAGTAGGGGAATAGTTTCCCTTTGAAATGGGCTGGAAGCGCCTTTCGTTATCTTGGTGCTCAGATGACATTTAAGTACAAGAACTACACTATCTAAATATAGATAAATTGTTGTGAGATATAAGGCAACAATTTGAAACATGGAATAATTTACCATTATTGATCATGGGGAAGATTAACCTTTTTGGATGATAACTTTCCCCCGGTGGTTGTATGTTTTCCAAGTTTTACCTCTCCATTTCCTCCATAAAAATGTTTTAGTGGTACAGAGAATCTGTAGATGTTGGGGGGGGGGGGGGGACACTAAGATGCCAATGGCCTATTTACATAGCCTGTGGAATCAGGGGGGAACTGGAGTTCCTCATCTCAAATGCTGCAGTCAGGCATGCCTGTTACATCATTTAAAAGATTGGCTATGGGAGCTGAAGACTTTACATGGATGGGGTGGGAGGCTACCTTTTTTTGCTCCATGGCATTTCAATTCCTTGCTTCATGCCAGTACCAGCCGTCTACCACCAACCCCCCCCCCCCCCCCCCCTCCGGGTGCTTTGTGGTGTCCTTTTAGAAACCAATGCACTTCTTGTGGAAAGAACTTCTAGCATATTGGAAACAAAATCTGAGCAACAGTGACCTATTGCCTTTGGTGGGGAATGTGTATTTTAGTCCAGGTATACATAATTCAGTTTTTCGTGGATGGCAGGATTCTGGGATTTTGTTTGTGGAACATCTGCTTGGAGAGGACAGTGGTGTGTTATCTTCTGAGGACCTTGGACACAGGTTGGTGATGAGGAGGGGGGGGGGGTTATGCATATGTTCAGCTGAAGCACTATTTACAGGGGGTGGACCAGAAAGGAGTGTCTTCTCAATTGGGAGCTCGACTTTGAGATTTTTTGCACAGGGATACTTTCGGTAAGATTTCTGTGACTGGTCTGCACAGATCCTTGGGTGTCCTTGAACCTCCCCGAGCGTATTGTTCCCTGGTGGAGGCCTGAACTAAAGAATTGGGTTATGGGGTGCAAGGTGTAGATGTTCATAAATTGATTATTGAGATCCCTCAGATGGTATTTGGAGCTGAATTACAGGAATGTCAGTACTGCATTGTCCACAGGGCATATAGTCCTCAGAGGCAACCTTATAGGGCAGGCTGGGCTTCCACTGCTAACTGCACTAAGGGCCTTGTTTACTAAGGTGCATTAGTGTTTTTAGCGCTCCTATAGGGATATTGTAGGCACGTACATGGTTAACGCACATATGTGATTAACATGCGTTAAAAACGTTAACACGCCTATAACGCTGCTTAGTAAACAGGGTCCTAAATGTCAGAGTGCAGATAATACTTTTTTCCATGCCGTGAGGGGTTGTTCTCCCATGAAGATTTTTTTTTGGGGGGGGCGCATTTATGATTTTGGGGAGAACGTTTGCAGTATAACACTTGGAAAGGAGTTATACTAAACAAATCTGAGGCCTATGGTATTAAGGGGAGAGGGGCTAAGCTTTTATTGGGTAAGACATATAGTTGGGAAGAAGTGTATTCTTAATCATTGGCAGCATGATGGAGGCCTCTTCCTTCTGGTATTGGCGCAATAAATTTCATTCTTTAATGCTTTGGGAATCATATAGTGTGAAATGGACCTTAAAGAAACAAAGAGCATTTCTTCTGACATGGAGCGGTTACTGTTCTATCTAGGCACCCAGAGCCCCTTAGTTTAGTCTTAAATCAACGAAACAACTACTTTTCGCAGATCCTTGAAAACATATCTCTTCAACAAGGCATACAATGAGAACTAACGGCCACACTAATCCACCCGACAACCCACTCAGTCAAGATAGCTCAACTACTATAACTACCTTAATCACCCCTCTCCTTCTTCCTTCTACCCTTACTTAACCTTACTTACCTAAGCCACATTTAACCTGCAATGACTATGTTACCAAAACTATGTAAGCCACATTGAGCCTGCAAATAGGTGGGATATTGTGGGATACAAATGCAATAAATAAATGGGTTCAGGGACATACATTAGGCATTCCTCTAGGAGTATTCTTTTCAAATAAGGTGGGTTCGGGGAGAGGGGAGGAAGGGGGAGGTAACATTTATTAGCAGTTATAGGCAAGGTGGGAGATTGGGTGTGCTGGGGGGCAGTGTGTTTTCTCTGACTGTGATGCCCTTTTAAAACAATGATGAGCAGCTTACCTTTTGTCCAGATATTATGTACCACATTGCCTCTCGTAGGTTTGCTGTTTCTTTTGACACCATTCATCCAGTTCACTCACCTCATTCATACCTGGGGGAAGTAGGAAGGGGGGTAGGGTTTGGTAAGGGTAGGGGTTGTTTCCTGTTCTCTAGTAGGGGGCTATCAAAGCCTCAAAGCCCTCTACTTTCTTTTGTACTGTTATTGGTGGGTTATAGTTCGAAAGTATAGCCTCTGTTCTGCATCGATGTATCTTTGCTTGTTTGGTTGTTCTTTTTATATAATTCAATTAAAAAAAAAGATTTGAACATAACTTGTACAAATTGTCTTAGAATTGTGCTTTCCTGCTTTCCTGGCGGCCTCTGCGGATGGGGGGGGGGGGGGAATATTCTTTCCTGCCTGCTGCGCTGCCATTATTTCCCCACCTGCGGACGCTGCCATGTTTTCAAAATGGCGACCGAGACCCCGCGGTAGTTTCACAGGTCTCAACAGTCTCGTGAGACTTCCGCAGGGATTCTCATCTGCCATTTTTAAATATGGTGGTGCTGAGCAGGGGGGAGGAATAGCGGCAGCCCAGCTGGCCAGGCAGGAAAGAACATGTTCCCCCCTGCAGAGGCCACTAGATCACCAGCAGCGTGCCAGGCATCCGGGCAAAGCCTCTGGGCTCCCAAGAATCCTCTAGGCCCTCGGGCACTGCCCAGTTGCCCGAATGGTCTGTCCACCCCTGCAGTGCTGAGCTATGTGCTGGCACTGGTTGACCAGCACTTATCTGGTTAAGGCCATTATTCAGCCTTTAACCATATTGGTGAAATCAGACAAAGATAGGACTGTTTTATGCGGTCCAATTTGTCTGGTTACCTTATGCAGTTAAGTGCTGAATATCGGCACCGCATAAGTGCCAACTCTGCCGCCAGACTGCCGACAAGATAATTCAGTGCCAGCTGGTATCCAGATATTGGAGTATCCAGGTTAAAAAATAACTGTGGTGGCCTGTGCTTAAATCAAATGCTGACTGCCATGGCTGAATATTACTTGCTATGGGGTCCTTTTACCAAACTGTGGTAAAAAGGGCCCTGCGCTAGCGGTAGGGGCCGTTTTTTACCACAGCAGTAAGATTATACCTACCAGGTGGCCATGTGGGTGGGCGCACTTAATGACACCCATTGAGGTGGCATTAAGGGCTCCCGCACTAACCCGGTGGTAACCTGGTAACGTGTGGCACTGCCTGATTATCACCAGGTTAGTGCCATGCTAGAAAATAGCTAGCTATTTTCCCTAGTTGCAAATGGCACGCACTGGGGCTTGAACTACTGCTGGCAACCGCATTGGGCTTACAGTCGCTCTGTAAAATGATTAAAACAGTACACACTAATTTGTGCAGTCTAACTAAAACAAACCTATTTTTTGCAGGACCGAAGTCGAAAGTATCAGACCTTTCTCAAAATACTGTTACATTTATTACATCTGATGATTCAAGTTATGATCTTGATACAGAAAATAAAAAAGAAGAATCACCTGGTAAGTTTATGGCAAGGATTTCCTCTTTGACTATTAAGCTGAAAAACAAGGGGGGGGGAGATGTTTTCCATCGACAAGCTGGATTGAATAGGGCACCCAAGTGGGTGACATCATCCGGTGGCACTGGGAGGACGGCGCTCCCAGAGCTCAGAACTTCAGTGTAACATTCTGAGCATGTGCAGATGATGTCACTCATTTGTGTTCACACAAAAAAGCAACACTGGGCCTTCAAGAGAGAGATAACAGCCGTCCTTTATTATTACAAAGACCCGACACGGGCCGTGTTTCGGCGCACAAGCGCCTGCCTCAGGGGTCTGACATAAAAACACAAAGATAAAATTAAAAAATTTAAAAAAAACTTTCCAATTTTCCAATTAAAAAAATTAGGTTAAAATCAAAATTTAAATCATCCCTCTTGAGTATGTCATGCTTGGTGTTAATTTCAATTTTAATTGTGTCCAATTTCTCTTTAGAGGTTTCAATCAACAAGATCATAAGGTCCAAGGAACATTTGTTTAATATTGCACACCATTTGTCAAGGAAACCCTTGTTATCTTTAAAAAGTTGAGGTTCCTTGTGGATCCTGAGTCCTCTAGGTATGCGCTGCACTCTGCAATATTGTATCAGGGTGGCATAGTGCAATTGACATCTAATAGAGTTCTGTGAAAGGTCGATAAAGTGATTCCATTGATCAGCTAGAGAGTCCTCATTCTCATTTTCAAATATGCCAGGTTCTTGGAGGAAATCTTGTAGATGATCATCTTGGTAGCTTAGTACATTATCCCAATTCTTGAAGGCCATCCCTCACTAATGTATACACAGGCACAGAAGAGAGGGTTTTGCAGCATACAAGCATACAATACACACAAAAAAGCAACACTGGGCCTTCAAGAAAGAGATAACAGCCGTCCTTTATTATTACAAAGACCTGACACGGGCCGTGTTTCGGCGCACAAGCGCCTGCCTCAGGGGTCTGACATAAAAACACAAAGATAAAATTACAAAGATAAAATTAAAAAATGTTCAAAAAACTTTATAAATATACATATATACAGTAAAATATTGAATATTAAATCATAAAACCATACTATAAAAAGTCAATAAAGAATAAAAATATGAACATGGAGTTACTATGGAATATAATGGAATCAGAACAAACAAATGTGTCAGAGATAATCCAGAAATAAATAAATAAGATGTACAAACATGTGCATGTATATATAAGTCAAAGAACATTGACAATAATGAAGATGAAAGCAGTGTTACAAATATCTGCATGGTAGGGAGATGACAAGTTTAATGCACTGACAAAAACATGGTATCATGTGTATTGGAATATTAAAAGTGATTGAAATAATGAAAATAGTTCATGTATCTACATGGTGAAGGGGTAGGAATAGCTTACCAGCTAAGGTCTTCGTATTATATAAGCAGCAGTAATCAGACAAATGTCATTATATACATAAAAAGAATAAAAATTAATAAAAGTTACTGAATAATGTAAACTTATTCAAAATAATAAAGCACAGCAACAATTAATAAATCAGGTTTAAATGAATGGCACTCATATGAATAGTTATGCCAACTCAGATGGCCATGTGAAGAAATTTTGAAATATTCTAGATAGACATTCCTTGCATGAAATATGAAAACATCATTATAAAGTATAATGAACATTCCTTATATGATGAGTAAATATGCAAAATAAAAAACATTTCATACATAATAAATGAATATGAAATCATAAGTGGTGAGAATTTGGATGTATAAGAACAATTGTGCCTGATATTCCAAATAACCAGTGGGCATTTCATTTATAGTGAGCAAATAGACATGCACATGAAAAAGTCATATAAATAAGTATACATATAAAAATGGACACTGACGTTTCTTATGAATAATTAAAATAGAAATTAAAATCAGAACAATTGATGGCAAAAGCAGAGAATCAAAAAATAAAAAAATAAGTAGAGCATCCTACATACTCAAGAGGGAGAACATAAAAAAATATTTAAAAAATTACTTCATAAGAAAACCAAGAAATCAACTTCCATATTGAGACCCATAGGGGAGACTGTGTTGAGTTCGAAGATAAACCTCTGCTCTTGTTGTAGAAGGATCCTATCTAAGTTAGTTCCTCTCCATGATGGTTTGATAATTTTGAACACAAGAAAGCGGAGGTCAGTGAAATTATGTGAATGGTCAATACAATGCTGGACCAAAGGTGCTGTTATGTTGTTCCACCGTATATTACTCCTGTGTTCAATCATCCTGGTTTTGATCTTTCTGATGGCCTTCCCTACATAGATAATTTCACAAGGGCATAAAATGAGATAAACGACACCTTCCGTGTTGCAATTGGAAGAGTGCTTGAGGGGATATGCCTTTCCGGTTTGAGGATGGATGAATATTGTAATGGTCATTGATGAGGGACATACGGAACAAGAGCCACAGGGTTGATGACCCGTGGATAATGGTGCTATTGGTGGTATGACAGGAAGAGTAGACGGTGCAATGATTTCTTTAATGTTCTTACTGCGTGTGTTTGCCACAGTGAGCCATTTATCCCTAAAACATTGATGGCCCTCAAGGATGTGCCAGTGTTTACGAAGTATTTTTTTGATATCCTTGGAGAGGTTCGAAAACCTTAGACTGCATACAATGTCTGGGTCTGTTCGGTTTTCATGTTGTGTTAACAGGCCTTCTCTGTCTGTGGCTTTAGCTTTCAGGATACCCTGAGAGATACACTGTTCAGGGTAGCCTCTATCTCGAAATCTCTTAGCCACGGGTTTCATCTGATTTTCAAAATCTTGGTAATTACTGCATAATCTTCTTAATCTTAGAAATTGGGATAATGGTAGATTTTCTTTGAGATTTCTGTTATGATAACTCTGGAAATAAAGGTAGTTGTTCTTATCCGTAGGTTTCTTGTATACTGTGGTGTTGAAATTGTAAATATCCTTTTTGAATAAGGATGTCCAAGAAAGGTATTTCTTTGTGATCATAATGCATTGTGAACTTGAGATTAGTATCCAAGGTATTAATCCACGTATGGAATTCCTTCAGTTTATCAGTGGAGCCCTTCCAGAGCACAAGGACGTCATCAATGTATCGTTTCCAAAACCGAAGTTCTTCCTGATATGGATGTGTCTCGAGGTACAGATGTTCAAATGAAGCTACATACAGAATTGCAATGTCCGGGGCCATACTAGCACCCATAGCTGTGCCTTTGATTTGTTTGAAGAAATTATCTTGGAAACAGAAGTAATTTTCTTGAAGTGCTATGGATGCTAGTTGAACAATAAAGGATGTAGGTATGCGAGTATTTGTGTCCCTGCCATTAAGTACATCAGTGATAATTTTCAATGCCTGTTGTTGAGGGATGTTAGTATATAATGATTCTAAATCAAAAGTGACTAGGATAATGTCAGTTAGATCACCATCAAACTCATTCAGTAAGTTAATTGCATGTGAAGAGTCCTGAACATATGATTTGACCAGAGGGGCTCGATTACATGTTGCAGGGGTTCCTCCTCCAGATCAGACTCCATTTACCTGGAAAGCGCATCTGCCTTCGTATTTTTCGTGGCTGGACGATAGGTCAAGGTAAAATTAAAGCGGGAGAAGAATAAGGCCCAGCGAGCCTGTCGGGGATTCAATCTCCTCGCCTCCCGCAGGTAAACCAGGTTCTTGTGGTCGGTAAAAACCATGAAGGGTTCTTGCGCCCCTTCCAGAAGATACCGCCACTCCTCCAGTGCAATTCCTGGTCCCCAATAGCATAGTTCTTCTCAGCTGGGGTATATCTCTTCGAGAAGAAGGCACAGGGAAGGAGTTTCCCTCCAGAGTGGACTTATGACAGCACAGCCCCCGTGCCCACCGATGAGGCATCGACCTCCACAAAGAACTTTTTAGTAGGATCAGGATGTCGTAACACCGGTGCCCTGATAAAGGCCTGCTTCAGGTTCTCAAATGCTCTGCTTGCTTCCGGTGGCCAATTATGAGCATCGGCATCTTTCTTGGTCAAGGCCGTGAGAGGAGCAGTCAGAGATGAGTATTTTAGAATGAACTGCCTGTAATAATTTGCAAATCCCAAAAAACGTTGCAGCGCCTTGCGCCCCGAAGGTTGTTGCCATTGCAAAATGGCAGTTACTTTGCTAGAATCCATCCGCAGTCCTTGTCTGGAAATGATATACCCCAGAAAGGGTAATTCAGGCTGATGAAATACACACTTCTCCAGCTTTACATATAGCTGATTCTCTCTCAGGCGTTGTAACACGATCTTTACATGTTCGGGATGGTCTTCCTGGGATCTGGAAAATATGAGGATGTCATCCAGATATACCATCACGAACCTATATAGGAGATCTCTGAAGATGTCATTCATGAATGATTGGAACACTGCTGGAGCATTAGCAAGGCCGAAGGGCAGCACCAGATATTCGTAGTGTCCATCACGAGTATTGAATGCGGTCTTCCACTCGTCGCCCTCTCGAATCCGCACCAGATTGTCCGCCCCTCTGAGGTCCAATTTGGTGAATATCTGTGCTGCTTGCAGGCGATCGAACATCTCAGAGATCAGGGGTAACGGGTATTTGTCCTTCCGAGTCATCGAGTTGAGACTCCTATAATCGATGCAAGGGCGCAAGCCCCCATCCTTCTTTTCTACAAAAAAAAATCCAGCCCCTGCTGGAGACTTCAACGGCCGGATGAATCCTCGGGCCAGATTATCCTGAATATAGTGAGTCATGGTCAGTCTCAGGATGAGACAAAGGATACACACGCCCCCGGGGAACCACAACTCCAGGCACTAACTCTATGGCACAGTCATAGGGGCGATGAGGTGGTAATGTCTCCGCTCGCCGTTTGGAGAAGACGTCCTTAAATGGCTGGTACATGGTGGGAAGCATTATTTTGGCTTGGGCCAAGGGAAGCAGTGTAGACACGGGAAGGACTTTGTCTAGGCAGCATTTATGGCAGGCTGAGCCCCAAGCCTCCAACTGACCCCGCTCCCAGTTGATGCGGGGATTATGCAGACTGAGCCATGGCATCCCAAGAATAATAGCTTCAGTGGCAGAGGGAAGGACAAAAAAAGAAATCATTTCCTTATGAATGACTCCAACCCGCACCATCATAGGCACGGTCCGAAACCGCAGCGCTTCTTGGACTAGCCCCACTGCCGCAGATATGGAGTTAGGGTGCGATAACTCTTCAGTAGGGATCCGATGGGTCTGGACTAGGTTCTGGCTGATAAAATTGCCACCGGCTCCCAAATCAACTAATGCCTCCAGACAAGGGGTTCCAGGAATAGAAAACAGGACTGGAACCACCATTTGTGCCCAGGAAGACCCAGATCTCTCCCCCGATACCGTCTCCCGGGCCGGTATCAGAGTTGCCGGTTTCCTGACTTCCTGCGAATAGGGCATTCACGGACAAAGTGTCCCTTGGCTCCACAGTATAAACATAGACCTTCTACGCGCCTTCGCTGCTTTTCTTGCGCGGATGTAACCACTCGCTCCACTTGCATAGGCTCTGATCCGTCCTGGGAATCCTGCGATTGGCCAGCAGGGCTCTTAGAAGACGTCTGCGAGTCATTCTTCCCATACTGGTGACTAGCACGACGCTCACTGGCACGTTCCCTGAAGCAGATGTCCACCTGGGTACAAAGGCGAATCAGATCATCCAGGTTAGAGGGAAGCTCTCGACCCGTGAGCTCATCTTTTATAACAGGGGATACTCCGTGCCAAAACACAGCTGTGAGGCTCTGATTCTCCCATCCTAATTCTGCTGAAAGTGTCCGGAATTGAATGGCGTATTTGCCTAGGGTGAGCCGACCCTGGCGTAAATTCAGAGGCTGAGTTGCAGCAAAAGAGGCCTTCCCGGGTTCCTCAAAGATGAGACGAAACTGCTTCAGGAACTCAGTTAAATTATCCAATACAGGATCTTTCTCCTCCCAAAGCGGGGAGGCCCAGGCAAGAGCTGGCCCCGAGAGCAGGGAGATGATGTATGCTACCTTTGCTCGATCTGTGGGGAAATCCCGGGCTTGTAATTCAAACACAATCTGGCACTGATTTATAAAACCCCGACAAGTCCGGCTGTTACCGTCATAGCATGGAGGCTGGGCTACACGAACACCTAGACCCCCTCCTGGCGCTCCCTGGGAACTAGGGGCTACAGACTCCCCACCAGTCCCAGGGCCAGTAAGGTAGTCCACCCGTTGATTTAAAGCAGCAACAGCCCCTGCAACTTGCTGTACCTGGGCATGCAGCTGTTGGAGTAGCTGCATGGCAGAGGGTTCAGTCGAGCTCATGGCTTTGGCGTTCTGTTATCTGTCCGCTGTACTCCAACCCCGCTCGTGAGCCCTTGAGCCCAGACCCCCCCTCCTCTCCCCCAACAGTAAGGAAGACAAGGGGAGCCCAGGGTAGACTGAACCACAGTAGCAAGAGCCCGCCTTCAGTGTACTCACCAAGGACACCAGCTTCGAGGAGAGGAACAGGCTTCCTCACAGGTAGAGGACACAGGAACCAGCCGGCGGCAACCGGAACTCCCTACGAACAGCAGGCACAGAAACTGGGGCAACTAACCGTCTTCACCTGCACTTAGCTAACGTTCAGTAAGGGTTGAGCCTTTACCTGCAGTCAGCCGGCAGGGCTTAGGGACTCCCAAACCCGCAGCAGCACTAGGAGAAGCTGAACCCCACTGAGAATCAGATCTGGGCAGGCAGAACCCAGAACTAAAACAAAAAAAACAAAGCCAGAGGCAAGCTACTGGCTACAGCACACAAACACACTCAGAACCAGAGACCAAAGGGTTAACACACCAGCTACAGGAAAGGGGAGGGGCCACAGCAAGGAAGCAAGGAGAAAAAACCCAGGAAGACAAAAAAAGCTGCTCTGAAACCCAAAACTACACTCAGCTGCTCCCTCCCAGGGAAAACAACCAGAGAAGGGAAATGAAGGGGAACTAAACCCAGCACAGACACACAGCAAGGGAACACAGAACAGAGAGAGAAAGGGCAACACAGAATACCCCTCCTCCACAGCACAAGCTCACAAACACAGATATCTAACAGGCTATAGGCAAGCACACAGCTCAACGCCAAAGCACGGTACCCTGGGCTAGCAGGTAACAAATAGACCCTGGATACTGACATCAGCACTGCAAACGTCAGCTACACCTTGAGCTGACCAATGGCAGGTAAGTCCCTCCCAGCTATTCTAGCAGAGACATTCCCACTCCTCCCCAGCCTGCTAGCAGAAACATAACATTTAGGAGCATAACTTTATAGAAAAAGGCCCTTAGTGCTCCTTGTGCTGCATTGGGACGCCAGAAAGGAGATGCCAATTTACAAAATGGCCGCCATTGTTTCTGAAGGGGTCCACACCTGACAAATTTTGTACAGAATGTAATTATTCATTTTATTTTCATTTGCACTTAAAAATGTCCCAAGTCTCACAAATTAAAGGGTCATTTTATTACAGGGCTCCTAGTCTGTGAAGGCACCTGAGTACATATGTTACACCTATTTTATAAAGGCAACATATGCATCTATATAGCTTTATAAAATTACCCTACAGGAAAATGGGCTTCCAGCTCAATCAGAACCAGGGCTGGGACCTGATGCTACTGGCCTTCTTTTACAACTTTCCTCTGTTCTATATCTTCTGCCAGTTAGCAGTGATGTTCTTCAGCTACAGAAGTAGGCACCAGGTCTCCTTCCAGAACCTTGCCATTATCAGAACTAAATATAGCTACTAAGTCAGTACTCGCCAAACTTTCTTTGGCCGCAACCCCATTTTAATGGCCACAGATGTACACACAGCCTCCAGTCCTACCTAACTGCCTATATGCTACTGCTCCCAGCTGCCTTGTAGCATCAGCTATGACACTGTTGCACCTCTCCTCCTCCCATGGAGCTTGCACAAGCCTAGTTTTAGCAAAGGCATGAAGGGAGGCATGAGCCAGTGATTTTTCCCTTTACTTACTCGCATCCCCAAATGCAGATTTTTCAACTCCATTTAGTAACGTGGAGGGGCATAATCGAACGGTGCCGGCCATCTATATGGCCAGCCATCTTCGGGGCTGGCCCAGCAAAGGGGCGGAGCCAACCGTATTATCAAAAAAGATGGCCAGCCATTCTTTCTTTCAATAATACGGTTGGGGCCAGCTAAATCTCAACATTAGGTCAAATGTTGAGATTACCGGGTTTAGAGATGGCCGGCTTCGGTTTTCGGCCATAATGGAAACTGGGCCCGGCCATCTCAAACCGGGCAAAATGGAAGCCCTTTGGTCATGGGAGGAGCCAGAATTTGTAGTGCACTGGTCCCCCTCACATGCCAGGACACCAACCGGGCACCCTAGGGGGCACTGCAGTGGACTTCAAAAATTGCTCTCAGGTGCATACCTCCCTTACCTTGTGTACTGAACCCCCCAAATCCCCCCAAACCCACTCCACACAACTCTACACCACTACCATAGCCCTTAGGGATGAAGGGGGGCACCTAGATGTGGGTACAGTGGGTTTTGGGGGGTTTTGGAGGGCTCCCATTTACCACCACAAGTGTAACAGGTAGGGGGGGATGGGCCTGGGTCCACCTGCCTGAAGTGTACTGCACCCACTAAATACTGCTCCAGGGACCTGCATACTGCTGTCAGGGAGCTGGGTATGACATTTGAGGCTGGCAAAAAAATGTTTTTTAAATTTTTGTTTTGGATGGGAGGGGATTGGTGATCACTGGGGGAATAAGGGGAGCTCATCCCTGTTTCCCTCCGGTGGTCATCTATTCAATTGGGGCACTTTTTTGAGACTTGGTCCTAAAAATAAATGGACCAATAGCAGCCGGTGAAATGCTCGTCAGAGCCGGCCATCTTTTTTCCATTATCGGGCAAAGCCGGCCATCTCATAACCACGCCCCCGCCCCGTCCCGCCCCTGTCCAATCTTCTGTACCCTGCCTTGAAGTTTGGCCGGCTCCATGACGGAAAGCAGTTGGCGCCGGCCAAAATCGGCTTTCAATTATAACAATTTGGCCGGGTTCAGGAGATCGCCGGCCATCTCCTGATTTGTGTCAGAAGAGTTAGAGTGGAGGAGTGGCCTAGTGGTTAGGGTGGTGGACTTTGGTCCTGGAGAACTGAGGAACTGAGTTCGATTCCCACTTCAGGCACAGGCAGCTCCTTGTGACTCTGGGCAAGTCACGTAACCCTCCATTGCCCCATGTAAGCCGCATTGAGCCTGCCATGAGTGGCAAAGCGCGGGTATAAATGTAACAAAAACAAAACAAGATGGCTGGCGATCTCCTTCGAAAATAAGCTGGATAGTAGCATAATAGATGAGGGCAGATAAAGACCTGTACGGTCCATCCAGTCTGCAAAACAAGATAAACTCATAGCATAAAGTATGATGTGATACTACATATGTGTATTTGATCTTGATTTGTGCTTGCTATTTTCAGGGCACAGACCATAGAAGTCTGCCCGGCACTGGTCTTGTTCTACAACTTCTGAAATTGTCATCAAAGCCCCACTCCAGCCCATCCAAATCTGCCCAGCCACGATCAGGGCACAGACCATAGAAGTCTTCCGCCAGGGTCGATTTACTCATACTACCCCTCTCCTCAAGTCGCTTCACTGGCTCCCTATCCGTTTTCGCATCCTGTTCAAACTTCTTCTACTAACCTATAAATGTACTTACTCTGCTGCTCCCCAGTATCTCTCCACACTCGTCCTTCCCTACACCCCTTCCCGTGCACTCCGGTCCATGGATAAATCCTTCTTATCTGTTCCCTTCTCCACTACTGCCAACTCCAGACTTCGCACCTTCTGTCTCGCTGCACCCTACGCCTGAAATAAACTTCCTGAGCCCCTACATCTTGCCCCATCCTTGGCCACCTTTAAATCTAGACTGAAAGCCCACCTCTTTAACATTGCTTTTGACTTGTAACCACTTGTAACCACTCGCCTCCACCTACCCTCCTCTCCTCCTTCCTGTACACATTAATTGATTTGATTATTTTATTTTTTTGTCTATTAGATTATAAGCTCTTTGAGCAGGGACTGTCTTTCTTCTATGTTTGTGCAGCGCTGCGTATGCCTTGTAGCGCTATAGAAATGCTAAATAGCAGTAGTAGTAAGTCTGCCTGGCACTGGCCTTGTTCTCCAGCTACTGAAGCTAAATCTGGTCCTTTTTTTCACTGTTTTTTTTTCACCCCCTTTTTCACTAGTCATTTTTTCATTTCATTACATTTTTTGAAAGGGATGTTTACATTGATAAATTTGGGTTATTTGGTATCTTTGTTTCTTTTCTTTTGTTTTCAGTTGATGATTTTGTTTTTATGTTTCATGTTTTTCCTCTACACAGTCTCCATTCTGTCCTATTTCTCTCTATCATCTCACTATTTAGTTTTTGCTATAGCTATTGCCTCTTTTTTCCCCCAGTCCTGTCCTTCAAAAGTCACTAGTTTTCCATACATAAGCAAACTCAGTGCATTGCATTTGCAAATATACCAGGTGATGTATCTTTTCATTTCTTCTCTCCTTCCCAACAACTTTGCAGAGCCTATATTTGCCTCTTGTAAGTTACTTAATATCCACATAGAACCCACTCTGATATTCCCACAACTGCCATTATCATGATGTGTCTGTGCTTTTTGTCCTACTCCTTGTATTTTGTAGAACTGTATCTACCTCATTAGTTACCTTTTGCTTTCTTGTATAAATAAATGTGTATGTTGTCTTGGAAATGTCAACTACCCTTCAACAACAAATATCACAAGGTTAGCTATATCTCAGTTTTGTTTTATCATATATTATATATTTTACTATTGTTTGTTGTCCCCGGTTGTATTTCTTTATTCCCACTCAGTACTTTTTAGAGTATGCAAACACCAATTACACATTTATTTATTTATTTATTTATTTTTATGACAAATATTCTTTTGTAGTATCTTAGCAAAATATGCCTCTTTTATTGTTGTACTTATTGTTGTTATTGTTTTATTCACAACATTTTTATACTTTAATTTATATTTATATTTTATATGTTTTTTGTATTTTATGATTTACATGTTCATATAAGTATTGTACATGTTTTTGTATACTCCTGAAGCAGGCATTCTCATGCTGAAACACAGCAGCTGTGTCGAGTCTTTGGAGTAGCTCCAATAAAGATAATCTTTATGAACTAACGTCTCCCTTGGTCCTTTGGAAGAGCCTTCCTACCCTACTCCTGAACTCTCTCTTGTGGACTGATATAGGGACTGAGTGTTCCTCCACTTTGTGTGCCTGAATCTGTCCAGCCACAATCAGGGCACAGACTGTAGAATTCTGAAGCTTAATCTGTCCAGCCATGATTAGGGAACAGACCATAGAAGTCTGCCTGGCACTGGCCTATTTGTGCAGCCACGATCAGGGCACAGACCATAGAAGTCTGCCTGGCACTGGCCTATTTGTGCAGCCACGATCAGGACACAGACCGTAGAAGTCTGCCCAGCACTGGCTTTGCTTCCCAATTACTGGTGTTGCCATCTAATCACCACTAATCTAATCACCCTTCTATATAGGGTTCCTTTGCGTTTATCCCATGCTTTTTTGAATTCTGTTACCGTTTTCATCTCCACCACCTCCTGCAGGAGGGCGTTCTAGGTACTTCCTGACATTATTCCTGAGTTGGCCCCTCTGCAACTTCAGTTCATGTCCTCTAGTTCTACCACCTTCCCATCTCTGAAAAAGGTTTGTTTGTAGATGAATACCTTTCAAATTTTTGAATGTCTGTATCATATCATTCCTGTCACTCCTTTCTTCCAAGTTAAACATATACATGTTCAGGTCCTCAAGTCTGTCCTCATACATCTTGTGACACAAATCCCATACCATTTTTGTCACTTTCTCTGCATTGTGTCACGACCCCCAGTTTGACAAGTTGCGCTAAATACTACCATTACACAATAACTATGACTCCCTCTACCCCAGAGGCTTTGAATGCTTCTTCCTAAGCATTCCTAGCTCTGCCCTAGAAAGGACAATATCTGAACCAGGACTCAAACCCAAGTCCTTCAGGCAGTCCAGAGCCACTGAGCCACCGGATTGTCCCATTTAAACAAGTTATTATATGAAAGCAAACTCAAGGGTGATAAAAGTCACCATAATGGGATGGGAAGTTCAGGAAAATTATCTTGGGAGCTGGTGTAAATATAATGGAGTTGTCTAGTGATCTCAGCTCCTGAAGGAGTCTCCCTGCGCTTTGAGTAGCATGTTACTGTCAAAAGCTACAAAAACAAAAAAAAAAAGAAAAACAATGCAAGGGTCTCAAAGCACAGGAAGGCCCCTATAAATAAGCAGAAGAAGCTGTTTCGCTTTTAGTTATACTAATAATACAAAAGGGTTATCTGCTAAACTGGTAGGGCATGAATGAAAAAGCTTAAATGCATTGCCAATGACATGCTCAAAATATTCCTGTTGCAAATTGAAGTTTGCATTCAGCCCTTACTGTTCTGCACCATGTTATAAAGATGAAAATACAGATTTATGTTCCACTTTTCATATTCTTATAGAAGAAAATAACATCCTTCAGTCACTAGAAGAACAATGCCTTCAGACATCAAGCTCTACTAATTTACAAATACAGCCAAAAAAAAGCATAGAGCTCATCACAACAGCTGAAATGGCTCTTCTCAAGTCGTTATTGCATGGAGGACTGGCACTCAGCCTTAAGGTATGTCTGCTTTTTTGCCTAAGATCAATTATGTTGCTAAACCAGTGTGAAGTGAAAGATCTGTTTGTCTATGTGAGCAAGGCCAAGCATGATTTCATATTCAACAAATATAGCTCTGTCTGGCAGTTCAAACAAACCATGCCTATAAGCAGTGAAGAAGGTGGAATAAATGTTGCTGTGCCTTGGATTATTTTGACTGAACATTTTATCAATATCAATACAATATTTATAGCTCGCATATTCCTTAATCAGTTCAATGTGGCTAACAACCAAGAAGAAACCTAGGCATACCTTATGGTGCCCAGATTTCAAGACGTGCATGCAAATTAATTGCAAATTAAAATTGCTTATATCCAAAGAGTATAAGAAGCCTTCAAAATTGAGAGCATCTCAGCTACACTTTATTGATTGGACCCAACACGGTCTGCATTTCAGCAACAAATGCCAGCATCAGGGGTCTGAATAAATAAACATTAACAAATGAATGAATGTAGGTAAACTTTAAAAATATTATAAATATATATATATATATATCCCAGAAGACTGTATATCTAATATAATAATTTGCTCCTCCAACATTCCAATGTGTCTCACTGGGATCGTAACCACCTGCTGACATCACTCCTCCAACGTTCTCCTCAAATGTTCCAATGTGTGTCACTGGGATTGTAACCACCTGCTGACATCACTCATCAGACGTTCTCCGTCCCCCCTCCCTCCCAGTTCCATGGGACCCTGGAACTGGGAGGGAGGAACGGAGGGACAGAGGGAGGGGGGACCCTGGAAATGGGAGGGAGGGAGGGGGACACTGGAACTCGGAGAGGGGGAGGGAGGGAGGGAGGGGGGCCTGGAACTCGGAGGGAGGTGGAGGGGGCAGGGGAGAGATGCTGCACATGGATGGATGGAGGGGGCAGGGCACAGAGGACGCTGCCTGCATATGGATGAATGCAGGGGAGAAAGCATAATGCAGGGGAGGGAGGGGACCCTGAAACTCGTAGGGAGGCAGGGAGGGGATGACCCTAGAACTCGGAGGCAGGGAGGGAGGGGGACAACAACCCTGGAACTCGAAGGGAGGGAGGGGGGGATGACCCTGGAACTCGGAGGGAGGGAGGGGGGGACGACCCTGGAACTGGGAGAGAGGGAGGGATGGGGGACGACCCTGGAACTTGGAGGGAGAGCAGGAGGGGGGACCCTGGAACTGGGAGGGGGGGGCCCTGGCACACACTCTCATGCTCACACACACACACTCTCTCTCTCTCACAGACACACTCGCACCCAGTCTCACTCTCTCTCTCTCTCACACACACTCTCTCAAACATACACACCCCGAGGAAAACCTTGTTAGTACCCGTTTCATTTGTGTCAGAAACGGGCCTTTTTTACTAGTAAATAATAAAACCGATATAAAATGACGCCAATATAATAAGATGGGAACACATAAAACAATAAACAATACAAATATATTCAATAAGTAATATCATATAAAAGTAAAAACATATACAAAAAGTAAGCAATAAATGTGAACTGCACATATCACACGCCTATGGATGGTATTTGATTCCAAAGAAATTAAAATTCCAATGGCAAAGAACAACCTTGCCTTGAAAAAGACTGGTCAGCTCCTAACTAGAATGGCAGACAAGATTAACTGAAACAGTATTAAGATTCCATGATATATCAATAAGACAACTTCTTGTGATAAACTTGGTTACTAACAAATGTAAATGATAAATTAATAAATAGTAAACCTTTGTGCTAATAAAAAGATTAAAAAGTGGAACTTCCATTCAGTGAGCAATACAGACATGGTTTTCCGAGTGCTGATGAAAAAGTGGGATAGTAGAAACTACCCTCAGGAAACAAACTTCTCTACAAACCGGTGATGAGTCCAGTTGCCACAAATTAAAAGAAGTGGAGGAGTGGCCTAGTGGTTAGCGTGGTGGACTTTGGTCCTGGGGAACTGAAGAACTGAGTTTGATTCCTGGCACAGGCAGCTCCTTGTGACTCTGGGCAAGTCACTTAACCCTCCATTGCCCGCCGCATTGAGCCTGCCATGAGTGGGAAAAGTGTGGGGTACAAATGTAACTATGGGGTCCTTTTACAAAGCCACAGTAAAAAGTGGCCTGCGGTAGTGTGGGCATGTCTTTTAGGCGTCCGCTGGGCCATTTTTTACCACAGCTGGGGAAAAGGCTATTTTTTAATAGACCGAGAAATTGACCTGCGCTAATCTTAAAACTGTCATGCGCCTGTTTATAGTAACATAGTAGATGACGGCAAATAAAGACCTGCACGGTCCATCCAGTCTGCCCAACAAGATAAACTTATATGTGCTACTTTTTGTGTATACCTTACCTTGATTTGTATCTGCCATTTTCAGGGCACAAACTGTAGAAGTCTTGCCCAGCACTAGCCCCGCCTCCCAACCACCAGCCCCACCTCCCACCACCGGCTCTGCCACCCAATCTCGGCTAAGCTTCTGAGGATCCATTTCTTCCGAACAGGACTCCTTTATGTTTATCCCACGCATGTTTGAATTCCATTACCATTTTCATCTCCACCACGTCCCGCAGGAGGGCACTCCAAGTATCCACCACTCTCTCCGTGAAAAAATACTTCCTAACATTTTTCTTGAGTCTGCCCCCCTTCAATCTCATTTCATGCCCTCTAGTTCTACCGCCTTCCCATCTCCGGAAAAGGTTCGTTTGCGGATTTATACCTTTCAAATATATGAAGATTTGTAGCTATAGTTAGGATTAGTTTCCCATATATGTATCATTTGGTACAGGTTCATGCTAAAATTTCATCTGCCATTTAGGTGGCCAATCTCCTAGTCTCATAAGATCCTTTTGCAATTCCTAATGATCCTCATCCAATTTAATGACTTTGAATAAATTTTTATCATCTGGAAATCTGATCACCTCACTCATTGCTTCTTTCTCCAGATCACTTATAAATATGTTCAATACCCCAGGTCCCTTGGGGCATTCCATTATTGAACATTTTCCATTTGGATAACTGACTATTTTCATCCTACTCTCCATTTCCTGTCTTTTTAAAGTCTTTTCCAATCCACAAGGCATTACATCCTATCCCTTGATTTTTCAATTTCCTGAGGAGCCTCTCAGGAGGGACCTTATGAAATGCCTTCGGAAAATCTAATTAAACTAACATCAAGTGGGTAACCTGTTCTGGGGCAGAGGGAGCAGGGAACCAGCGGAACAGACAGGCGCGCAGCTGCTCTCTGCGCCCTCCAACAGCGTGCACTCGGGGTGGACCGCCCCCACCGCTCCGCCCTTCCTACGCCACTGGCTGTCATGTAAGCTTTTTTTTTCTCTCTCCCCTGCCCTCCCCTCCATGTCCAGTGATTCTTCCCTCCCCTCCGTGTCCAGTGATTCTCCTCTTCCCTGCCCTCCCATCCGTGTCCCGCGATTCTCTCCTCTACTGTCCTCCCATCCCATCCATGTCCATCAATTCTCCTCTGCCCTGCCCTTCCCTTCCTCCTTCCCCTCAATGTCCCGCGATTCTCTCTACTGTCCTCCCATCCTATCCATTCTCCTGTGCCCTGCCCTCCCCTTCCTCCCTCCCTCCCCTCACGATTCTCTCCTCCCCTCGATTTGTACCTGAACGTTCTCTGGCTGGCTGGCACTGGCTTCCCTTCCCTCTCACTGTTCTGCCCTCTGACATCATTACTTTTTGACGCGACGGTGGGGCAATGAGTGGTTATGGATGTTACGAACCCAGGCATCCAGACGTAGAACGCTGAAGGTGCAAATTATTATATAAGAAAATACTTCAGCCTGCTTGATTTTGCAGAAATCACACAGTGGATAGGACTTCCCCGATTTTAAGATAGCTGCATTGGCTACTGATTGCTGCTAGGAAAGGTTTAAGGTATTAACCATAAAGCTTAAGGCCCTCCAGAGGTTAGGTCCATCATAACTGTGGCATAAGATTTTCCAATAATACTCCTGTTCAGGAGCTGAGATTTAGTTAGTGATGGTACCATCCTATATAGTACTTAGTCATACTAACATTAGGAGGGAAGGCATTTTGTTCCATTGTGCCACTTTTGTGGAATGAACTCTCCTTAGAGCTGTGGGGAAAGCTGAACTGTGTTCAGTTCTACAGTGGATTAAAAACATGGTTGTTCAATAGAAAATAGGAGGTGACTTAATGTTCTTCAGTAAATGCTGAGGATTTGGGGGATGGGGTTGATTTTATGTAGTGTTTCTCATATATTTGTTCTTAATTTTTGGAATGTTCAATGTTGTATTTTTGTACAATGGTTTGACAGAGGTTTTTAAAGGGCGGTTTATACGTCAATAAATCATTATTTACCGTTTTATGTTTATGGCCTGATCACTTACTGCCACCCATTGACCTAGCGGTAAGGGCTCAAACGCTGCATGCACCAACGTGGGTGCGCTGTCGGTTACCACCAGGAACGTCTGTCGTCCCCCCCCCCCCCCCAACGGTAGAAAATAGAAAATTATTTTCTACTGCCAAACTCGGAATTACCGCCACTACCCCTGGCGGTAGTGCTGATTTGGTTGCACTACCCTAGTGTTAGCCCTTCTGCACCTTTGTAAAAGGGCCCCAATGTAAATGAATGAAATGCTGCTCTTAACGCAACGTGAAAGGCGTGAGTGAAAATGCTGTGTGTAACAGTAGAAATTTAGGAAATCATTCTAAACGCTGGCTGAGCAATAATATATTAAAACCGCAAACTAGTGATTTGAAAAATGCAAACTGTCACAAAATTGCTTAACAAGTTTAATGACATCAATAATTGGGTCGGGAGCATTCTAAAAATGTGCGTGCATTATTATTATTATTTATTACATTTGTATCCCGTGCTTTCCCACTCAAAGCAGGCTCAATGCGGCTTGCATAGTAATGGGAAGAACAATATAACAATATGGGTAAGTGTGCCTAATTTGGGCGCCAGCATTTACACCAGGTTTCAGTAGGCGTAAGTCTAGGGCCTAAAGTTAGGCACAACATCTGTGCTTAAACACTATTCTACAAAGGGCATGCACCAATGTTTTCCGGCACATAATTTTGAGCTCCATTTATAGAATCTGACTCATAGGGTTCCACCTTTTTTTTCTAATACAAATTCTTGAAATAGTCAGGTTTTAAGATACTTTCTGAACTCTAAGGGGCCCTTTTACTAAAGTGTGTCAAAAAATGGGATGCGCTATTGTAGGCATATGTTTTGGGCATGCGCAAATCCATTTTTAAGTGTGCCTGTAAAAAGACCTTTTTTTAATTTTTGCCGAAAATGGACATGTGGCAAAATAAAAATTGTCACGCGTTCATTTTGGGTCTGAGACCTTACCACCAACCATTGACTTAGCGGTAAGGTCTCATGTGGTAACCACGCTGTAATCGTCTACGTGCGTAGAATGACAATTACCGCCCAGTGTCTGCCACGGACCAGAAAATAAAAATCATTTCCCAGCATGCGTAGCGGACGCGCATGAAAAATGAAACTACCACAAAGGCCACATGGTAGTCGGGTGGTAACTCCAAATTGACACGCGTTGAGTGCGCGTAGTCACCTATGCAGCTTACTAAAAGAGTTCCTAAATAACCAGTGAATTTTCTAATATCTCATTACATATCTCTGTGGCAAAATAGGGAAAAGTGAACATAAAAATCCATTTATATTTATTTCCTTTTGTAAAAATCTTATATTACTCAATGCTGTCACACTATTAACAGGTGGAAGAGAAAAAAACATACTCATATATTGTGGGGCTTGACCATATAATATTTTAAACACTATAGTGCATCCCTTAAAAATTATGGGCCCCTTTTACTAATTGGCAGAAAGCCCAACGCAAGCTTACCACTTGCTAAACAGGAAGTACCACTGGGCTACCGCAGCAGCCTGGTGGTACTTCCCATCCCTAGCGCCCCGTCATATCCGGCACTTCAAAAATATATTTATTATTGTAGTGCCAGAGTGTACTCAGCAGTAATCGGGCAGTGCTGTGCGCTGCCCGGTTACTGCCGGGTTAGCGCGGGAGCCCTTACTGCCACCTCAATGGGTGGCAGTAAGGGCTGCCTCTGAAATAGCCACAAGGAAAGTGCTTTACTTGACGTACGACCAATTCCTGCAAGAAAGAGAGACTTCCCTTTTACCCGCTGCATGAAAAACACGTGCCGACACCAGCGCAGGCCCCCTTTTGCCGCAGCTTGGTAATGGGAGAGTCGTGGGCATTTCAGGGTGGGCGTGGATTCAAGTTATGCGCACAATGATAGAATAAGGGGGTCCCACATGTAAATTTAGGTGGGGGCATTTGCAAGTTGTATGCTGCGGCGTAGGCACGGGTGGGCCGTGGCCTACCCATTTTGGATTGAGGCCCACCCAAAGTCAGTGCTCCATTGGTGTGGCTGGCAGGGATCCGCAAGCCTCACCATGTCAGCCAAAGACCTACTCTCGGCAGAAAGAGCCACTACTGCCCCACCCTTTGCACATGCTCAGTTTGCACGCATGTGCAGAGGTTGGCCGTGTCAATGACTCTGGGACACTGCTGGCAGCGGCAGAGGGTGTAAGTGCTCGTTCAAGGAGGTCTTCGTCTGGTGGGGCTTACAGATCCCCGCCAGCTCACGTAGTTCTTTTCTTTTGGGTTTTTGCAGCGGCGGGGGGTGGGGGCTGGTGGGCATGGGGGTGAGAAAGAGATTAATCTTCAGGCACACCCTTCTCGGGCTCAGGCCCACCATAAATCGGCCCTCTGGCTGCGCCACTAGGTGTATGTAAGCCACATTGAACCCAAGCTTGCTTGGGATAATGTTGGATGTAAACATCAATAAATAAATAAATGTGCATAAAAGTTAGTGTTCAGTTCATAACATTTCCCATTTTGTGCAGTCAATTAAATAGTGAAGCTGCAGTTTTAATTTTATTTTATAAACAGCAGGGATTAAAGAGAACGATTCACTTGATCCCTTTGATAAAGCCCTAGCTGAAATGAATACTTTTAAAAAATCTGTGCATGACTCTGAGCTGATATAAAACCCGAAGGGGATATTTTCCTCATAAATGTGTCTTCCCTTTGTGAAATGGGGAGTACATGTGTTGATCTGAGCCCCACCCAAAGCGCCCCTCTGTAGGGTGTGGATTTCCTTGTGTAACTAGTGACTTTCTAAAAATCTCTATTTACACATGTAAGTGATCTGGGTGTGTAAGTGCTGCCAGTAACACAGGGAGATGCTTGTAAATTTGAGGCCTATGTATGGATTTTTTACCCATAGTCTCAACTACGTATAAATTACCCTTACGTTTTAACTCCCTGGATATTTCTATTTTTCCTCACCTATGCATACCATATTTCAACAGCTGGAGATTTACATGTGTTTGATATAAACTTTTGATATAACTATTATTAACAGAAGAATCTTTTTTTTCTGCAGGCTTATTTTCTAGATAAACTTCCAGACCTGACACCTCTGTACAGTCATTTATTATACCTTAACCTGTCATTCAATGACTTACTACATTTTCCAAAAGAGGTAAACAAGCACTACAAAAATGTAACGCACATCTCCAGGAGTTTTAATCATTTATGCTACAACCAGATATAATTTGCTGTTTTTATTGCCAGATCAGGTGTAGTTTTTATTAACTGTACTTTACCACGGTAAATTTAAAGAACACTGTTTACTAAAGGACAGGAAATTTTTGCAGTTGCCACACAGTATCCACATATATCCCAAAATATAATAAATGGCACTTAAAATTGTGTGTGCTAATTAATTGAATAATGAGCCAAATAGCACCAATAATTGGGTGCTAATTATCAATTAGCTTCCAATGCGCTCACAGGCTCTGGACGCAAATAGGATGCAAACGCATGCAAAACAGAGCTCTTCCCAATGATCAGCTTGCAGCACGGCAAACCCTCGGAAATGGCATTATAATTTGCAGACCATTGGGGAGGAATGGTGAGCCTTGTCCAGCATGCATTTGCATGCTAGCAGGCCCCCCATTCCCCCCCACTCCAGCCCCCTCTAACCCCCCTAGCATCCTCTCAAATGTTCCTGGTGACCCAGTGGGCCGTGAGTCAATCCCTCCCCGACCTGGTGGTCTAATGGCCCTGCCCCACCCCTACCTTCTTTGGAGGAGGGAGTTGGTCTCCCTCCCCTTCCATCAGTGCCACCTCGAAAATGGCGATGCCCAGCCCTGCCCAGTGTATCCTGGGATGCGCTAGGCGGGGCTTCATACCATATAAGGGAGAAACTCCTTATATGGTGTTTAGCCCTGCCCAGTGCATCCCAGAATTTTGTTCTGGACGGACCCAAGACAGGAGGAAGGAGCCATTGCTCCTGCTCTCCTGCCTTCACCTTGTTGTAAAGGTACAGGGAGGGACAGGGGTGTGGGTCAGATGCGAGAGGGAGGGGTGTGTGCCTGCGCAGGGGAAGGAGAAGGGAGGTCATGGTCCACTGGACCACCAGGGAAAGTTTAAAAAAAGATTGGGGGGGTCAGGGTCCACTGGACCACCAAGATAAATTTAAAAAAAACAGTGGAGGTCAAGTGCATCAGAGCGGTCAAATGGATTTGACAGCAGTGTCAAACCCATTTGACAGCTCAAACTCGCAAACAGTGAGGATGTACAAAGGGGGATCCATCAGCTCATTTGCATGCTGGCTGTCAGCGATTTGCTAAATTTTAGCAAGGCAGCCATGTTTTACAGCTGCCTTTGTGCATCGGGGCCATAAGCACCATACAGCCTTACCAACAGTGTCCCTTTGAACCCGTCTCTATAAAA
Organism: Microcaecilia unicolor; assembly: GCF_901765095.1. Classification (NCBI taxonomy): domain Eukaryota; kingdom Metazoa; phylum Chordata; class Amphibia; order Gymnophiona; family Siphonopidae; genus Microcaecilia; species Microcaecilia unicolor. The sequence goes on along the minus strand of NC_044034.1, from coordinate 95,923,658 downwards.
GTGCAGGAGCAGGCCACAGGCTTTGGAGTACTGAGAATCCCTCTTCCAGGGCAGGCCTGACCATTAGGCAAGGATAAGTGGTCAGCGAGGGTGAGGGCATCAAACAGCATCTGGAGACAAAACAAAATAATAGGTCTTGACAGTCACACAAACATGAGGAACCATCAGATTAATTATCAAAATCTTTGGAGAGTTGCAGACTCAAGGTTAATTGAGGGGGGAAGGGGGAAGGCTGAAGGTTTGCCTAGGGCAGTGGTTCCCAAACCTGGTCCTGGTGGCACCCCAGCCAGTCAAGTTTTCAGGATACCCACAACTCATGACAGAAATTTACATTCACTACCTTCACTGCATGCAAACCTTTCTCAAGCTACATCTACTAATCATTTCTAAAGAACTACTAGATGTATGCAGTGCTGTATACATTATACTCATGTACTTTCTCTATCCCTAAAGAACTCACAATGTAAGTTGTTGTATCTGGGGCAGTGGAGGGTTAAGTGATTTGCCCAAGGTTACAAGGAGCTGCAGTGGGAGTCAAACCCAGGTTGTCAGGATCAAAGCCCACTACATGCCACTGCTCCACCTCCACTGTAACTACAACCTACTGACCATGAAGGGACTTGAACCCTTAATCTTCAGATCTGAAGACCATGAATATTCATTGTGGATATCCTGAAAACCTGGCTGGCTGGATTATTTATTTATTTTATGGCATTTGTATCCCACCTCTTTGCAGGCTCAATGTGGCTTATATTTCGTCATGGATACTGGAAATAGCAGTGAATATACATTTGGTTTACAGAGGGTTTTGGTTTACATGGTGGTGAAATACATGAAGGCGTTAAAGCAGAAAGACATTATAAAACATTATAAGACAGTCTGGAAGTTTTACGACTATACAGTTATACATGTTAAATTATACAGTTACACATGTTGATCTTTGTGATATATCTTGTCGAAGAGATAGGTTTTCAATAGTTTGCGGAAATTGGTCAATTCATAGACCGTTTTCAGGTTACGTGGCAGCGCGTTCCAGAGTTGCGTGCTCGTATAGGAAAAGGTAGATGCATGCATTGATGGGTTGCCTTCAGGACCAGGTTTAAATCACTAGGCTAGGGCCTTAGACCGGCCGATCAGGTAAAATCAGCCCTGTTCCTAACTGTAAGCAATATTACCTTGCGTTTCTCTGGTGCTGTCATGCCTTTCATTAATGCTGACAGTATAGAAGCATATTGTAAAGAGTGCAATGAGATCCTATTTTCGTGAAAAACTGTATGCCTCTATTGTTTTTAAGGTATATAATATTGAAAATTTGCAAGTCCTGAAACTAAGAAACAACCCTATCAAAGAGATCCCTCCAGATATTCACAGACTCAGGAATCTCAGGACATTTGTTATTTCTTTCTGCTTGCTATCTGCCCTTCCATCTGGGTAAGCTGTTCTTATAGTCAACCAAAATAAAAGTGCCAGAATTAAATAAGGATTCAAATGATCAAATATATTTTTACAGTTAAATCTGTCCTGACTTTGTGATTTTATCTTACAATGAGTGTACAGGTAGTTTTCATAATACAGTTGAACTCCTGCTTGTGCATTGAGTCATTTCCTATTTTGTGTTTCAAAAACTTTACTATTCCTTGTCTCAAATTCAACTACTTCATTCACAGAAAGAAAAAAGGTGAGGGAGGGTGAATGAGTTGAAGTAGACAACACTCCATCATAGGCATTGCCTCTGTCCCTGCCTGAATCCCAGTATCTAGATCAGGGGTGGGCAACCACAGTCCTCAAGGGCCACTACGTAGGGGGACATTGGAAAACCACTGCTTGCCCTGGGATTGGTAGCATGGAATGTTGCTACTATTTGGGTTTCTGCCAGGTAATTGTGCCCTAGATTGGCCACTGTTGGAAGCAGGATACTGGCTAGGTGAACCATTAGTCTGCCCCAGTATGGCTATTCTTATATTCTTATGCTCTTAACCCAGTCGGGTTATCAAGATTTCCACAATGAATGGCATGAGATTGACTTGCATGTACTACTTCCATTGTATGTAATTTATCTCACTGCCCACCCCTGATCTAGATTGTGCTTAAATGAGAACAGTTTTAATACAAAATGGTAGAAATCCCACGTAACTCAATAAATAATGACAAAGTGGTTTATTCAGTCTTCCCAGCAGCAGTTTGTCCAGCAGAGTAGATATGCATACAAATTCTCATATGGAACCCAATACCCAGACCACCTTTCTCATCTAACCTTTCAAAGTACTACCATTTCCACTTACCCCCAATGTTTTTTCATAGATGCAAATGTTTTAGGTGTGTAACTGCAGTTCTGTATTAGTTATCGCCAGTGCTTTCTTGGGATTGTACTTGGCATCTTCCCAGGGCAGCCCAATCATGGCACTAGCAGGGCACATCAGCATGACATGAGGTCCTGATCACTACAAGTGCTCAAGGCCTGCCAGGGTTTGCCCCCTCCAAAACAAGATGCTCGGAGGGGGTGGAATATAGCAGACCTTGAGCATGCACAGGTGCTGAAAGGCCCCACACCACACTGACTGCATTGGGAAGAAGTGGTGGTATTGAGACCAGAAGCAACGAGGAGAGGCAGACCTAGAAAGAAGGGACAGGGAAAGATGCTTTATTAGGGGTGTAGGGAAGGGAAGAAGAGATAATTGACCAGAGATGTGGAGAAGGCAAGAGAAAGGGAGTGTGAAGTATATTCTGGCTTTTTTTGGTAGCCAGTGTAGAGTGCATAGTAGAGGGGTGGCTCTATGGTATTTTTTGGCTTTGTGGATTAGTCTTGCTGCAATGTTTTGGGTGTTTGGAGTTTTTTCAGGCTTTGCTCCTTACAGCCTGCATACAGTCTGTTGCAGTAGTTGATCTGGAATGTTAGTGGTTGAACCACCAGGCAAAAAGACTTTATCGAGAGTTGGTTTCTGATTCTTCTTAACTTCCATAGTCGGCACACTATGGAAGTTAAGAAGGATCAGAAACCTGCTGGTTACCACCCTCTAATACAAAATGTCCCTAACCTGTGAATTAGCGCACTAATTAACATGCACTAATTAACATGCACTAATTCATGTGTTAACCTCCAAATCCTATAAATGGCACTTAAATATCACATGCAAATTTGGATTTGTGCCCAATTTGAGGACATAATCTAATTGAATAATGAACCAATAAGGACCAATAATTGGGTGCTAATAATCATCTGCACTAATTGGCATTAATTGAAATTTTACGTGTGCATTTTTAATCTCGGGGATCTGCACATAATGTTTATACGTGGCCATGGGAGGGTCATGGGTGGATCAGGAACATTCCTACAATTTATGAATGCTTTTATAGAAGGAGGATCCACACCTAATATAGGGCTCCTTTTACAGAGCCACGGTAGTGATTAGCAGTGCGTCAAATACTACAAAGCTCATTCAATTCCTATGGGCTTTATCACATTCAGCGTGCAATAATTACTACTGTGGCATTCCGAAAGGAGATCTTAGACACAAGGATTTACACCAGGGTTTACTTGGTATAAATTAGAGAATGACACGGGGACAAAGTTTGTCCCCATTGTCTCCGTCCCTGCCCCACCCCCACAGGTTCTGTCCCTGTCCCCGCCCCATCCTGCAGGTTCTATCCTCATCTATAGAAGCTTCAAACACATGATTTTATATTTAAATCTTGTTATTAAAATATAAAAAGGAACAATATGCTGTGCAACTGTTATTTATAAATCACAAATATAAAACAATAATAACAACAAGCAACTGTAATAACCACCACCACCACCCTCTATCCTTCCAACCTCAACAATAGCTGAATTCTACTACCCCAAGGAATCCTAATCCACTCTGTTAAAAATGTCCAGGAGTACAAAATACAACCCATTCTATATGCCCTAGCGGGGGAGAAATATGCCCTAAGAAGCACTGTTATGATTTTTTAATATGTGGATGAATAAATCATCAACAATCTCAGGATTTAATCTCACTCAAACATAAATGACAGTCCAGTTCATCAACAGGCTTCAAGGTAGAAAATGACACGGAAGCAATGTTTGTCCCCTCCCCACGGGCTCTGTCCCCATCCCCACCCCGTCGTCTTGGGCACTGTTCCAGCCCCATGCCCGTGGGCTCTGTCCCTGTCCCCGTTGTTACCGTGGGTCCCTGTCCCAGTGTCATTCTCTAGTATAAATCCTCACATCTAAAGTTAGGTGCCAATTCCGGCACTATGTGTATTCTATAAATGGTGCCTAACTTTCAGCGCCATTTATAAAATAGTACTTAGTGCGTTATTTTTCAGTGCTATTTATAGAATTTGGTCCTAAATGCCTAACACACTTTAGTAAAAGGACCCCTTAATGAGTTCTTGCAATGCATTAATAATGAATTTTGAGACAAGCGGCATGAGAATATCTTCCCATGCTTGATTTTCCAAAAATAACTACACTTCAAGAGAAGTACCTAGGATTGTTAGGCTAATACCAGCAGCAAAATTTCCACCTCACAAATTTGGCATGCGTAGCTCAATTTTGAGCAAATGAGGCCACTAAGGTGAGGGAAGGCCCATGGATTTGTACATCAGGGTCTTAGTTGAAAATTAAAATGTTCATAATATCACAGCCTCCCATGAAGAATATATGACTCAATGACAGTCTCAATGGCTATTGTTTATTTTTTAATTTGCTATGTTTTTTCTTTATTGTTAGGTTATTTTTCTTACAACGCCTTCAATTTCTGGATGTCTCTTACAACAGCATTCCTTTTATCCCAAATGAGATCCGCAATCTCAGGTATTCAAATGCACAAGCTACAATCAGATTTATATTAGAGATACCACATATAAAATTTGTAGGATCCGATATTCAGCCAGCAGCAATCAGCACTAAACCCAGAAATTCAATGTCAGGCCACATCTAGTCACCGGCACTGAATTTCTGGGTTTCTGGAGCCAGCTAATGCGCAACCGGTTAAGTGCGAGATTCAGCACTTAGGGGCCCTTTAACTAAGCCGCATAGGCACCCACGCGCGCCCAACTTGTGTCAATTTGGGATTACCACCCGGCTAAGTGTGACCCGTGTGGTAATTTCATTTTTCACATGGCGCTACTGGGCGGTAAAATGCATTCTATGTGCATAGACCATTATGGCCCGGTTAACGCATGAGAACTTACTGAGAACTTACTGCTAAGTCAATGGGTGGCAGTAAGGTCTCATGTGTTAACTGGGTGATAATGGTCTATACCGCCCAGTAGCACTGCGCGCCAGAAAATTAAAAGTATTTTCTGGCACAGAGGACATGCATCAAAAATGAAATTACTGCCCGGGCCACACAGTAGCCATAGTGCTTTTTACGGCGCTGATTTTTTTTGACTCTGTATGTAGAATCTAGCCCTTTGTGTCTAGGGGAAAAATGAGTATCACATAGACCTCAAAGTGCATGATTGGAGAATGACAAGCATTAATAAGAGCAAAAGATAGATTTGGCTTGCATTCCGTAATCAAAAATCAACTATAAATATTTCGAGGAGTGTTACTCTAATTTAAATTTTTATTTAAATTTACTGAGTTGGAATATATTTTAACACCATTAAGACGTTATTTTACTGTTAATCCTAGTTATTAATCTAGACTGAAAGCCCACCTCTTTAACATTGCTTTTGACTCGTAACCACTTGTAACCACTCGCCTCCCCCTACCCTCCTCTCCTCCTTCCTCTACACATTAATTGATTTGATTTGCTTACTTTATTTTTTGTCTATTAGATTGTAAGCTCTTTGAGCAGGGACTGTCTTTCTTCTATGTTTGTGCAGTGCTGCGTACGCCTTGTAGCGCTATAGAAATGCTAAATAGTAGTAGTAATAGTAGTAGTTATTAGTAACTAGATCTCACTGCATAAAATAGAACTTGTGCTAAAATAGCACGAGTTGATGGTAAAATAACACATCTTAACAGTAGCCCATAGTTAGCTCTCTATAAGCCTCACTGGGTTCCTGTTCTGCTACACTTTTTTTCTGTGTTGATTCTGTTGTATGCTACTTGGTATACAGAATAGAGATATTTGCAAATTAAAAATAAAAACAATAGCCCATGTTGATAATTATGAAGATTTGGGAGAGATACCGGTGCCAGAAATGGTATTTGAAGCTGACAAGTCAGAGAAACTGAATGAAATCTCTATAGACCTAGAAGATGTAATGGGGCAATTTGACAAACTGAAGAGTAGCAAATCTCCTGGACCGGATAGTATTCATCCCAGAGTACTGATAGAACTGAAAAATGAACTTGCAGAATTATTGTTAGTAATATGTAATTTATCCTTAAAATTGAGCGTGGTACCGGAAGATTGGAGGGTGGCCAATGTAACGCCGATTTTTTAAAAAGGTTCCAGGGGAGATCTGGGAAATTATAAACGTTGGTACTGGGCAAAATGGTAGAGACTGTTATAAAGAACAAAATTACAGAGCATATTCAAAAGCATGGATTAATGATGCAAAGCCAACATGGATTTAGTGAAGGGAAATCTTGCCTCACCAATCTTACATTTCTTTGAAGAGGTGAACAAACATGTGGATAAAGGTGAGCCAGTTGATATTGTGTATCTGGATTTTCAGAACGCGTTTGACAAAGTACCTCATGAAAGATTCCAGAGGAAATTGGGTAGTGTCCTATTGTGGATTAAAAACTGATTAAAAGATAGAAAACAGAGAGTAGGGTTAAATGGTCAGTATTCTCAATGGAGAAGGGTAGTTAGTGGGGTTCCCCAGGGGTCTGTGCTGGGACCGCTGCTTTTTAACATATTTAAAAAATGACCTAGAGATGGGAGTAACTAGTGAGGTAATTAAATTTGCTGATGACACAAAAGTTATTCAAAATAGTTAAATTGTGGGAGGATTATGAAAAATTACAAGAGGACCTTACGAGACTGGGAGACTGGGCATCTAAATGGCAGATGACATTTAATGTGAACAAGTGCAAAGTGATGCATGTGGGAAAGAGGAACCCGAATTATAGCTACGTCATGCAAGGTTCCACGTTAGGAGTCACCGACCAAGAAAGGGATCTAGGTGTCATCGTTGATGATACGTTGAAACCTTCTGCTCAGTGTGCTGCGGCGGCTAAGAAAGCAAATAGAATGTTGGGTATTATTAGGAAAGGAATGGAAAACAAAAATGAAGACATTATAAAGCATTTGTATTGCTCCATGGTGCGACTGCACCTCGAATATTGTGTTCACTTCTGTTCGCCGCATCTCAAAAAAGATATAGCGGAATTAGAAAAGGTGCAGAGAAGGGCGACGAAAATGATAAAGGGGCTGGGATGACTTCCCTATGAGGAAAGGCTAAAGCGGCTGGGGCTCTTCAGCTTGGAGAAAAGACGGCTAAGGGGAGATATGGTTGAAGTCTATAAAATAATGAGTGGAGTGGAACAGGTAGACGTGAAGCATCTGTTTACGCTTTCCAAAAATACTAGGACTAGGGGGCATGCGATGAAGCTACAAAGTAGTAAATTTAAAACGAATTGGAGAAAATTTTTCTTCACTCAACATGTAATTCAACTCTGGAATTTGTTGCCAGGAAATGTGGTAAAGGCGGTTAGGCTTAGCAGAGTTTAAAAAGGCTTAGATGGTTTCCTAAAGGAAACGTCCATAGACCATTATTAAATTGGACTTGTGGAAAATCCACTATTTCTGGGATAAGCAGCATAAAATATTTTGTACTTTTTTGGGATCTTGCCAGGTATTTGTGACCTGGATTGGCCACTTTTGGAAACAGGATGCTGGGTTTGATGGACCTTTGATCTGTCCCAGCATGGCAATACTTATGTACATGCCTAAATGATATATTTTACATAGTGCTGTTTTTGCACCTAATCTGCGCACAGGCTAAATAACTTTCTTGAAATTTACAGAGCACTTGATTTTCTGAACGTGGAAGGCAACGAACTGCCTGCTTTGCCTTGTGGTGCTTTGAAACTTAAGCTGAAACAAATACGAGTGAGCAATAATTTCATGCACCCCCTCTTATGGAAAGAGAACAGCAGGACCCAGCCACAGAAACTCCTTGACTTGACAGCCCTTTTCTTCGTCACGAACAATCTGTGGCGGTGTTACCGTGAGCTCCCCAGAGAAGTTGAGAAAACACTGAACAAGTTAGTGATTTAAACCTTACTTTATTGCTATCATGTATCAAAATAGTTCTTGTTTGGTTTGAATTTTTTAAAATGTGTTTTTTTTTTCTCTAGCTCCATCAGGAAAAAAAACAGGGGGTTGATAGTCAAAGCAATTTAACCAGTCAGAAATGGCTCCTGGGCAGTTCAATCACTTGTTCAGGTCTTAACCAGTCATATTTAACTGCACTTCTGAGTGTGCTACTTAAAATGTCTGGTTACCCCTTAATTCTATAAAAGTGTGTCCAATTTGCACGTTCAATTTAATGAGCTAATTACCTCCAATAATTGACTTTTTAACAATCAGTTATTGGCACTAATTAGATTTAATTGAATTTACATGCGAGTCAAAAAAGTGGATGTGGAAATGGGAGGGTCATGGGTGAATTGGAGGCATTCTTTTAAGTTACACACATACCCCCAGATTCTATATAGTGCATTTAGATTTAGGCGCCAAAATCAGTGCAGATTCTATATTCATCCCCTTCAAATCTAACCTAACAGAAATTTCCGACAAAATATCCATGGCATGGACATCTTAACCTCTTGGGCCAATGCCTTTATGATGAAATTGAACAAAGAGAAAATACAATGCCTAATCCTCTCATCCCAACACTCCACACTCCTTCCAACTAATCTTATCACCTCTGACATTACAATCCCCATTTCAGACAACCTGAAAATCCTTGGAGTGACCCTAGACAACCACCTTTCACTCGAAAATCACGTTAAATCCATTGCAAAGAAAAAGTTCAATTTGATGTGGATATTGAAACCTTATCTCCCCCTGAAAACATTCTGGAACTTGGTGCAGTCCACGGTTCTTACCCATGTCGATTATTGTAATAGTATTTTCTTAGGCTGCAAGACCCATATCCTGAAAAAACTTCAGACTGCCCAAAATACAGCAGCAAGACTTATTTTTGGCAAATCACATTTTGAATGTGCAACACCTCTTTGTGTAAAACTTCACTGGCTCCCCATCAAAGAGCGAATCAACTTCAAGGTCCATATAATACATAAGATTATCTATGGTGAATCTCCGGGCTATATGTTTAACCTGATTGACCTTCCCACCAGAAACATGTCTGAATCCTCACGAAATTACCTCAACCTGCATTACTCCAATTGCAAAGGACTCAAGTACAAAACTTATTTTGGATCCAACTTCGCCTACCTGGGCAGCCAACTCTGGAATACCCTCCCCAGACCTATCCGCTCAATCTGTGACTATCTACCCTTCCAGAAAGCACTAAAGACCCATCTATTTAAACAAGCTTATCCAAATGACCCAGATGTTATATTTGTTATATTATATTGTTATATTGTTCTCCCCCACGATAAAAGTCCGCTGCACTAACCAGTAGGTTACTCCTCCATCCAAAGTGAGGATTATAAAATAAGGGTTCTGAACAAGTGAATAAGGGTTAGGAGTTAAAAGCAGCATCAAAAAGGTGGGCTTTTAGCTTAGATTTGAAGACGGCCAGAGATGGAGCTTGACGTACCGGCTCAGGAAGTCTATTCCAGGCATATGGTGCAGCAAGATAAAAGGAACGGAGTCTGGAGTTAGCGGTGGAGGAGAAGGGAAGGGTGCAGATAAGAGAGATTTATCCAGTGAACGGAGTTCCCGGGGAGGAATGTAGGGAGAGATGAGAGTGGAGAGGTACTGAGGAGCTGTAGAGTGAATGCACTTATAGGTCAATAAGAGGAGTTTGAACTGTGTGCGGAAACGGATAGGAAGCTAGTGAAGTGACTTGAGGAGAGGGCTAATATGAGCATAATGACACTGGCGGAATATTAGTCATGCAGCAGAATTTTGAACAGTTTAAAGAGAGACCTGTGAGAAGCAAGTTGCATTAGTTTAAGCGAGAGGTGATAAGAGTGTGGATGAGGGTTCTGGTAGTGTGCTCAGAAAGGAAAGGATGAATTTTGGTGATATTATAGAGAAAGAAACGACAGGTTTTAGCAGTCTGCTGAATATGTGCAGAGAAGGAGAGAGAGCAGTTGATACCAGCAGTCTAGGAAGAGTTCACTCTTATGACACCCACCTCCCTTGCTAGACACTGGCGATAACCCTGGTAAGTCCCGGAGAGGCTCTTGTGCTGGGGGAATATTATATTGAGGGATCTCCCTGTGGAAGGGATCAGGAATGGAGGATCAGGGGAATGGTTATATGCATCAGCCCCTTTAAAGAGCTATCCCAGAACATTTGCCAAACATTTGTGGTCCGATGCTGCTGGGGAGAATTAATGCCAGCTCAAAGCTGTCATATTTTATTTAGAAATACCTCAGCGTGTGAGTTGAATACAGGTTGCATTATTTATCTACTGCGGGAGTTTCTAACTTGTGGTACTGAGTTACCACAGGTTAGTGACTTCCACTGTATGGGGCCTTTTTACTAAGGTGCAGGAGGGCTAATGCGCGTGTAGCACACGCCAGTTTGGTATTACCACCAGCAGGGCCGGTCTTAGCAAGTGCAGGGCCCTGTGCAGACCAATTTGATGGGGCCCCATCCTTGCCCCGCCTCACCCTAGCTCCACCCCCACCCTAGCTCCACCCCCACCCTAGCTCCACCCCTCTGAGCTCCAGGGCCCCTCCCTCTGAGCTCCAGGGCCGCCACCCCTCCCTCTGACCTCCCTCTGAGCTCCAGGACCATGCCCTCTCCCTCCCTTCCTCCGAGCTCCAGGACCATCCCTCCCTCCCTCTGAACTCCAGGGCCCTCCCCCTTCCCTCCCTCGGAGTTCCAGAACCATCCCCCCTCCCTCCCTCTGAGCTCCAAGGGCCTCCCTCCCTCTGAGCTCCAAGGGCCCCCCTTCGTCCCAGCTCCAAGGCCTCCCTCCCTCCCTCCAAGCTCCAAGGCCCCCCTCCCTCTGAGGCCTCCCTCCGAGCTCCAGGGGCCTCCCGCCCTCCCTCCAAATTTAAAAAATCATCTTACCTTGTCAGGTTACAGCGGCAGGCAGCAGCAGTGAAAAGCGTGCAAGCTTGGCGCTTCAGGAGCCTTCCTTTCTCTCTCTCAGCTCTGGTCCCGACTCCCGCCCTCATTTCCTGTTTCCACAAGGGCGGGAGGGCGGGTCCAGAGCTGAGAGAAGGAAGGAAAGGCTCCTGAAGCGCCGAACAGCTCATACGCTTTTCACTGCTGCTGCCTGCCGCCGTAACCCCGACAAAGTAACTTAGATGACTTTTAAAATTCAGAGGGAGGGGGACTGGAACTTGGGCGGTTGGGGCGGAGTTCAGGTGCACTGCGCGGAGCCCCCTTAAGCGCAAGGCCCTATGCGGTCGCCTCACCCTAAGACTGGCCCTGACCGCCAGGCTAGTGCATGCACCCAGTGGTAATTCTGAGTTTGGCATGGGCTAAATCCCACAGTAGAAAATAATTTTCTAGCACAGGAGCGTTCAGCAGTTCGAATGCACTACATGGTTATGCACATGAGTCCTTACCGCTAGGCCAATGAGTAGCGGTAAGGGCTCAGGCCGTAAATAGGTGCACACTAGTTTTAATTTCAGTGCACTCCCATTTCCTGGTCCATTTAAAAAAAAAAAACTTTTTCCCAGACATAGTAAAAAATGGACCAGCACACGCCCAAAACACGCACCCACAATACCGCGGGGCACTTTGTACTGCAGCTTAGTAAAAGGATCCCTAAATTAAGCTGTGGTTATATGCCATATTTTACCACAGCTTAAAAACTATCCCTCTAAGAGGCAGATGCAGCAACCAAACGTAAAAAAATCCCGCCCCTGTCTGACGTCGGTAACCTACGTAGGTTACTGACGTCAGACAGGGGCGGGCGCAGCAGGAGAAAGACGCGCCATCGAAGCTGGGCGAAGGCAGGCATCAGCTTTCTTCTTGCCCGTGCAGCGCCTTCGGACAGAGGAGAGAGGCGCTGCACGGGCCCGGTAAGAGGGAGGGGGGCCCGATGGAGGAGGGGAATGGCGGCGACGACCCCAAAAGGGGGCGGGGCACAGGACGGAGGATGTCGGGAGGCGGAGCTGAGGTGAGAGAGTAGTGAGGAAGGGAGGGGGGCAGGGGCTGCTTGAATTTTGCTTTTTCGGGGTGGGGGGAGCGGCGGAAAGTGGGGAGCAGCGGGGGGGGGGGGGCAAGGCCGTCCGTACAGGACGCTCCTGATGAGCGCCCTTGCCCCCTCCCGATCCTTTTTTTATTTTTATTTATTTATGTGTTTTCTGACGTCCTTTGGACCAATCACAGCGCTTTTAGCTCTGCTAATGCGCTGGGATTGGCTCAAAGTTTGTTTATTTTTTTACTTAATGATTTTTCCTGGCACAGAGCTGTCCTAACGAGTGGTCCAGACCTCTCGTTAGATTTCCTGCCTTTTTCCTGCGTAAAGGCAATCGGAAAAGGTTAGTGCATGTCGTTTCAATGGGGTTTTCACACTAATTGCTCATCTCCATTCCGTTTTCGTTAGCTGCTGGCTTCCTCGGTAAAAGCCCTTTGATGCATGCAACGGATCAAATTTTCCTCGTTGGAGAGTCATTAAAGGCTCATTTAGCTTTAGTGCATCTGCCTCTAAATCTGTAAAAAGCCCAAAAGATAGTCTAGAAAGGATTTGATTCTTTCTGATTCATATTTGAAATGTTTAAAGGATATTATGTTTCCAAAATGACTGAAAAGCAACCTGTGTTCCAAGTTACATAAACTGTGAATAGGAGGAAGTTTAATGGTAGATTCTAGAAAAATGCAAATGTTTGGTAAGAATGCAAGGAGGCAGAAATGGAAAAACACTGAGGGCTATGGTCTGAAAATTCACTTACTGAAGTGTTCCTGAGTATGTACTCCTTCAATGCTATGCAAATGACCAAGTCTTGTGGAATTAGTCAATATCCTTTTAGTATATTTTTATGGTGTGTCTGCAGTACAAAAATATTTCTGGTTCTTTGTTGTTAACTGTTTCTCTGGTAGAAGGGGGTGACTGTACCTCTGGGAAGGAGTGAAAAATCAGGTGCTATGTGGGTTGTAGCAGACAGGCAACTTGATTGTTTGACCCTTTTAAAGCCAGACTACAATTCACTGATCAATGTGAGGACTAACCAAGAGAAACTTGTGGTTTTGTTGGAACTTGGATATCCCCTACTTATTGAGACTAGCACAGACTAGAAGAAACTGAAGTAAACTGTAAGGTCTAGATCTTGGCGAAAGAGAGTTGATGTTACTTGACTGTTAAAGACAACGGGATTGATATTCAGCTGGGCCATGTTCGGGCACCACCAGAGTGGAAGATGCCAAACACAAGTCCCAAGATGATCAGCTGTAAAAATTTATTCTCCAAGTTCAACATGCAGGGCTGCCGAGGGGGGGAGGGCAAGATTCCCCCAGGCCCAGCCTCCAAGGAGGTCCGGTGCCGGGGTCTGTCTCTCTCCTGCTCCTGATGGGACCCGGGTGAATGTGTCTGGACAGGAGCAGGAGAGAGAATACTGCGGCGCTGGGCCTCCCTTAGAGGCTGGGGAGGAGCAGACACAGGGCTTCAGGGCCTCTGGTTTGGCTGGCAGGGGTCCCCGAGCCCCACCAGAAGAAGGCTTCCTCCATCGCTGTTCTCCGCCACATTGCCATGAGCAATGTGAGGGGAAAAGCAGCCGTAGGGTAGGCAATGCGGCGGAGAACAGCGCTGAAGGAAGGATTCTGCTGGCGTGGCTTGGGGACCCCTGCCAGCCAAGGTATGTGGAGTTGCGGCAGGGGTCAGGGAGGTGGGGCATAATGTGTCCCCCCACACACACACAGACTTTGGGCTCCAACCCCCCCCCCCCAAATTATTATAGTCTGGCTATGCAGGGGGGGGGGGTGGCGGGGCGGCCCTGCCCTGGCCCAGTCTCTCGGCAGCTCTGTCAACATGCAAAAGTGCTGACAAGTGAACCCAACATGGGCTGTGTTTCAGAGCGCAGGTCTTCATCAAGGGTCCTTAAAAGCCAGCAAGAAAGTCTGGGTGGATCTTAGCCAGTTAGTAGAAATATGCAGTCCACTAATCAGGTAACTATCTGGATAAAGTTAAGACAGCAAAACATCTGGTCTAACTTTATCCGGATAGTTATCTGGGTATCAGGCTGAATATCATCTGTACCCAGATAATCCCAGTACAGCGCCAGACTGAATATCCAGGTATAAAAAGCTGTTGACAGCCGGCATTTGAGAAAAATACTGACTACCACAGGCTATCGACTTCTGCCTTTACTGGATTTAGGTGTCATTGTTTATGATACGTTAAAACCCTCTGCTCAGTACACAGCTGCGGATAAGAAAACAAATAGAATTATTAGGAAAGGAATAGAGAACAAAACTGAGAATATTATAATGCCTTTGCATTGCTTCATGGTGTGACTACACTTTCAATATTGTGAGCAATTCTGGTCACTGCATAAAAGGTACAGAAAAGGGCAACCAAAATGATAAAGGGGATGGGATGACGTCCCTATGAGGAAAGGATAGAGGCTAGGGCTCTTCAGCTTGGAGAAGAGATGGCTGAGGGGAGATTTGATAGATGTCTATAAAATCCTCAGTGGAGTGGAACAGGTAGACAAAAATTGTTTATTTACGTTGTCCAAAAGTACAAAAGCTAGGGGGCATGCAATGAAGCCAGAATAAATCAAAGTTTCTTCACTTGTGTAATTAAGCCTGGAATTCATCATAAGGGAATGTAATAAATGCAGTTAGCTTAGCAGGGTTTAAAAAGGTTTGGACAAGTTCCTAAAAAAAGAGTCCATAAACCATTATTAATATGGACTTGGCAAAATGCATTGCTTATACCTGGGATAAGCAGCATGAAATCTATCTTACTCTTTTGGGGGGGGGGGGGTCACGTGATGGATTGAGAGACGAGATTGTAAGCTCTCTTGAGCAGGGACTGTCCTTCCCCATGTTTAAATTTGTACAGCGCTGCGTAACCCTGGCAGCACTATAGAAATGCTAAGTAGTAGTAGTAGTAAGACACGTTCCTGGGTCTCTCCGGGTTAACCTCCCCTCAACGCTCCAAAATTACGCTGGATGACCACAGGCGTAGATTCTACAGTAGTAAAAATAACTAAGTTGGGAGGGGGGAGTACCACCATCATTAGACCCTTACTCTTCTACCCGGTGCACGGATAGAGAGTGTGGGATTAAGAGTAGGGGATGGAGAAGAAGAGGGAAGGGAGGGGGAGGGTAGAAGGAAGGGTGGGGGGGGCAGAAGAGCAATAAGAGAATGAAAGGAAGTACACAAGGGGCTAGGTTACATCAGAGGTGCAGCAGTGGAGGTGACAGACCAGGATGGGGACCCCTATATATGCTGTTAGCCAGCAGAGGCAGGCAGGTCCCTGGGGAAAGAGGTCAGGATCTAAATCAAGAAGTCCGGGTGAGCTGGGCACCACGGACACCAATGGGAAAAAGTCACTGCATAAACAATATTAAGATCTCCAATGACCACAAAAGCTAATTCTATAAGGTTCCTGACCTGGAACGTGGGAGGGGTTTCAAGTCCAATTAAAAGAGCCAAAATATTAGGTGCATTAAATAGACATAAAGCGGACGTGATATGTCTACAGGAAACTAGGCTAACACCAGAGGAACATCAAAAATTAAAAAGAAGCTGGGTGGGAGAGGTTCATGCGTCATCAGCAGAAGGGAGGAAAAGAGGGGTTGCCATACTAACCCGGAAAGGAATAGTGGCTAAAACCCAACTAATAGAAAGTGACTCCCAGGGAAGATATGTAATGGTACATTTATGGCTACATCACAAAGAGTATTTAGTGGTAGGGATATATGGCCCAAATTTATATGAGAGATCATTTTATGGCAAAATAGTGCAGTCTTGCCTACTCTATAGATCTCTACCGTTAATTATTCTAGGTGACTTTATTTTGGTGGCAGACCCTAGGTTAGACTGCTCAGTACCTAGGCGAGCAACCCGGGGAGGGCAAAGCAAAAGAGCCTTAAATCAATTCATGCAATCCCTGCTAGTGGTGGATGTGTGGAGGACATTAAACCCAGAAGGGAGGGAGTTCACTCATATGTCCAGAGCAGTGGCGTTCCTAGGGGGGGCGGACACCCGGGTCGCCGCCCCCCCCCCCCCCCCGGGTGCAGCACCCCCCCTGATGCAGCGCGGACCCCCCTGGCGAAAGACACCCCCCCCCGGGTGCATGCTGCTGGGGGGGGGTGCCGCAGCGCGTGCCTGCAGCGAGTTTACTAACTTTGCTCGTTCGCTGCAGCTCCCTCTGCCCCGGAACAGGAAGTAACCTGTTCCGGGGCAGAGGGAGCTGCAGCGAACGAGAGAAGTTAGCGAACTCTCGCAGCAGGCACGCGCTGCGGCACCCCTCAGAGGCGTGCACCCGGGGCGGACCACCCCCACCGCCCCCACTTGGTACGCCACTGGTCCAGAGCGCACGGCACATTCTCAAGGATAGATTATATATTAGTGGACAGGAAGATCTTTTCCCGGGTGTGTTCAGCAGAGATTGGCCCTGAAGAAATATCGGACCATGCGATGGCCTGGGTAGATATGAGGGTTTCAGGGGCCGAACGGGGAACCAGGGGATGGCAATTCCTATCTTACCTAGCAAACAATACAGAATTCCAGAGCTATATCCAACATAGATGGATAGATTACTCAGAAAATAATGCAGCCTACAAAGATTGCCCAATTATATTCTGGCCAACAGCGAAAGCAGTGATAAGGGGGGATATAATTGCCTATACGGCTAAGAGAGAACAAAGACTAACCTGGGCCATTATCAATTTAGAGCAGAAATTTCAAAAAGCAAAACGAAGATTCTTACACTCTCCCAATAAATACCTTAAAGAGCAAATGCAAACGGCACAAATAGCATTAAATTCATTACTACACGAGAGAGCGACTAGAGCATTAATATTTAGGAAATACAAGCTCCAAAGATTTGGCAACAAATCGGGAACGCTGCTGGCTAGATTAGTCAAATACCAGGGTGGCAGTCGGGTGATAACAGCAATAAAAGACCAAGGAGGGAAGCTCCAACATGAAAAAGAGAAAGTAGCCCGGGTATTAGAGGAATTCTTTGGCTGTCTGTACGAAGCGAGACAGACACCGAGCCAGGAAGGAATACAAGAATATTTGAGACAGGCTGGCATGACCCAATTCACTAGTGAGTTCGTAGAGACCATAAATAACCCCATCTCAGGAAAAGAGTTACAAGAAATCATTAAATCACTACCTAATCACTCAGCACCTGGCCCTGACGGCTTCTCGAGTGACTTCTACAAACTCCTAGGGCCCACAGCAATAGCGGCTCTTCTGGATTACTTCGAAGAAGTAGTGGAAAAACAAAGCTTCCCTTCACACACAAATGAAGCCCTGATCACTTTGATATTAAAACCTGGAAAAGAAGAAGCACAAGCAGACTCATATCGGCCAATATCTTTGATAAATGTTGAATTAAAATCTTGGCCAAATTGATCTCAAATAGGTTGCATCAACACCTCCCTAGTTTAATAGACCTGGAGCAGGTAGGGTTTGTTCGGAATCGCCAGTCGGTAGTAAATGTGAGGCGAGTATTATTAACAATGGGATATTGTCAACAAGAGAAGATAAAATCAGCGCTGATCAGCCTAGACGCGGAGAAAGCATTTGATAGCATTGATTGGGAATACCTGTTTGAAGTAATCCATCACAC
Source organism: Microcaecilia unicolor (assembly GCF_901765095.1). Taxonomy (NCBI): domain Eukaryota; kingdom Metazoa; phylum Chordata; class Amphibia; order Gymnophiona; family Siphonopidae; genus Microcaecilia; species Microcaecilia unicolor. Next base: position 95,905,855 of record NC_044034.1, on the reverse strand, counting down.
AGGCCTGGGGAGTTGGGTACTCCAGGCGATCATGGCACTTTACTCTAACCCTAAGGCTGCGGTGCTAGTGAACGGAGAACGAACCAGGCAATTTCCCATAAAGAGAGGGACTAGACAAGGATGCCCCCTCTCCCCAGCATTATTCCTCCTGGCCATAGAAGCGATAGCAGGAGTGGAAATGGGAGGAGAGAAGGTCAAAGTAATGGCATTTGCAGATGATTTGTTGATAGTGACAGCGCAGCCCTGTACATCAGTTAAAACATTCCCTTTATCATTAATTCAGAAAATATCTCAATTTGGAGTGGTATCAGGATTTAAGATAAACATCGAAAAATCTAGTATTATGCAACTATATCCATCGGGGAAGGTAGAAGGGGAGGAAAGGAAACTTAACTTACAGGGAGTGGTAGAGGTTAAATACTTAGGAGTGCAAATCCCACAAGATTTAGTGAAACTTTAAGATCGTAACGTAAATCCTTTGTTAATGAAGACCATAGCAAAATTGAAACAATGGCAGGCGCTCCCAATATCACTTCTGGGGCATATAGCAATGTGTAACATGATGATAGCACCCTGTTGGCTCTATAGATTTCAGATGTTACCCCTCCACCTCAGCAGAACAGATGAAAAAAAGCTGAATTCTGCATTCCAAAAATTTATATGGAAGGGAAAGAGGACAAGGCTAACGTTAGACATGGTGTGCATGCCAACGGAGTATGGCGTCTTGGGCCTAATGAACATTAGAACATTATCAATAGCATGCGCTATGCAATAGTCCACATCAAGAGGAACCTGAAGGCAAAGAAATTAAGACAGAAATGTGATTTATATTCAAATCTAACACTAGCGATCCTATTCACTTTAAAATTAGGTTTATATATTTATCTACCAAGGAAAGGTGATGACCTCAGATCATCTGGTCCCAATTTGAAAAACAGTAGCAGCAAGGCAGGAATGGCTAGGGCTCACAGATTCACAGATGGGGTAGTAGGTGAGGAGCATCAAGGGGAGACCTGGAGGGTGGAGGGAGCCTGCAGAGGATAATCCTGAACCAGGACTAGATTTTTATTTTGGAGGCAGTAGGTTATTTCAGTGGGAAAAGCAGCTGGCTGTACCCAGCAATTTTTTCTCCTAAAACAAAGCAAAACAAAAAATTGTCAAACACATTTCATTTGTTTTCTTTTCATTTTCAAACTGTAATTTAATTTTCAAAAACCTGTATTCTGGCAGGAGGAGTGGCCTAGTGTTAGGGTGGTGGACTTTGGTCCTGAGGAACTGAGTTCAATTCCCAGCACAGGCAGCTCCTTGTGACTCTGGGCAAGTCACTTAACCCTCCATTGCCTGTCGCATTGAGCCTGCCATGAGTGGGAAAGCTCAGGGTACAAATGTAACAAAAAAATAAACTGAGCATACAAAGCAGATCACAAAATACATAAGCATAGAATCAACACAAATCCCCACCTTATGAATTATTTAAACAGCTACAATCCTGTTTTTTACATGTAGAATATGGTTGATGCCATCTGATTGCTTTTCTCTCCTCTCCAGCTTTACCGAATGCGACTGCTGCACGGGACCCAGATACGGTCAAGGCATTAGGATCATCCGACCCTGCGAAAAGATCTTTGGAGTCTGCAAGCTTCCTTTTATGTTTTTTGCCTGCTCATCATCCTGTTATGAGAACTTCATGTCCCAGACTTCCTCCTTGGCCAGAAGGCTTTATGGAGATTAATGTAGGATGAAACCCAAATAACAGCAAAGTGATGACAGTGAAATTATTTTTGTCATGTCAAAATAAAACAGACTATAGCATCTACACTGCCACAGTCATGCATACCATGCCTACTGAATACATTCATCATTGTGAGCTGACACAGAATGCCTAAACACTAGTCTGCAAAATGTCTTTTTTGTATGTGTGTGGTAAGAAATCTGAGGAAGGAGAATGGAGAGGGCAGCAGGATATGGGAGGGACCTAAGGTGTACATAGGCACAGAAGAGAGGGTTTTGCAGCATACAAGCATACAGTACACACAAAAAAGCTACACTGGGCCTTCAAGAGAGAGATAACAGCCGTCCTTTATTATTACAAAGACCCGACACGGCGTTTTTTCAAGACAGCGTCCAGTTTGATTGAATGCACGTCTGGCATGAGCTAACTACTCTATTTGGAACCAGACGACTTCATATATTTGTCTGATTACTGCTTCTTATACAATACGAAGACCTTAGCTGACCCCTGAGGCAGGCGCTTGTATGCCGAAACACGGCCCGTGTCGGGTCTTTGTAATAATAAAGGATGGCTGTTATCTCTCTCTTGAAGGCCCAGTGTTGCTTTTTTGTGTGTAGGGACCTAAGGTGACCAGGTGTACCCCCTAAAGGTGACTCCGTTCATCCACACACTCCACAACTCTACTGAACTGAGAGACTCAGAACAGGAGCTGCAAACAGATGAGACCAGGAGCTCGTGAGAGACCATCAATCTGCCTGCTGGAGATAGAGAATACTGACTGACCAAACAGCATTCCTCCTATAAGACAGTTCAGTTCAGTGCTCTCTACCTCCACCTGCTGGTAGTTGGGCACAACCACACGTCTCTTGATTCATCTGCTGCTGATGCTACAGAAAAGTAAGACCAAATAATTATTTTCAGCTATTTGCCTGAATCAGAGGTACCTTAAATTTTAGTTTGAAAAGTAACATATCACAGGTGCAGATAAAACATAACTTCTTCTATAGAGTAAATCAAAACACTGTCAAAAAACATGTTTTGAATGGTGACTATAATTATCATTTAAATAATGCTCTTAGACTTATGTAAAAGATTGTTTCTACATATATCAAAATAAGGAACTGGAGAGTGTGGTAAACTAGAAGGTTTACCACAGTATGTTCATGTTATCCTGACAGCAGAGAGAGTTTCAGAGCATGTAAGAGTTCTGGCAAAAAAGTGAGCTCACAAAGCAATCTGAGATATAGCATCCCAAAATAAGGAAAACCACACAGTGAGATGTGATAGAATAAGGGTTCTGTCATTACAGTTTGAGACCATTCTGTGACCAGCCCTTCTGATACAGATCGAGAGGTGGCTGGGCATGGGGGGGGGGGGGGGGGGGGGGGACAGTTCCAAGCTGCTGGGAATGAGTAAATAATTAAGGGGTGTAAACTCACCATGAAATGCTAAGGCTTGAGGAACAGCAGTAGGATTACTGCCTCAACCTAGAGATTCTAGTCTCTCAAAAAACTGGCCCCTAACAGCTTGCCTTCCTTTTCTTCAAGAGAGCAGCTAGACAGCATGCAGACTGGCATTCAGTGGGAGAGGGGCAAATCTGCTCCTCCCAGCCAGCATAGTCAGCCAAGCAAACCAGAAAGGTTTTGTAAGATACTAGGATAGCAACAGAGTACAGGTGCTAACTGAGAGAGGGCCCATCACCCAGGACTACAGAAATGCAGGGACCTGGTCCATATACACAGCTTAATAAATATACAGACATGTAATCTGTTAAACAGAGACAGCACAAACTGCCCCATGTAGTGAAGGCAGAACAGTACCTATATGCCTTTATACAATAGGCTACCAAATCTAGCCCCATCAGCATATAAATGCCAATGAACAAATTTGCACCTACTCTGAACATAGTAACATAGTAAATGACGGCAGATAAAGACCTGTAGGGTCCATCCAGTCTGCCCAACAAGATAAACTCTTGGTATGTGATACTTTCTATGTATACCCGAGTTCGATTTGTCCTTGCCATTTTCAGGGCACAGGCTGTAGAAGTCTGCCCAGTACTGTTTTTGTACTAAAATGTCTGAAGTTAATGTCAAAGCCTCTTAAAATTTACACTCCAGCCCATCCATATCTATTCATTCACGATCAGAGCACAGACCGTAGAAGTCTGCCCAGCACTGGTTTTGCTTCCCAATTACCGGTGTTGCCACCCAATCTCCACTAAGGTTCCTTGGATCCATTCCTTCTAAACAGGATTCCTTTGTGTTTAGCCCACGCATGTTTGAAGAAGGCATAAATGTGTACATGTAGTCTATATGTGCAAACACGTTTTATAAAATACATACGTACATCACCACTTCATCTGTTCCTAGGAATGCTTGCACACAGATCATGTAAAAAAAAATGGCATATATCTTCTGCATGCATGTTGTTACTATTTGGGTTTCTGCCAGGTACTTGTGACTTGGATGGGTCACTGTTGGAATGAGGATACTGGGCTAGATGGACCGTTGCACTGACCCAATATGGCTATTCCTTATGTTTTTATATTTTTAGTTGCATATGCAGTCAAGCAATTCTATAAAAACTCTTATGTGTAAAAAAAACAAACTTTACACATGGGAAAAATCCCTTCACATACATTTGCATATTTATTACTTTTCACTCTGTCCCTTTGTTTCCTTTTTAATAATAACAAACTGCCTCCCTTGGCCCCCTCACTCTCCTTTGTGTCTTCTATCCTTTGTAAAAGGTCACATCTTTTTTTTCTGATTGTGGCCATTAAGGATCAGATTTGGTGACCTCTGCTCTAAAAGAGAAGGGCTGGAGGATATCCTACAGAGACATAAATGGTATTAATAATTTACTAGAAGGAAATATATTTAAATGGAAAGAAAGTTATTAGAAAAAGGGTATGATGATTAGTGAGTGAAAGTGGAATAGATTCTGGCATTACATAAAGGAAACAATTTTTTTAAAGTAATAACCCTAAAAAAATAGAATCGCCTTCAGGGTGGTAGTGGTAAAAGCCAGCTGAAACCAAAACAGTAAGGGGTCCTTTTATAAGGTGCACTAATGGATTTAGCGTGCACTAAATGATAAGACGCTCATTATTTTCCTCTGGGAGTCTTATCATTTAACACACGCTAATAATTAGTGCGCACTAAATCTGTTAGCACTCATTAGTAAAAGGATCACAGAGAATTCAAGAAAGTAATGGCTAAGCCATGAGGATCCTTCAGATATGAGAGGAAAGACTGCATTTGGGAAGGTACTGCAATACTGCATCAGAAATGGGAAGACAAGACAGGCTCTGTGGTCTCTTGCTAACCTTTCTGTCAGGTCTGTCTGCCTTCCAGGTGATATAAAGCACAAGTTATAGAAAAGGAAACTTTACCATTCCACAGCAAAACTGCTACAACATCAAGTCTGTGAATTACCTGCATTTATTTTTCGAAAACTGGAGTTCCTCTTTCCTGATCTTACTGTTGAAATATGCTGTAAAACCAAACATTAAGAAATATGTCTCTTCTGAGCACTGATGCACGTTGCCAAATCATCCTTGCTCAAGAGCCAGAAAGTTAATGAGCTAATGCCTTTACTAAGGCAGTGCTTCCCAACCCCAAAGACAGTATTTCAGGATACCAACAATAATTAAAGCCAAAGAACAGTATAACCACAAATAAGCAGGGTTATTGGAAGAGGTCATTCTTTATTAAAAACCCAGTATGGCCACATTTCACCCCAGGCTGCATCAGAGATGCAAAGATACAGCAAATTCCCAGTGTCAAACACAAGGTTATTTCAATAACAGAATAAAACAGCAGTATCAAACCGCTATTTATTTATTTATTTATTTATTTATTGCACTTGTATCCCACATTTTCCCACCTATTTGCAGGCTCAATGTGGCTTACAGACCTTTTATGGTGTCGCCATGCCAGGGTAGAGAGTACAATTGTTGTTACAGAGATGTCAAGGAAAAACAGACAGATTTAGTTAGTTTGTTATAGAGAGGTACAATATGAATAAAGGTGGATAGGTTATGTTGGTTATTTATTTTCATGGTAGGCTTTGTTGAAGAGATAGGTCTTCAGAGATTTGCGGAATTTAGTTAATTTGTTGATCGCTTTCAAGTGAGTTGGTAATGCGTTCCATAGCTGCGTACTCATATAGGAGAAGCTGGTCGTGTATGTTAATTTGTATTTTAATCCTTTGCAGCTGGGGAAGTGGAGGTTGAGAAAGGTGCGGGAAGATCTTTTAGCATTTCTGGGTGGTAGGTCCACAAGGTCTAGCATGTAGGTTGGAGCATCTCCGTAAATGATTTTATGGACAGTCGTGCAGATCTTGAACACGATACGTTCTTTAAGTGGGAGCCAGTGTAGTTTCTTTCTTAGGGGTTTCGCACTTTCATATTTTGTTTTGCCAAATATGAGTCTGGCAGCAGTGTTCTGGACTGTTTGAAGTTTTTTGATGGTTTGTTCTTTACAGCCAGCGTAAAGTGTATTACAATAGTCCAATAGGTGCTGGTTATGGTGCCTATTTTAAGCCTATTCCTTAAAAAAAAAAGACAGACATCTACTTTTCTTTGTATAATATTTGCACATATAGCTAAAAATGCACATACATCCAGGCGTGAGTGCTTATACCAGCCCTATGAATGGTGTAAATGTTTGCACCTAGATGTTAGCACAAATGTGTATAAATTATACACATGTACCTGCTGCTCTGCTTACACTTCACCCACCAGGCGGGACCAGAGCTGAGAGAGAGAGAGAAGGGAAGATTGAACTAAGCGCCGAGCCTGCATGCTTTTCACCGCTACTGCCGCCGTAACCCCGATGAGGTAAGATGACTTTTAAAATTCTGAGGGAGGGGGCCTGGAACTCGAAGGGAGGGACAGAGGGAGGAGGGAGGCCTTGGAAGGAGGGAGGGAGGCCTTGGAACTTGGAGGGACTCTGGAACTCGGAGAGAGGGGGACCCTGGAACTCAGAGGGAGGGGGACCAGTGGCATAGCCAGACAGCCAATTTTGGGTGGGCCTGAGCCTAAAGTGGGTGGGCACAAAATTATCTCTGCCCCACCATTCCTCCACCTCAAAATATAAATACTTTAGCTAATGAGGATCCTCAAGCTCTGTTAGCTGAAGACTTTCTCCGAAGGCAGCCAGAACTCCCTTTTACCAAGCTTGGCAGGCAGCAGCAATGTCCCTAAGCCACTAATGCCAGCACCACATGCGTGCTTAGTAGTCAGTGGCTCAAGGATGCTGTCACTGACTGGAGAGTTTGGTAGACGGGAATTCTGGCTGCCTTTGGAGGAGGTTCTCAGCTGGGGATGCTTGGGGTTCCCCACCAGTTATAAAGCAAGGGTCAGGGCCAGTGTTAGACATGCTATGGCCCAGGCCAGAAAATAAAGGAGGACACTTTGTCAGATCCCCTCTCCTCCCTGCCTCCCCTCCAATTTCCCCACCTGCCAATACTAATCACACTGACAGACCTTCACCAAATACAGACCAAGGGATCACAAATTAGAAATTAAAATATTTACACAAAAATTGAATTGAGAATCCCAAGAAGTTAAACTTAACATATACTACAACACTGGAGAAACAACAACAGAAATGCATTTCCTTTCTATTGAACACAATGCAAAATAAAATGCTTTTTTCTACCTTTGTTGTCTGGATGTTTTATTTTTCCATTATGTTGGTTCCAATTTCCTGTCTGTCATCTACTAATTCTCGTTCAAGCGACTGCTGTAAATTTGTCTTCTCTCTGCTGTCTATTCCCTCACTACACCTACCTCTGATATAATGATCATTCCTTTTTAGTTCTGTCCTCTCATTTTTTTCTTTTCCGTCTCTGTCAACTCAAATTTCACCCTCTTTCTCATCCTTCTCCTCCTTTTTACTTTTCAGCTACCTATCAGATTTCTATCTTCTTCTTTCGCCCACTAGCTCTCTTTTCCCATCTCACTCCTTCCCCAGGCTTCCATTCCCTTACATCTTTATCTATTCTCCATTACCATATTTCTACCCTCTGTAATCACTATCATCTCATCCTTTTTCTTGCCACCCTTCTCCTCTCCCACATGGTTCCACCATTCCCAGCACCTTCCTCCCTCCACCTTTCTAGCCCAGCATCTGCTCTATCTTTCTTCCATCCCCACCTTTGTAGCCTGATATATCCTGTCCTCTCTTCCCTCCTGTCCTGTTCCCCATGGTCCAGCATATCTCCTTCTCTCTTCCCTCAATCCCATTGTCTGGCATCTCTCCATCATTTTCATCTGCTCCTGGATCCATCTTCTTCTCTTCCCCTCTCCACCTGTGCATCTCTTCCTGCCTCTCATCCAATCCCATGTTATACATCTCTCTATCCCCCTCCCTTGTACCCCAGAGCCAACTTCTCTCTTCCCCCTCCCTCCCTCCCACCCACCCATGCAGCATTCATGCCCTTCCTCCGCCATGTCCAATATTTTTGCCTCGATCTCACTGTCCACCATTTCTCTCTCTCCCCCTCCTTTGTGCCCCAGGTCCAACATTTCTCTCTTCCACCCCCCCCCCCCATGCAGCATCTCTCCCTTCTTCACTTCCAGTGCCCACCCCGGTCCAACACTTTTCTCCCCTTCCCCTCCTCCAACCGGTCCAGCACTTTTCTCCCTTCCCCGCCTCCAGTCTCCGATCTGGCACCTCTGTACTTTTTTTCCTCCCTGCTTCTAATACAGTGTCTGCAACTTACAGCATTGGAACTACCCAGCAGTGATTTGCACACACAGGCTCGCACGAATCACACCTCGCAGTAGCTCCAGAGTTCCCGCCATGTCCCGTCCTAATAGGAAGTTGCATCATTGAGGGCGTGACGCGTCAGTGAGGGCATGACACGTCAGAGCGACCGCCGGAGCCGGCCTGTGCTGTGAGTTTGAATCGCTGCTGGGTAGCGCCAATCCTGTAAGTTGGAAGCACCGCAGCAGAAACAGGGAGGAAAAAAAGAGAAGTGCCAGATCTGTGGGAGTGGAGGAAAGGGATCATGGGTGGCCGGGGTGCGCTATTCCTGGGTGGGCCTTGGGCTTAAGTGGGTGGGCCTGGGCCCACCCATGGCTACGCCCCTGAGGGGGACGACCTTGGAACTCGGAGGGGGCAGGGGGGATGACCCTGGAACTCGGAGGGGGGATCCTGGAACTCGGAGGGAGGGGGGCCTGGAACTGGGAGGGACTGGAACTGGGAGGAAGGGACTGGAACTCAGAGGGAGGGGGAGGGGGATGAGGGAGGGGGAATGCACCACCTGTAAAAAAAAATAAATTCAGCACCCCCAATCATTTTGAAAAGTTGGCTCCTATGGTCCTGGCGGTATAGCTTCTGTGCTGTTGGCTTTACCGTGGGAATTCTGAGCATTTGCCCAAAGGTTGTAGAGCTTTGGGATTGAGAAGTTTGTGCAATTCTTGTTTGTTCACAGACTGCCTTTCAATTCTCAGAGATCTTTCAGTGCTGAGGTTTGCTGAGAATGGAACAGGCAAGAATGTGTCCCAGATGTATCACTGGCACCCTCTAGTGGAAAGTTGTAAATTTGCCTTTTGAGTGATAACTTTCTACAAATTCAATGGTTTTAGTAATGTTCATCCAAACTATGTCGTGGAAACAATAATGTATTTTCTCTTTTGTCATATAGGGTAAGTGACTTTGCAACATATCTAACAGGGACAATCTATGCACACATTTCTTTTTCTAGAAAAAATGTATCTGCATATTTTCACTATATTTTTCATGGAAAAGGAATCCAAAGGAAAAAGTATGTGAGCAATTTTGAAAATGTGATGTTCCTTCCTCCTTTTTAACCTCATCTGTGTGTCCACTTAACTTTTCCAAGTGGAAAGGTATTAGACATGTTAAACCAGTACCCCTAGCATCCCACTGCTGGGGAAGGGTTGTAAAATCCAGTCCTTCATGTGAAACTGTCCACTTCCCACAGAATCACCGTTGGGGACTGGGCACTAGGCTGATCAGGCACACAGAGTTTGTCCATGTATTTAAAACCCTCTTCCCACTCCCCTTCCCCCTCCCCCATGCCGATCAGCAGGAGCAGTGCTGCATTGTATTAAGCTGCATCCTTCCCCTTGGCTGTCTTAGGCATGACTACTTTGAACTGTAGAAAAGTCAAATTTATTTAAACATGCTACATAATTGTCACAGAGAAGCCCTTTTACTAAAGGGAGTTAAAAGGCCTTGGGGCCAGATTCTGTATAAGGAGCAGTGAGTAGCGTGTGTTAAATTGTGCACATGACCAATTTATGTGCGCTATTCAACTGAGTAACAAGCCAATTACTGATGATAATTGGCCGATAACAATCAATTATCATCACTAATTGGCAATAACTGGAATGTATGTGCACTTCTTTTTAGGTGTATTCTAAAAAGAAGTGTGCATACATTCCAGTTATTGCCAATTAGTGATGATAATTGATTGTTATCGACCAATTATTCTAAAAAGAGGCGGGAGTAAATTCCAACGTGTGTAGCTGAAAAGGGGACATGGCCATGGGAGGAGTGTAGGCGTGTCAGCATGTCAATCAAATTTACGTGCATTGTTTATAGAATTCAGGGGAACGTACGTACATTTAGGCTCAGGTATTTATACCAGGTTTTCAGTGGCATAAATGGCCGCCCCTAAATGAACATGTGTTCCCCTGGCCTATGTGCTATTCTATAAACTGCGTCTTACTGTAGTGTGGTTTATAGAATAGCGCTATGCGTGTTATTCTGATGCACCTACATTTTAGATGCCATTTATTTATTTGTAGCATTTGTATCCCACATTTTCCCACCTATTTGCAGGCTCAATGTGGCTTACATTGTTCCATATTGGTGATCACCAATTCCGGAAAAGAGAAATACATAGTTAAGATGGAGGTGACAGAATGGATTAGATAATTCAGGTGAAGAAAGTACATTTTCGTAATAAGAAATAAAAGGTATGGGATTAAACTTCAATCGCGATAAATTGGCTTGAACAATCAGGAATATTACACTTCAATCGTGATAGATTAGTTTGAACAATCAGAAAATTAAGGGTTACATTTTGTGTAGTTCTGGTGTAAATTGTATTGCTGGTATTTAGGATGGATCTTTGTGGTATGCCTTTTTGAATAGGTTGGTTTTCAGTAATTTTCGGAAATTATTTGTGTCGTGTGTTACAGAATCTGGACCTTAATGTGCGGTTACCGTGTGTAAACAAGCTACCGCAGAAATGCATATGGTAATTTACCTGTTTGTGCATGCTAAGCTGTGCATTACTGATTTTAAAAAAATATTTGGGGGAGGGAGCATGTCATGGGTGAAGAGTGGGCATTGAAGTGTTAACCAGTGAGCATGTTTTATTTAATGTGCACTAACTGGCTAACAAAGAGTTGTGCTCTCGGTTAACTTCTAGCAGGTGCTGCATGTTAATGAGATTAACCCATGACCTCAATTTTAAAACATTGTAAAAGCCCTAAAAAGTGCTGCATTAGGAAAATCCCACATTAAATCACATTGGGCACAATATTCACCCTGTAGTGATAAGCATTTTACCCAGAAAATCAACGCTAGGCCATGTCTGGTCTCTGGCATTGAATTTCTGGGTATATAGAGCCAGCGAAAACAAATGCAGCAAAACAAAACAGAAGTAGTCTAGAGAAGAAGAAAACTGAAGTGTAACCACAAGCAGATTTATTGGAAATTGTCCCGACTCAGCCAAGTTTCGGCATACAAGCCTTCATCAGGGATCAAAAGCTAAATATCTTTCTGGCACACAAATAAATGGCACAACTATGTTTACATCTGATACCAATACAAAATCAAATACACATCCTGTCAGTGTCTCAAATGGTGTTGAGGCACTAACAGGATAGCATGTATTTGATTTTGCAGGAGACAATGTATGCACAAATATAAAAAAAAACAGTCAAACAGAAGTTAATAAGGTCATTTCCTATTCCCTCCCAATGCTCAGAGAACAGCACACAAAACAATGCCACCCTTACTGCCAAAAACCTAATGCCAGCTCGGAGCACAAGTTGGGGTGTTTGACGAGAGGATTTCTTAAAGTGTTTCTTTAAAAGCTGCTGGGTTTTAGTTAATTAGCAGAAGGAAGCCCGTGCAAGCCTTTATGAGCTGGTAATGAGAGATGAGTGTAAGCGAGTCAGAGCAAACGCAAAAGTGAAAGCACACATTGACACCCGTTTTCTGCCCCTTTTACTAAGCTGAGTAGCTGACTACGCACGCCCAGCGCCCGCCAAATTGAAGTTACCATCCAGTTACCGTGTGGCCCCTGCAGTAATTTCAATTTTGGCGCACATCTGCTACACGCATCTGAAAAATATTTTTTATTTTCTGGCACACTTAGCAGACACATGCCAAGTGGCATCTGACGCGCCTAGGTCATTACCACCGAAATTCTTTACCGCTAGGTCTGTGGCTGCTGGTAAAGTCTCAGACCCAAAATGGATGCAAAGGAATTTTGATTTTGCCGCACATCCATTTTCAGCAAAAAAAAAGGCCTTTGTTTTACTGGTACACTGAAAAAAGATTCTGCGCGCCCAAAACCCATGCCTACACTACCGCAGGCCATTTTTCAACACGCCTTTGTAAGGTGCGCTAGCGTTTTTAGCGTGTGTACAAAATTAGCGTGCGCTGTGTAGGCACCCATAGGAATATTGTGGGCGCCTACACAGTTAACGTGCGCTAAAAGCACTAACGCGCCTCTACCGCAGCTTAGTAAACGGGGCCCAAAGTCTTATAAGCACTACTTCCTGCGTTGGAGTGTCTGTTGGTCAACTTCTAGTTCAGTCTGGTTGCACTGTCTACGTAGGGGTCCCTCCTGTTCGCTGTTCCTGATCGCGTAATAATAGTGCTGTAAATAAGGCAGTAAGGGGTCCTTTTACAAAGGCACACTGAAAAATGTCCTGCGGTAGTGTAGGTGCGGAGTTTAGGGTGTGCGCAGAATCATTTTTCAGCGCACCTGTAAAAAAAGGCCATCTTTTTTTGCCGAAAATGGACATGCGGCAAAATCAAAATTGCCGCGCATCCATTTTGGGTCTAAGACCTTACCACCAGCCATAGACCTTGCGGTAAAGAATTTGGGTAGTAATGACCTATGTGTGTCAGATGCCACTTGGCGTCCCCTACATGTGCCAGAAAATAAAAAAATATTTTTCAGATGCACGTAGAGGACACGTGCCAAAATTGAAATTACTGCAAGGGCTACACGGTAACCAGGTGGTAACTCCAATTTGGCGCATATTGGACGTGCGTAGGCACCTACACAGCTTAGTAAAAGGGTCCCTGAATGAGAATTGGGCAGTTCCCATCTCTGCTGCACCTGTGGAAAAGGAGGGAAAACCCCATCTCCTAACCTGAGCAAATTATCTAGGTTCTGACAACTTTGTATTACCCAAAATTGGAATACTGAGCGCCCCATCCCCGATACGAAATGTGGATTATTTACTAAAGTCAGGAGGAAGGAGACTGTGTATGATTTGTTTCACCGCAAGACCCACTACCTCCATGACAAAGGTAGGGGGCGAATCATGGAGTCATCTAGGCACCCTCCCGGTTCCCTATGTCTTTCACTCCATGTATAAAAATGATGAAGAAACTTTGAGAGCACTGAATTCCAAAACTTCCAAAGCAGTTCAAAAACCAGCCACAAGGGTGCAGCTTGTATCTTCAAACAGAATGTTAAAATCCTCTACCATAACAATGTCTAGATCCTAGATCTCTTATTCCAGCATTTTTCAGCCAGTGTGCCATATATTACTGATCCCAAGCAGTGACTCATTCTGTCATCATCTATCTTACCAGATACTTTCTCCCTCTCTGTGACTTCAGCTCTTTCTGCCACTCTTGGTGCTGTTCTGCCCCTCCCCCGGTGTCTGCAGGTTTCTTTGTCACTCTTGTTACAGCTTTTTCCCTCTCACAGGGCTTCAGGGTGTCCATGCCACCATTGGTGCTGCTTTGCCCTTCTCTTGGTACACCCAAGTTTCCATGACACCATTGCTACTGGTTTTCCATGTCACTTTTGCTGCTGCTTTGCCGCTCTCTCAGTACTTCTGGGTTTCCATGCCACCATTGGTGCCGTTTTTCACCTCTCCCAGTGCTTCTCGGATTCTATACCACCATTGGTGCTACTTTGCCTTTCTCATGGTACACCTAAGTTTCCATGACACCATTGCTACTGGATTTCCGTGGCACTGTATCAAAATTATAAAGGATAACGGTGCAGACCAACCACGAAGGAAACTTTGAGAGCACTGAATTCCAAAACGTCCAAAGCAATTCAAAACCCAGTCACAAGGGAGCAGCTCGTGTCTTCAAAAAGGATGTTAAAATCCTCTACCATAACAATATCTAGATCCTTCAAGTTCCCCATCTCTTATTCCAGAGGTTTTCAAACAGTATGCCATGACTGCTCCCCAGGTGCCGCAGGAGTTCAGGAATCTCCTCCAGATTGTGCAATCTTCCTCCTCTCACCCTTCGGGTCTCTCTCCTCTCCGCCGCAATTTTTCACTTTCTGGTTGCCAAATCTTTTTTCTTCCTTATGCTGCATGGTGGCAACTAAAATCACCAAAAAGACTAGCACAGAACTTGGCCACCGCCTTAGAACCTGAACTGTGTGACAAAACATGACAAAGTCAAAGTCTCTTTTGTTTACCTAGTTTTTTTTAGATTTGTACTAGGTTTAAAACCTACCTGGGAACGCTGGAGCCTCTCATTTAAACTTTTATTTTGGAGAGTATATTTCATCATTTGTGGTTCTGATTCCTCAAACTTCTCCTGTATCCCACCAATGGTAATTTATTGGACAGGAAAGCTGAGATCTAGAGTTTCCAGCAGTATGAGACATGCCTGTGAGCAAGGAAAGCCACGAAAACAACCACTTCAAAGAGAAATCATAGCAACTCCTGAAACACACAGTACAAGATGTTCCTGGCTCCTTTCCCTGCAAGGATCTGCCTCTCTAAGAACCGGCTCAGAAAGGAGCTTGCAAAACATCTGAACTTCTTTGATAAGAGGGCATTTACAAGACTGTAATCTAAAAGCAATCTGGAATGGACAGAGTATGGAAGTTTGACCCACATACCATATGCATGGATAACATTGCAGAAAGCAGGTGGTGTTCAAGGTTCTTCTTCTCAGATAGTTGAAAGTGGAAGTGATACATTAGAAACTAACAGTGAAATCCCCTGGAAATTACCTTTTCTGAACAGATCAGTCTCTATAGTTTTAAAATGTAAGGAGCCTTCTGATAACTGTCTCTGAAATGTGTTCAGAAATCTATAGGGTGGAGGAGAAGCCTAATGGTTACAGCATCAGACTGATAACTAGGGGGTCCTTTTACTAAGGTGCTCTGAAAAATGGCTTGCAGTAGTGTAGGCGCGGGTTTTCTGCAGATCCCATTTGTTTGAAGACCAGCACATGTATATTCGTTGTGATTTTATCATTATTTTATTTTTTTTTATTATACTCATATTCATTTATATATTTACATCACTTGGGCCTCCTTTCACAAAGCTGTGCAAGTGTCCGTCGCAGCTTTGTGAAAGGCGAAGTTGATTTGTAATTCATGAATTTAGTATATTTACCTCCATGTTTTTATTTTACTGTTCATATATATACACTCACATTCAATTATGTATTGAGTTCAAAGATGTATTCCCTTTCATAATTATGTAGATGCATGTATGTTGATTTTGGTTTTGTAGTTTTAATCTTTTTGTGTTTAGATCGCTGACGCAGGTGGTTTCGCTGAAACACAGACTGTGTCTGGTCTGACCAATAAACTTCTGAGTTGACACCCTAACCTTGACAGCTCTTTATACTTTTGTGTTTGTTGCAGGGTTTAAATAACCCCATTAAAAGAACCTATTATAATACTGTAAAAGATTGAATGCCGAGATAATCATATTGCAGCAGTGGCGTAGCAAGGGCGGGGCGGTGGGGGCGGTCCGCCCCGGGTGTCGGCGGGTGGGGGAGTGCTCCGTGGAGAGCCGACAGCTCTCGTCTCCTGCCGCTACCCTGCTTTTTTTTTTTTTAATCCATTGCAGCGACCAGTGCTTCCCGTCTGCCCTGTGAAGGAGAAAAACGCATCGCTGGCGTCGGGCCTTCCCTCGTTTTGTCCCGCCCTCTTCTGAGGTAACTTCCTATTTCCTCGAGGGTGGGACAAAACGAGGGAAGGCCCGACGCCAGCGACGCGATTTTCTCCTTCACAGGGCAGACGGGAAGCGCTGGTCGCTGCAATGGATTAAAAAAAAAAAAGCAGGGTAGCGGCAGGAGACGAGAGCTGTCGGCTCTCAACGGAGGGGGCACAGGACGGGACCGGCTCGGGGGAGGGGGAAGCTCAGAGGGGAGAAGGGGATTGGGGAGGGTGGGAGAGCCTAGAGGGGTGCTCAGGGGAGAAGGGGATTGGGGAGGGTGGGAGAGCCTAGAGGGGTGCTCAGGGGAGAATGGAATTGGGGAGGGTGAGTGAGCCTAGAGGGGTGCTAAGGGGAGAAGGGGATTGGGGAGGGTGAGTGAGCCTAGGGGGGTGCGAAAGCCTAGAGGGGTGCTCAGGGGAGCAGGGGATTGGGGAGGGTGAGTGAGCCTAGAGGGGTGCTCAGGGGAGAAGGGGATTGGGGAGGGTGGCGGAGCTTAGAGGGGAGAAGGGGACTGGGGAGGGGAGTGCTCAGAGGGGAGAAGGGGTCTGAAGCTGTAACTGGGGTCTGACAAGGGGGCAGGAGGGAAAATGGATCTATGCCTGGGGCAGGTGGGAGAATGGGTCTGGGGCTGAAAAAGGGGGATGCAAGGCATGTGGTGGATGAAGGGGGCTGAAAAGAGCGGGCAGAGAGAGAGAGAGGGGACAGACCCTGGATGGAAGTGGGGAGTGTGAGGGAGGGCAGACCCTGGATGGATGGGAGAGGGAGGGCAGATGGATTGAAGGGGCAGAGATAAAGGTAGATGGTGGCTGGAAGGGGGAGAGAGAAAGAGGGCAGACTGGGGCAAATGGTGGATGGAAGGGGCAGAGATAGAGGGCAGATGTGGATGGGAGGGAGATGGCAGACTGGGGCAGATGGTGGATGGAAGGGGCAGAGAGAGAGGGCAGACAGTGGATGGAAGGGACATTAGAGAGGGCAAACACTGGATGGCAGAGAGCGAAGACAGATGCTGGATGGAAGGAAGACAGTGAAAAGAAGATGAGGAAAGCAGAAACCAGAGACAACAAACTGTAAATAAAATATATATTTTTATTTTTTTTGCTTTAGGATATAGTATTGTAGCTGTGTTAAATGTTTATAAATAGAACATGTAAATAAGGTAATCTTTTTATTGGACTAATTTTAATACATTTTGACTTAACTTTCAGAGAACAAAACTCCCTTCCTCAGGTCAGGATAGGATACTGTAACAGTACTATACTGTATTGACCTGAGGAAGGAGATTTTAGCTTCTGGAAGCCAAATGTATTAGTCCAATAAAATGGTATTATTTTATTTTCTGTATTTGTTTTATTTCTATTTGTTAATTTGTAAAGTGGTGATTGGTATTTGTTAGTTTTTTTTTCAAATTTACATCTGCTGTCTTTATATTTTGCACAGTACTAGGGGACATTTTCTGTTTCTGTGGTGTTGCATTGTATGCAGAGTCTGGCATCTTGGGGGTTCAGTTTAATTTTTGTCTAAATAGAAAGTTTATGATTACTTATTCTATAGTGGATTAGGATGTATCTGTGTTTGTGAAAAAAACATGGCTTTCGGTTGGCATTGACTGTGCAGGATTGATGATCTATACTAATCTGTCTGTTTTCGTTTTACAGTAGGTGAATTGATGTTCTAGTGCTCACTGTAGTGTTTAAGATGCTTTCCTTTCCTTGTGTGACTCGTACAAATTACTGTTTATGGTATGGTAGAATTGCTCTATAGGTCCTGAGTGTTTTGTATTCTCGGTATGCCTAGTACTGGATTTGGGGGGGGGGGTTAAAAAAATGACCGGCCCCGGGTGTCAACTACCCTAGCTACGCCACTGTATTGCAGGAAACTCATTTAAATGATAATAGTATAAATTATCTTGCAATTTGGAGCTATCAGGTTACTGGTTTCTCTCCTTCCTCCAAGAAACATAATGGAGTGATTACTCTGATTCGCAGATCAATCCCATTCACTATCTTGAAACAAGCATGACAGTTTTGGCAGGTGGCTATTACTGGACATTACTCTCCCCAACTGTTAAATACTGCTGGCCAATTTATACACCCCTAACTCAGATTCCCCCCCCCCCCCCCCCCCAATTTTTTGATGAGGTAACCTCAGAAATGATTGCTATGGGTAATTCTAAGATTATCATAGGTGGTGACTAAGTCCAAGACCTAATTTTAGATAGAAAATCCTCTTCTTCTCCTAGAAAGACCAGTTCCATATTTAAAATAACTTAAAATTAACCCTAGGTTTATCTGATCGCTGGAGTCTATTCCATTCCACTGAAAGATTTCACTTTCTACTCCCCCCCCCCCCCCCCAAACACAGCAGCTTTTCCAACATAGATTAGTTTTTTTTAGGGGTCCTTTTACAAAGGCGCGCTGAAAAATGTCTTGCAGTAGTGTAGGCTAGGGTTTGGGGCGCACGCTGATCCATTTTTAGCACACCTGTAAAAAAGGCCTCTTTTTTTGCCAAAAATGGACGTGCGGCAAAATCAAAATTGTTGCACATCCATTTTGGGTCTGAGACCTTACTGCCAGCCATTGACCTAGCGGTAATGAATCTGGTCGGTAATGACCATGTGTCAAATGCCACTTGGCACACACCAGAAAATAAGAAATATTTTTCAGACATGTATAGCAGATGCACACTAAAATTTAAATTACTGCAAGGGCCACACGGTAACCGGATGGTAACCGGGCGGTAACTCCAATTTGGCTTGTGTTCGGCGTGAGTAGGAGCCTACATGGCTTAGTAAAATGGCACCTCAATTTCCTCATCTTTGATGTTTTAAATACCGATACTCTTGCTAGATCCTTTTCAGATCACTCTCTCATTCAGGGGCGTAGCCAGACGACAGATTTTGGGTAGGCCAGGGCAAGAAGTGGGTGGGCACCAAGTGTTCTCTCCCCCCCCCCCCCCCCTTCCATTGCCAAAAAAATATCTCAGCTGGCGGGAAAATGCTTCTTTCCACCTTGGCAGTCTGCAGCAGGCATGTGCTGAAAACTGAGCATGTGCAGGTGCCGGTATCGTGGGGAGTAGCGTTTTTGTTACCATCAGGGGGAAGTCTTCAGCTGGAGGAGCTTGGGATCCCCACCAGCTACTGCTAAATGTGTGCTACTGTTGGGTGGGCCTGAGCCCTAAGTGGGTGGGCCCCTGCCCACCCAGGCCCACCTGTGGCTACGCCACTGCTCTCATTTCTCCAGCTCTGGGAAATATCATCAGTAGTACTAATAAAACCCTCTAGAGATTCAATTCCCATTTTATTTAATATGTACCTCAAGCCTCTGGCTGAGCTGCTTCAGTCCATGGACACAAAATTCTACATTTATGCTGATGATGTGCAACTACTCATATCCACTGAACCAGATCTACCCACAGCGCTCTCCGCCTGCCTAACCACAACTCAGGAATGGAAAACAACAACAAACTTTGCCTGAACCCAAATAAAAATTCTTTGGGTACCTAACATAAGTGGACAAATACCTGACTTTTTGAACTTCCCCTAAAATCACAGATCAGGAATTTTAGGATACTGCTAGACTCATCACTCTGATCCCACAAATTCAAACAACCATTAAAAATTGTCTCTATCAGCTACAGCAGCTATGAAATCTCTCTCCATATATTGAAAAGACAAGTCTGACCACAGTGGTCCATGCCATGATAACATCACGACTAAACTATTGTAATGCCCTGTGCACTGGTCAAACCAAAAAGAGCTTGCATCAGCTCCAACTAATTCAGAATGTTGCAGTACAACTGATATAAGGCTGCAAATAGAGTGACCACATCACACCCTTCCTGCACAAACTACACTGGCTACCAGTAACTTACAATGCTACATTTAAAATTATATGCTTGATTTTCAAGGCCCTCAGACAAAATGGGCCAAAGTAATTAATATATTCGCCATTTACACACCTTTGAGATCTCTAACATCCTCTCAAGGAGCATCACTATCTGTACCCTCATCAAAATAAATTGTACAATGTGATAACCACCAGCATTTTCAGGAGTAGCCCCCATGCTCTGGAATTTACTCCCAGAGGGGCTGTATATAACTTGAGACTATCTCTACTTCAGGGGGCAGGTAAAAGCCTGGCTGTTCTCACAAGCCTTTAATACATAGGGTGACTGATTATACACCCATTCTACACCTGGTCTGGCTTGCTACACACACTTATAGCAGTTTCTTATATCTTGATTAACTGTACAAAGAACTTGCCTTTAGTTTAGGCATCCATCTATTTATCCCAACTGACTCTGTACCAACCATCTTGTCCCCGTCTATATATCTGCATTTGGCCCCTCAGCTATCTGGTAAGCTGTTCTGTGGAAAAGCATTAGTATCATAGCAATGTTATTTGAATTTTATAATTGTGTGATTATTATATATTCCATCACTATTATGCTTACATCGTATTGTATCTCAGTTATTTGAATGTCAGTGTTGTTAAATGTGTATATTTTTTTATCCTGTTTCATGGTCCTATTATTAGGTTTCAATTTGATGTTTTAAAATTTTCCTCTCTCATTGTATTTATGTTTATACTTGTTCATTTTAGTATTGTTGTACTGTTAACAAGATCGTAAGTTTAATGTTAAACTGTACCTACTGTATGCTGCCTTGGGTGAGTCTTCATAAAGGTGGTTAATAAATCCCAATAAATAAATTCCTCTTTACCACAGGACGAGGCCTTTATTAAGCATATGCCCTCTAAAATAATGGAAATTTTAAAATTAAATCCGTTCAAGAATTCTAAGGCCTGTATTTGGTGGGACGCCATGAAAGCAACCTTGAGAGGTCATATAGGGGTCCTTTCACCAAGCTGCATGAAAAAGGGCCCTGCACTAGCAACAGGAGCCATTTTTCCCACACACCAGGGCCCTTCTTACTGCAGCGGGTAAAAAAAAAAGCCCACAGACACATATGGCCATGCGGTAGAAAACACTTATCGCATAGCCATGCGGCGGGGAACCCTTACTGACACCCATTGAAGTGGCGATAAGGGCTCCTACGCTAACCCGGCTCTAAAAATAGCTGAAACAGCAAGGGGCTTTACCACCCCTATGATCAGAGATAATAGCATGCAAATTTATGCACCCTATTGTCTCTGATCATAGGGTAAAATGTGGGAGGATTTGCTTAGGCACAATCCTCCCGCACTAGTTTGACGGGTCTAGGCTGTCAAAAGCCCAGACCTGTCAAACACAGGGGCTGGAGGTCCATGGGACCACCAGACCCCCAAAATAGCATGGCCCTGGTGGCCTAGTACCCCCACTGAACCCAGAGCCAGCAACCCAAAGCCAGTCCTCTGACCCCCACCCTAGATATGCTTGGGGGAGGGGGGGGCTGTAAATCTGGTGGGTCTCCAACCCCCTCTAACACCCCCCCCCAAGAAAAGCCCTGGTGACCCAGGCCACAAATCAAGCCCCCCCCCCCCCCCCCCCAGTGTAGTGTCCCTCTTCACTGCCCCCCATACCTTTGTTGGAGGAGAGAGGTAGACTCCCTCCTCTTCCAGCAGCCCTGCCCAGTGCCTAACCTGGTCCAATGATTAAGATGGCCCTGTTTAGTTTATTGCACACTTCAAAAAGCTTAGTGCATGCAAAACCTATTTAACCCCCTTACAATTGATTGCCCACATTAAAAAGTTATAATTAATCTTTTAAAAAAGTGGCGTACACACTCACATCCCACCCCCCAAAAAAGAATTTCTAAAAACACCCCATTTTGTTTGCCCATGCAAAGTTTGGCCCCATCACCGCCCCTGTGGGTTCTGTCTCCATCCCTGCCCCGTAACCACAGTATAAAGAGGAACAATATGCTATGCAACTGTTGGGTATAAATTACAAATAGAAAACAATAACAGAAGCAAGCAGCTATAATAAACTTCCTCACCACCACCCTCTACTCTTTCAACCCCAACAATAGCTGATCTCTATTACCCCAAGGAATCCTAATTCACCCTGTTAAAATGTCCAGGAGTATAAAATACAACTCGTTCTGTATGCCCTAGAGGGGAGAAATATGCCCTATGAAGCACTAACATTTTTTTAAATCTGTGGATGAATAAGAAGTCATCAACAATCTCAGGATTCAGCCTAGCTCTCCTGTCTTCCACGGTCCTTCCTACAATAGAAGATGTCTTCTTAGAAGATATGCCGGTAGCAGGAATTTACAGGATCTCCCATGCAAATTTTGCTAGTTGTCTGCATCACTCAAACATAAGAGTCCAGTTCATTAACAGGCTTCAAAGTAGAAAATGATACAGGGACAAAGTTTCTCCCCGTGTCATTCACTAGTGAGAATATAAGTATCCGATGAGAACTTTTGGATTTGCTAGAGCTACATTGCTAATCAAGTATGTTTCTTTCATCCAAGCAACTTCCTCCCTTTCAGCAACCAAGCACAGCTGGTTCCAGCCTCCACTGGGCTGTAGCACCACAAGGCTTCAGACACAACTAAGCAGGGTTTATCCCCCTATTTTTACATTCCAATCCCAACTCAACCCAGCCATTTCAATGACAGCCCTCAGCAATGGGCCATAAAGCACAGCTTCCACCAGCATCCTAAACCTAGCCACTAGATGACACCATTGTGTACTGGCAGAGATCTTCCTTCCAACCCTTGCCTTTGTAGCAGCCCCAGTTCTGGTTGAATGGGAAGCATGTGCATGGCCTGGGAAATCTACTCTGGGTGTTCTCCATAGCAGTGTGCAGGCTACTCCTGGGATCTGCTTGCTATTCTAATAGGATTGGCTATAAGATCTGAACCTGTCAGAGGCTGGTATGTACTGTTTCTTTCACATCTTTGGGGATGGGTAGGGGAGGTGGGTGTTGGTATGGGGTCAGTGACTACTGGAGGTGGTAAGGTGGAAATATGCCTTACGCCCTCCCTCCAGTGGTCATTTAGGGCACCTTTTCCTGACCTAGTCATAATAAAAACAGGTCTAGACCAAAACATTTAAACTGTAGCCACTTTTTGAATTTTTTTCTCTTCTCTTTCAAAAATGAACCCCTTAGGATACCTGACAGGTGGTAAAGAAAGGAGAGGTGATGTTAAGGACATGCAATGGCTATGTTGACAGAAGTATTTTAGGTAAATAGCGCATAAATTAAATACCTTCAAGGGTTTAATCAAGGTCAGAAATGATTTCTGTGAATAAGATTGCTTTTCTACTTAAGTGATTTCTAGGACACATGATATTTGCGAAGACTCCAGAAAACAGAGCAGTGAAGAAAACAAAAAAGCAAAACAAAACTGCAATGTAAAGCCATTCCACCACTTTAAACAGGAAGACTATTTTGGTTAACTTCCAAACAGGGACAGGGTTTTCCTGCAGAAAGGTGTACATAAATGACATTCCATTACCACAGCTGTAGGAGTAGGAGCCAGATGCACAAAACCTAACGAACCCACAACTTGCATTTTAAACTGGTTCCAGGCATTTTTCCTGTCACGGTAGCAGGCAACGAAAATGGAATGCAAATTGTCTAAAGGCTATTATAATGAGCTGCACTACTGTTTTTCCGATTCCCTTACCATGGAAACCCTAACATGAGGACTGCACCTCTCGTTAGGGCTCCTGTGAGGGAATCGGAAAAGAGCCCCCAAAAAAGGTAAAAAAGGAGAAAAAAAAAGCAGCGAGCGCATGTGAGGGGCATCCTTTATGGACGTACTCTGCCTGCGCTTGTGAGGGACGTCTTTTCACCGTTTTATTTTTTGTTTTGTTTTTTTAGTTTTGTCTCCCCTGCACTGCTCACCTTCTGAAGCAGCGAGGAGACGGGGTTAGGGAATCGGGGACCTGCTGCGAGTCGATCCGGAGTTCGGGACGTCCATTTCCATTATGCTCCTCTTCCAGGACTCTTCAGCCAATCAGAGTGCGTGTAGCTGACACCAGCAAGCTAGATGCGCTTTGATTGGCTGAAGAGACCCAAGAAGAGGAACATAACCGAATGGGACGTCCCGATTTCCAACTGGCTACCGAGGTAATGGTGAATGCAACGGAGCTACAACGAGTAGCTCATTTGCATTCCCTTTCCTTAGTGAATTCCCGTTCCCTACCGATTCGCTATGGAATCGGTAGGGAACGGGAATTGCCGACGACTTTAGTGCATCTTCCTCTAAATGACATAACAAAGAAAAAGTGGGTGTTGGCTCTTTGGTTCAGAGGTGATGCTGCACATTGGATTTCAAGGTGGATTCCAAGATCCATTTCCTGGCTTGTACAAAAGTGAACAAACACAGACTAAAATCCTGCTGGCTAACTATTTATCTTTACATTTATACCTCACATTATCCTGAACATACTTGAGTTCAATGTGGCTAACAGTAAAACAGACAAGGTTTACAAAGCCATAAATCAAATATATGACTATTGATGCCCAGTTGCAATCTAAGATACTCCATCTATGGATATAAACCTCTCAAAGAGGAGAGGTTTCAGTCTTTTACGAAATACCAAGTAATCAGGCTGACCCGCATTTTTAGGTATAACTTGTCTGGAATGTTTTTACGTTTGGGGAGCGTGCCAGGTGCCCTTGACCTGGATTGGCCACTGTCGGTGACAGGATGCTGGGCTAGATGGACCTTTGGTCTTTCCCAGTATGGCACTACTTATGTACTTATGTACTTATGACCCTTGATTGCCATTGGCAATGAATTCCACCACTTAGCACCCTAGTATCTACAGTCAGCAGAGTGAACTGACTTATAACGCACTGTCTTGCAATCTGGAAGATGAAGTCTAAGGAGGTCCCTAGAACCAGAGGTTATATTGCGTTGGGAAATTATAAATAAGCTTGTATCAGGTCGGGGGGGAGGCGGAATCTATGGACTTAAATCAGTAGACAACTACAGACAACCTCATGAGCCAATGATCAGAAGCAAAACACAGGCACTAGAGGTTGTTAGCGCCATACTAGTGCCTGCGTTTGCTACCGCCCCATGATCAGAGCCCATGAGCACTTGGCAGGGCTGGGTGCCACCATTTTCGAGGCGGAGCTGCTGGAAGAGGAGGGAGTCTACCTCCAACAAAGGGGGCTGCTAGACCCACCAAATCTCCAGCCCCCCTGAACTTGTGTCAGGAGGGGGTCGGAGGGACTGGAGGTCTGCTGGACCTCCAGCCCCCGTATTGCTGGCTCAGGGTCAGGGTACTAGGCCACCAGGGCCATGCTGTTTGGGTTCTGGTGGTCCCATGGACCTCCAGTCCCTGTGTTTGTCAGGTCTGGAATTTTGACAGCTCAGACCTGTCAAACAAGTGCGGGAGGACTGTATCCTCCTGCACTATACCCTATGACCAGAGATAACACTGCACATAAATTTACATGCTATTATCTCTGATCATAGGGGCGGTAAAGCACCACACTGTTCCAGTGCTATTTTTAGAGCACTGTTTGGAACAGCACGGGGCTTTCGAGCATCTGGGCATAGTGCTAAACATACCCCCTACATAGCAAACATACTCCATCTCGGGAAGTGGGGGGGGGGGGGGGGGGGGAGGCTACAACAATACTAATCATTGGTTAAATGCTTAAAAACAGCTGATTATGCCTAAACAACATAAGGTGGAGTAAAAAAGCCAATGGCTGAAACTCCATTGCCAGGAAAAGTATCTTGGAATCCCAATGGATAACACCTTAAAATCCTCAGCCCAGCAACCAACAGCAGTAAAAAATAAAAAAAAAATTGCACGTTGGGATTTGGAAACGAACGGGAAAAGAAAGAATATAGGACCGTAGTAAAAGTCTCACATACCCTTTTACATTTCTGATCTCAGAGTTGCTGTGACAGCTCAGATTTCAGCATGTTTCGACCTTTGCTTCAGATGAATTTCATATGACAGCAATAGCTTGATTCATAATCCAGAAGTATTTGAAACAGGTTAGCTTTATTTAACATTGGACCTTAAGGCAATTTTTGGAACCAGAGCTAATTTAGGTTTACTTATGCATGAAGACTTTTTGGTTTCTTAAACAATTTTTGAATATTGATCATGCTCCTTCTGTTTTCTTCCCAAGGATAATTTTATAATAGGTTGCCAGTCAACTAACTCAGGGGTTCTTTTACAAAGTGCACTAGCGTTTTTAGCACGCACTAAAAATAAGCATGCACTAAATGCTAGAGACACCCTTATATTCCTAGGGGCATCTCTAGTGTTTCGGGCATGCTAAAAACGCTATTGCACCTTTGTAAAAGATCCCTTCAGTGCTTCTCAATCTCTCCAGGAGTCACACGTAGCCAGTCAGGTTTTCAGGATATCCACAATGAAGATGCTCAAGATAAATTTACATATAATGGAAGCCTCTTGTATTCAAATCTCTCTCAAGCATGTTCATCATGTGCATCCTGAAAACCTGTCTAGGTGTGCCTCTAGGAGAGGGTTGAGAAGCACAGAACTATTCTGGGCCTTTCTGTAAGGACACATATATAGGTATCTATGTGTCTTTATAAAAGAGTTTCTCAATACCTACTACTACTACTACTAATTTCTAAAGCGCTACTAGATGTATGCAGCGCTGTACACTTGAACATGAAGAGACAGTCCCTGATTGACAGAGCTTACACTCTAATTAGGACAGACAGAACAAACAAGAGATAAGGGAATATTAAAGTGAAGATGATAAAATAAAGGTTATGAACAAAGTGAATAAGAGTTAGGAGTTAAAAGCAGCATCAAAAAGGTGGGCTTTTAGCTTAGATTTGAAGACGGCCAGAGATGGAGCTTGACGTACTGGCTCAGGAAGTCTATTCCAGGCATATGGTGCAGCAAGATAAAAGGAACGGAGTCTGGAGTTAGCAGTGGAGGAGAAAGGTGCAGATAAGAGAGATTTACCTAGTGAGCAGAGTTCCCGGGGAGGAATGTAGGGAGAGATGAGAGTGGAGAGGTACTGAGGAGCTGCAGAGTGAATGCACTTATAGGTCAATAAGAGGAGTTTTAACTGTATGCGGAAATGGATAGGAAGCCAGTGAAGTGACTTGAGGAGAGGACTAATATGAGCATAACGACACTGGCGGAATATTAGTCGTGCAGCAGAATTTTGAACAGATTGAAGAGGAGAGAGATGGCTAAGTGGGAGACCTGTGAGAAGCAAGTTGCAATAGTCTAAGTGAGAGGTGATAAGAGTGTGGATGATGGTTCTGGTAGTGTGCTCAGAAAGGAAAGGGCAAATTTTGGTGATATTATAGAGAAAGAAACAACAGGTTTTAGCAGTCTGCTGAATATGTGCAGAGAAGGAGAAGTCGAAGATGACCCCAAGGTTACGAGCTGATGAGACAGGAAGGATGAGAGTGTTAACACAGAAATAGAGAATGGGGGAGGAGGAGAGGTTGGTTTAGGGGGAAAGATGAGAAGCTCAGTCTTGGTCATGTTTAGTTTCAGATGGCGCTGAGACATCCAGGCAGTAATGTCAGACAGGCAGGCTGATACTTTGGCCTGGATTCCTGCTGAGATTTCTGGTGTGGAGAGGTAGATCTGGGAGTCATCAGCATAAAGATGATACTGAAAACCATGGGATGAAATCAGAGTACCAAGGGAAGAAGTATAGATGGAGAAAAGAAGAGGTCCCAGGACAGATCCCTGAGGTACACCAACTGACAGTGGGATAGAAGTAGAGGAGGATCCACTAGAGTATACACTAAAGGTACGGTGGGAGAGATAAGAAGAAAACCAGGAAAGAACAGAGCCCTGAAATCCAAGTGAGGACAGCGTATCAAGGAGTAGGCTGTGATCAACAGTGTCAAAAGCAGCAGATAGATCGAGAAGGATGAGTATAGAATAGAGACTTTTGGATCTGGCCAGGAACTTATCATTGGAGACTTTAGCAAGCGCTGTTTCAGTTGAATGAAGGGGGCGAAAGCCAGATTGAAGTGGATCAAGAATAGCTTGAAACGGAAGAAAGTCAAGGCAACGGCGGTGAACAGCACGTTCCAAGTATCTTGGATAGGAAAGGAGGAGGGAGATGGGGCGATAGTTGGAAGGACAGGTAGGGTCCAATGAAGGTTTTTTAAGGAGTGGTGTGACTACGGCATGTTTGAAGGCATCAGGAACAGTCGCAGTGAAAGATTGAGGCTATGACAGATAAAAGGGATGACAGTAGGAGAGATAGTGTTAAATAGACGGGTGGGAATAGGATCAGAGGAACAGGTAGTTGCAGCTAAAACATACCTGCAGATGTAAATGTATGTAGTGAAGTATGCATTTTTTTTGCAGGGGGGGGGGTAGGAAATGGGACTTGATACGTCACCTTTCTGTGGTTACAATCAAAGCAGTTTACATATTATATGGGGCAATGAAGGGTTAAGCGCCCAGAGTCAAAAGGAGCAGCAGTGGGAATCAAACCCAGTTCCCCAGGTTCTCAGACCCCTGCACTAACCACTAGGATACATCCTTGGTCTTCACTCTCAGTCTTCAAAAGCACTGTCGACGAACTGCATAGCCAAACATTTAGAACATGGGTTTAAAAAATAGCCAATTGAATGTTTTGGCAAGCAAAATGTCGAAATGCCACTTTTTAAACTTTTTCAGTTTAAAAAATTAGTCCCTTAGAATACTGACGGGTGGTAAAGAACAGAGGAATCTATTCCCTTTGTTATATGCTGCCAATGAATTGAGGCTTTTCTGAGAAACAGAAGAGGTAATGTTAAGGAAGTATTTTAGGTAACCAGCCAATAAATTAAATCAAGGGTTTAATCAAGGTCAGAAATGATTTCTGTGAATAAGATTGCTTTTCTACTTAAGTGACTTCTAGGACACATGATATTTGTGAAGACTCCAGAAAACACAGCGGTGAAGAAAAAAAAAAAAAACCTGCAATGAAAAACCATTCCACCACTTTAAACAGAAAGACTACTTTGGTTAACTGCGAAACAGGCACAGGTTTTTCCAGCAGAGATGTGTTCGTAAATGACAAAATCTCTCTCAGGCATGGGCCAAGTTTTCAGGATATTGCTAAAGATTTGCAGGTCCACTATCCCCACTGTATGCAAATCTCTCATTTATACATATTCATTAGGGATATTCTCAAAACCTGACCCGTTATAGCCCTCAAGGATTTAAATGAAGACCGAGGACATAGGTGCCTATTTTAGAAACTATGCCCATACTTAAATGACTCCATCCACGTTCTGTTCTAACTCTGTCCCTGACTATATCTAAACACAGATAATGTGAAAGTATATGCCTTCTTAGCATCACACCCATTTTTACACATGCAAAAGCTCTTTCCACAATAAGTTTACCTGCAGAAAAATAAAATAAAATTACCCCCTAACGGTTTACAAAGTTTCAACTACTCTTCTTATGTCTTAATTTGAGACATACCACAATCTCCAGGAAACTTCAATATGGTCATCGACAAGGCTGGAACTGAAAAACAAGATGGACTATTCCTCAAAAAGGTCCGAATATTAAAGCCTCTCACCATTACGAGCTCTAGAAATCATTTGTAAGATTCTTAAAAAAACAACACATTGCTAAATAGGCAAGCAATGGAGACTTGTTAATGAAGGAGAGATATAATCCCTCAGACTACTACTACTACTTATCATTTCTATAGCATACGCAGCGCTACAAGCCTGTCATTCTCACTGTACATTCCACAACTGAAATACTTTCAAAAACCATGCTGGATGGCCCCAAAAATTACAGCATTACAGTAATCCAGTGGTTCCCAAACCTGGTGGTCCTGGAAGCACCCCAGCCAGTCAAGTTTTCAGGATACCCCCAATGAATATTAATGAGAGATTTGCATATAGTGGAGATAGGGAATGCAAATCTCTCTCATGAATATTCATTGGCGGTAGCCTGAAAACCTGACTGGATGGGGTGCCTCCAGGACCAGGTTTGGGAACCACTCCAGAAATCTAATGATAAAACAATTGCCTGCATCATTGTATGCAAACCATGGGGTGGGATCAGATAGTTCCATTACAAATAGAGTTTATATAAATAGCCATACAGGCCTCCCAGTTAACATGTGCCTTAAAATGGTAATTAAAAATCAAAACATAACTTTTACTTGAACATCTTACTCTGCCAAGGGCTCTACCTTGTTTTCCAAGCACATGGACTATTTCTGTGTTTTGCAAGTTGGATAACTTATTACAACAGTGTTTCTGAACCCAGTCCTCGGGGCACACCCAGCCTGCCTGGTTTTCAGGATATGCACAATGAAAAAGGTTTTAGATCAGTCAACTATTAAAAAAGGGAAACTTTGTAAACAATCACTCATGGTCTAATGTTTGTTTATATATATATATATATAAGATCTGTTAGCAAAGTAACAAAGATCAATTTGAGGGTAAAAAAATACAAACCACTAAAATTTAATAACAAAATTCCTTTACTTATAAAGCAGGTCAACAGCATTTGCAAAAATTAAGAACTAGATTTAAAAAAAAAACACATCTTTAAATTGAAGAAAACTTAAATAAAAAAAATTAAAAACCCCACCTTCTAGCAGCAAAATCTTAAAATAACTGTATCCATTTCTATGTTGAAATCAAAGTTATTAATTAAAAAAAATCATAGAAATAAAATACACCTAAAATGTTTTCCTGATAAGATTCCTCGTGGCAGTTTAATATAAACATACAGAATGTTGCTTCCCATTGTCTCAGAGCAATCCAGTGCAAATCCTAATTTCACATTTTCAGGAGATTTTTCTCCTTAAATCATAAACCTGGCACAGCTTTTGAGAAACACCTCTTCCCCCAGCTCAGGCTCTGGATTTTCCTCACTAGCCAGAGGTGCATTGGCAGTTGAAAGGGTGCTAACTTCCAGCACATATCACATCTGTCCCTATTATTCAGTAGGTGAAAAGTTAAGTATCTGTGGACAGCAAATGGTTCACACACTGCTCCATAAATACATGAGGGGGAGGGGGAGAAAATGGACCACTGCAACCAAATGTTGCAAAAGAAAATCCAAGGGCTCTTCTGAATCCTAGAGAACCGGAGACAACTGTTGTAGGATCTTTTTGCGTGCCTGTATCCTCTGACACCTTGGGCAATCTTCTGACTTGAAGCACAGTTTATGAAAGCAGGCTTTGCAAGCTAGGAAAGAGAAAAGGAAAAAAACATATTAATAGGTGTTTTTGCTTTTAACAGAGTGCTACTTTAAATTGTGAGATGAGCTTAAAAATGGCTGTAGGCTGGGCAGCAGAAAAAGCCCAAAAAAGTGCACAAAATAGCCATTTGCCACATCCTTAAAAGGCAATTCTATGCGAATTGCAGATCCTGCAAGGTGAGGCTGCTACGGCGTTGGGAGCATGTAGACGCTTACGTGGCTTAGTAAAAGGTCACCTACGTGACTTGCCCAAGGTCACAAGGAGCTGCAGTGGGAATCAAACCCACTTTGCCAGGATCAAAGCCTGTTGTACTAACCATTAGGCTAGTCCTCTACACTAACCATAAATAGTTATGACGGTCATATAATGGACATATAATAACTCTTCCTCTCTACGATTCCCTAATGTGTCTGTACACACAAACCTTATTCTACCACAACATTACTGTATTTGTTCATATCGGAATTGGCGAACGCCTTTACGGTACTATGTAAGCCACATTGAGCCTGCAAATAGGTGGGAAAATGTGGGATACAAATGTAACAAATAAATAGTAGTAGTAAGCACCTAATTTATCAAGCATATTAAGCATAAAATCATGCATACAGAATAATAGAATGAAGAGGATTAATGACACTTCAATAGGTTAAGTGTATTGTTTATGTTTTACTGTAAGGGAAGATGATCTCAATGCCCCTAATAGTTAATGCAGAAGCTGTGTAGCTAGAACTAGTTTTTACAACTGGAGAGAGTATGTTTAATATCTTGGGTGGGTGCCCTATTAAACGGCAGTGACACAGTATGGTTTGAGGCTAGTCACATCTAACTCAAAGTCCTGGATTTCAAACTTACTGGACTTCAGCAAAATGGAGAAGTACCTGAAGGAGGAGCTAGCAGTGTGGGCGGAAATAAGGGAAGTGGAAAAACTGGGGGGGGGGGGGGGGGTACACAGAAAGAGCTTTAAAAAAAAGGGCAACAGAGCTTTATGCAAGGAAAGTAAAGAAAAGAGGAAAAGGAAACAGGTGGTTTTCCAAAGAAGCCATTGCAAAAATAAAGGCAAAACAGGAAGTGTTCTCAAGATATAGATCACAAAAAGACCAGTTAAAGCTGGAAGAGAGAGAGAAATCAGGGCAGGATAAAGGACGTGCAGAATTAAAATGGCTAAAAATATAAAGCAAGGTGACAGACTTTTCAGGTATGAATAGGATTCAAAACTGGGTATTAAGACAATAAGTTGAAATTAAAGTCTAATAAAACAAAGGTTCTTTGGTTTAAAATTTCAGGCACTACTGTCACTTCTTCAATTTTTTGTCAAAGAATCAAGTTTTACCTGTTGAGTCAAGTACTGGGCGTGATACTTGATTATTTCATGACTTATGACTCTGAAGTAAATCTCTTATGGCGGAAAACTTTTTTTTAGGCTGAGACAATTACGATTATTAAGATCTTTGACCATGCATTTGCTTTATTGGTTCAAATGTTAATCTTACCACATCTAGATTATTGTAATGCTTTTTATCTTGGCTTATTTTCTAAATATTTGAGGAAGTTACAATTTACACAGAATACTTCAGTGAGACTGATTTTTAAACTTAGTAAGTTTAGTAATATATCTTCTTTTATAGTCCAACTTCATTGGCTTCCAATACACGAACAAATTTTATTTAAAACATTTGTTTTTCCAGATTCTGACAGTACTTCTAAATTACTTATAAATATAGCTTTGGCCTCCTTGCCTAAACTTTCACTTAATTTATGTAACCAATTGATACTTTGCCCCCCCCCCCCCCCCCACCCCCCACCTTCTTTCTGAAATGTACGTTTCTTCAGAGTTGTTAACACTATTTTTTCCAGTTATGTGGTCTCTTTTTGAAACCCTCTTCCTTTCTGCATTAGACTAGAACAAAATTTATTATTATTTCAGAAAAAGGTTAAAATATTTCTATTTAATCGACTATAACAGACAGTCAAAATATGATTATTGGCATAGATGTTTATTTAGATACATTTAATCTTTTTAGTGAACTGTTGAAATTTTTAATTTTTTTTTTCATTTTATATTTTACTTTAGTTTAATATTTTTGTAAGTATGCTGTAAATTTATGAAGTGTTATTTATATTTTTTTGCATTATTGCACACCACATCGAACCCTTTTAGGGGAAATTATATTTATTCCAAACTTGATATACCCCCTTTCTATTGATACAGTCAAAGCGGTTTACATACACTGTTTTTAATTAGCGGGTTAACACCACCAAAAAAATGTTCAGACAGTTTTAGCAGCATACTACAACTAGTGCAAGGTAGCAAACACAGCAGTAAGAGGAAAGCTTTACAGAAGAAAAAAAAATCTAGATGAAACCCACCTGCACATCGCCTGCATGTTACAGTCTGAAATGGGAAGATTATATCCGAGCTGTGACAAAACTCGCAAATAAATCCCTTGGCTTGGCACAGCTACAAAAGCAAGATACAAACCCATGTTAATGAGTCTTTGTAATGTATTTGATTACAGCAATACATTTAGGAGAAGACTGTAGGAAAGCTATTCCCATTCTAAAGACTTTTACACACAGAAAGATGCTTTTCTAAAAACTAATGAAGACACGTGCCAACAATTGGACAAATGTATATTTATGACTGTTTCTTGTTAATTCTAATTTTATTCAGTATACTGTTAATGTAATTGAGTTCCATTAAATGTAAGCCTCATTGAACTGAAATTAATTTTCGGATAACATGGGATATAAGAACAAACACATTAATAAATATCTATTTGCATGCACTTGTAGATATTCCCATGACGGAAGGATGATATACACACCTACCAATAGATTCTATATATGGCACTGAGTTGCATGTGCAAATTTGGATGTGCGTCCAATTTGTGTGCGCAACTTCATTAGAGCCAATCAGCGCCAATAATTCGGCAATAACATGCAATTATTGGCACTAATTGGCAACAATTAGAATTTATGTGCACCTTAGGCATATTCTATAAAGAGATGCACATAAATTCAAATTCTAGTGCGTGGAACTAAAAGGGGTGTGGCCAGGGAGGAGCATGGGCAGGCCGGGGGGCATTCCAAAAATGTATGCGTGTTATAGAATTAGTGGGAACCACACCTAATTTATGTACAATTTACACCAGGTTTTCACTGGCATTAAATAGTCATGCCTAAATGTAGTCACGGTTCCCGACACTAAGCACTATTCTATAAACCACACTTAACTGTAAGTGTGGGTTGAAGAACAGTGCTAAGCGCTATTTTTTCAGCACCAATTTTTTAGGCGCCATTTATAGAATCTATTCCCTAGGGGATAATTCTCTATAGGTGCCTAAAGTTAGCGCACAGCATCCCGGCGCCTAAGTGTAAAATTTATAATGGCAATTGTACCCACAACTGCTCTTAGAATACTAGTGAAAATCCACAGTCACGCATCTAACTTTAGGCACATAAGTGCTGGACTCACCCCCACCTGCCCATGCCCACGCCCCCCTCCCTGAAGTTGTGCACTATAGAATTTGAGTGCATATTTTGTAGAATGCCAAGGGCAGTTACCCTGCTACCTAGCTCCAGTTAATGCCAATTATAGCCAATAATTGGTTGTTAAAGCCAATTGGCATCTAATTACACAAGTTAGAAGTGTAACTGACCTAACTGTATAGACTGGGCATGCAACTTTGCACGCTAACCCCCCCCCCCCCCCTCGATTCTGTATAGGTCACCAAAATTTGGGCACAGATCCCAGAGCCATATGTAAACTAATTAATGAGCTGTTAATAATTGATATTAACTGGCAGCCATTTGAGTTTACGAATAGATCTGCCCTGCACACTATTCTATAAAATGCATGCCTAAATTTTATAGCATGCAACTCAAAAGGGGTGTGTGGCCATGGGAGTTCCCATAAATTAGGTGCGATATTATACAATAGGGTCATTTACGTACCTAACTGCCATTAGCTGTGTGCCAGCATTTACACCAGGTTTCAGGAGGCATAAGTGCAGCACCCAAAGTTAGGTGTGAGATCCACATTAAACTAGTATTCTATAAAGGGTGCTCCGTGCAAAGCACCTTTTGGAGAATACTAGTTTAGCATAGATCTTCCCAGTACTTAACTTAGAACATAAGACTAGCCATACTTGGTCAGACCAATAGTCCATCTAGCCAAGAATCCTGCTTCCAACAGTGGCCAATCCAGGTCACAAGCACCTGGCAGAATTCCAGAGCTTAATTATTCTTTGAGTGAAAAAAATATTTCCTCCTATTTGTTATAAAAGTGTTTCCATGTAACTTAATTGAGTGTCCCCTAGTCTTTGCACTTTTTGAAAGAGTAAAAAACTGATTCACTTCTACTCGTTCTACACCACTCAGGATTTTGTAGACCTCAATCATATCTCCCCTCAGCCATCTTTTCCAAGCCGAAGAATTCTATAAACAGCACCCAAAGCATCAAGTCAGGCATGTAAGTTTATAGCATGAGGGGGCAATTGTGTAAAATATGCACGCCCATAAAGTGCATATGTGTGTTTACACCTGCCTTGCACATTCTGGATGCTTACTTAATGGCACACAAATACTCACCTTGTCTTCATAAGTACACAAAAAATAAGCTTTTTTTTTTTTTGTACATTTTATTTAGGTACCCTGTTCTAATGTTTTCTTAGCACAGTAAAAAGGGAAAAAGTGCCTGATTGTTGACCTTAAAAGTGAACTGTCATTTTCAGTTATAACAGTGACTTCTGAACCCAGTCCTCAGGGCACAACCAGCCAGTCAGATTTTCAGGATATTCACAAATATATGCATGAGATTTCCATGCATTGCTTTCTTGGTATGCATATCGCTCTCATGCATATTTATTGCAGATATCCTGAAAACTTGACTGGCTGGTTGTTTCCCAAAGACTGGGCTGAGAAGCACTGATTTATAAAATTATGTACAAGCAGTGTTGGGACAATTTAGGAAATTCAATTCAGATCAAAAGATGGACTAAATTTCAGAGTTAGGGCCCTGTTTACTAAGCAGCATTATAGGCGCATCAATATTTTTAACATGCGTTAACTACTACTACTACTACTACTTAACATTTCTAGAGCGCTACTAGGGTTACGCAGCGCTGTACAATTTAACAAAGAGAGACAGTCCCTGCTCAAAGAGCTTACAATCTAATAGACAAGTGAACGGTCGGTCCGATAGGGACAGTCAAATTGGGGCAGTTTGGATTCACTGAACGGTAAGGGTTAGGTGCCGAACGCAGCATTGAAGAGGTGGGCTTTAAGCAAAGACTTGAAGACGGGCAGGGAGGGGGCTTGGCGTAAGGGTTCAGGAAGGTTGTTCCAAGCATAGGGTGAGGCGAGGCAGAATGAGCGGAGCCTGGAGTTGGCGGTGGTGGAGAAGGGTACTGAGAGGAGGGATTTATCCTGTGAACGGAGGTTACGGGCGGGAACGTAAGGGGAGATGAGGGTAGAGAGGTAGTGAGGGGCAGCAGACTGAGTGCATTTGTAGGTAAGAAGGAGAAGCTTGAATTGAATGCGGTATCTGATCGGAAGCCAGTGAAGTGACCTGAGGAGAGGGGTGATATGAGTATATCGGTTCTGGCGGAATATGAGACGTGCAGCAGAGTTCTGACAGACTGAAGGGGGGATAGATGGCTAAGTGGGAGGCCGGTGAGGAGTAAGTTGCAGTAGTCCAGGCGAGAGGTAATGAGAGCGTGGACGAGAGTTCGGGTGGTGTGTTCAGAGAGGAAAGGGCGAATTTTGCTGATGTTAAAGAGGAAGAAGCGACAGGTCTTGGCTATCTGCTGGATATGCGCAGAGAAGGAGAGAGAGGAGTCAAAGATGACTCCGAGGTTGCGGGCAGATGAGACGGGGAGGATGAGGGTGTTATCAACTGAGATAGAAAGTGGAGGAAGAGGAGAAGTGGGTTTTGGTGGAAAGACGATAAGCTCGGTCTTGGACATGTTCAGTTTCAGGTGGCGGTTGGACATCCAGGCAGCAATGTCGGATAAGCAGGCCGATACCTTTGCCTGGGTCTCCGCGGTGATGTCTGGTGTGGAGAGATACAGTTGGGTGTCATCAGCATAGAGATGATACTGGAAACCATGAGATGAGATCAGGGAGCCCAGGGAAGAGGTGTAGATTGAGAAGAGAAGGGGTCCAAGGACCGATCCCTGGGGAACACCAACAGATAAGGGGATGGGGGTGGAGGAAGATCCATGAGAGTGAACTTTGAAGGTGCGGTGGGAGAGATAGGAGGAGAACCAGGAGAGGACAGAGCCCTGGAACCCAAATGAGGACAGTGTGGCAAGAAGTAAGTCATGATTGACAGTGTCAAAAGCGGCGGATAGATCCAGGAGGATGAGGATGGAGTAGTGGCCTCTGGATTTGGCAAGGAACAGGTCATTACAGACTTTAGAAAGTGCTGTTTCTGTCGAGTGAAGAGGGCGAAAACCGGATTGAAGCGGATCAAGGATGGCATGAGAGGAGAGAAAATCAAGGCAGCGGCTGTGGACTGCGCGCTCAAGTGTCTTGGAGAGGAAGGGTAGGAGGGAGATGGGGCGGTAGTTGGAGGGACAGGTAGGGTCTAGTGATGGTTTTTTGAGGAGTGGCGTGACTACAGCATGCTTGAAGGTGTCGGGGGCCAGTTGCAGTGGAGAGAGAGAGGTTGAGGATATGACAGATGGAGGGGGGTGATAGTAGGAGAGATGGTGTTAAGTAAGTTGGTGGGGATGGGATCAGAGGAACAAGTGGTGCATTTTGAGGAGGAAAGAAGGCGGGCGGTTTCCTCCTCGGAGATATCAGGAAAGGAGGAGAAGGAGGTCTGGGTTGGTTGGTTGAGGGAGAGGGTTGAAGGGTGAAGAGGAGGAGGTGGCTTGGTAGTGAACTCAAGGTTGATCTTTTGCACCTTGTCGCGGAAGTAGTCAGCCAGTGATTGAGGAGAGAGTGACGGGGGGGTGGGAGCGGAGGGCACT
Organism: Microcaecilia unicolor; assembly: GCF_901765095.1. Lineage (NCBI taxonomy): Eukaryota > Metazoa > Chordata > Amphibia > Gymnophiona > Siphonopidae > Microcaecilia > Microcaecilia unicolor. The sequence continues at coordinate 95,867,877 of NC_044034.1, read as the reverse complement.
TTGAGGAGGGAGTTAAGGGTGGCGAAGAGACGACGAGGGTTAGAGCTGAGAGAATTAGTCAATTGGGTGTAATAGTCCTGTTTGGCAAGGAATAGTGAGGACTGGAAGGAGGATAGCATGAATTTGTAGTGAAGGAAATCTGAATGGGTGCGAGATTTCCTCCAGAGGCGTTCAGCAGATCGGGCGCAGGAGCGAAGGTAACGGATGCAAGGGGTCAGCCAGGGCTGGGGATTAGTACGCCTTGTGGGACGGGAGGTGGATAGTGCAAGGGTGTCCAGAGCAGAGGAGAGAGTGGCATTGTAAGCGGAGACAGCCTCGTCAACAGACTCGGAGGACATGATGGAGGGGAGGAGATTAGAAATACTAGATGATAAGGTGGGAGGGTCAATAATCTGGAGATTCCTGGAAGTAGTGGTTAATGTTGGGCGGAGCTGAGGGGGAGGGTGAAGAAGTGTGAAGGTGATCAGGTGATGATCAGAGATAGGAAGAGCTGAGGTGTGGAAATTGGAGGGTGAGCCGGAAGAGGAGAGGACGAGGTCAAGGCAATGGCCATCACGGTGAGTAGGGGTGGTGGAACATAGCTGGAGGTTGAAGGAGGATGTTAGAGTGAGGAACTGAGAAGCGTGAGAGTTGGACAGGTCATCAACGTGTATGTTGAAGTCTCCGAGAATGAGGGATGGAGATGAGGGTTCAAGAAAAACAGAAAGCCAGGCATCGAAGTCGGTGAGGAAGGAAGGGAGGGATTTATCAGGGGGGCGGTAAATGACTGCCACTCTGAGTGGCAACGGGTAGAATAGACGGATGGAGTGGACTTCAAAGGATGAGAAGCAGTGAGACTGTGGTAGGAGGAGGGGTTGGAAGCTACAGGAGGGCGAGAGTAGTAACCCGACGCCTCCTCCACGGCCAACTAGGCGGGGAGTATGGGAGAAGAGATAGCCTCCATGGCATAGAGCCATGTACATGTCTACGATATCCTTATAGGCACATTATATATATGGCAAATAATGTGCTTATATATATATTTTTTTTAAATGTATTTATTGAACTAGTAGAACAAGTAAATAATCTCAAAAGCAGAGCGATAACAAAGATCACCCCCAACAAACCCCTTACCCCGAAAGCTACCCACTACCCCAACAGGTAGACCGATGTTTATCCAACTGAGGTGCTACAGATTGGGCCAAATCACCAGGTCTCATAGCATCACCAAAGTGTCCCTGTCACAATGCAATCAGTGTAGACATCTGAAAGAAAGTCCAACTTGCAAAGAATTTGAGTCATGGCTAGCGAAGCTTGATGTTGCCATGCCTGGGCCAAAGCCAATTTTGCTGCCACAAAGAAATGAATCGCCAGTTTATAGTGTTCCACCGTGATCTCAGATGGCTTAAAGTGGAGTAAGCAATGAACCGCCCTTCAGGGGTAGGGCTTACAAGCACCTGTTGAAGCAAGTCCAAAAGAGCAGTCCAGTAGAATTGAACCCTAGGGCAGGTTCACTATACATGGTAAAAAGTACCTGTTTACCACAGGATCTCCAGCTTTGGTCACAGAGTTGAGAGTTCATCCTAAACAGACACTTGGGGTATAGTACCAGCTGTAGCAGTAGTAGTAAAAATCATTCTCAATTATATTACTAGCAACTGAACATTTAAACAGATACCAAAAAAACCCTCTCCCAGCACTCTAAAGCATAAGCAGCATTAAGATCTAGTTCCCATCAAACAATATATTTCTGGAGGGGGAAGCGAAACAGCAGAAGAGTCATATAGAGACGGGATATACTACCCTTCCCTCCCCCACCTCTAACAGCCCATTCAAGAGGAGTTTATGCTAATCTGAGATCACTCCGAGCCTGGCAGTAGATAAAACCTCTAACCTGCCAATAGTGGAAAAGGTCCTGCGGCTCCAGGCCAAATTCCTCCTGAAGATCTGAGAAGGACTGAACTCTCTCTCATCCCAGATCTGTGCCAAGGTCTACAAGCCCTTATTGGCCCAACGTTGAAAGGTCGAATCCACAGCTCTCAGCAAAAATTGGGATATATATTGAAGTCTGAAGATAGAAGAGGTGGATCGGAAAAAAACTTCAGGTGGTTAAAGGGTGGCCAATCCCCTGTGGCACCCACTTAATTAAATGTAAGATCATTCCGTGGCAATCAGGGAACTGCCCACAATGGGGTAACACTTTTTTTCCAAAGTACCCAATATCCACTCAGCCAAAACACACAATTTTGCTGCCTGATTATATAAAAGAAATTTCAGGACACCCATGCCCCTCCCCCCTCCAAAGCTTTGGTTGGTGCAAAATGCATTTACCCACCCTTAGGGATCATTTACACCAAATGTAAGCGAATACTTTTCTATGAAGTTGGTGACAAAAAACACTGGGGTATCGGCAAGGGTAGGACCAAAAACAAAGAAGAATTGGCAGCAACATCATTTTGATCGCCTGACTACTACTAAGCCATGAAATAGTCAGGCCCTCCCAAGCGATCTAGCTTCTCAAGTAGCTTCCATAGTTTAGAGGGAAAATTGGCCTGATAAAGACCCCCTAAAGTGGCAGTAATGTTCACTCCCAGATACTTAATGGATTTTCGTGCCCATACAAAAAGAAAAAGTTGTTGTAAATTCTGCATCTCAGCTGCTAGCAAATTAACATGAAGTATTTCAGATTTATCCATATTCACTTTAAAACCAGAAACTGCCTCATAATAGCAGAGTTTCTGAGACTCGAGTGAGAGATCCAACAGGGTCTGTCAGAGTAAAAATAATATAGTCAGCAAACATTGTTTTATGCTCTGAAAGACCAGTGGAGCGACCCCTAATGACACAGTCAGTTTGCACCTTTTGAGGTAAGGGCTCTATTGATACGCAAAAAGAAGCGGAGAATCTGATGAGTGCCATGATAAAGCTCAAAAGGCGTAGTATAAGAACTGTTAATATGGAGACTTGCCAAGGGATGCGCATAAACCAACTGTAGCCAAGTTAAATAGCGGCCTGTTATACCCATTTTAGCCAACACTGCAAATATGAAGAGCCAGGACACTCTATCAAAGGCTTTTTCAGCGTCAATCGACAGAAGTACCATTGGCCTCCGGTCTGTTTGAGCCTGAAGGACTAGATGAAGCAAGTCTGCTGCCCGTGAATAAAACCAGCCTGATCCTCAAGAATAAGTGGGGGAGGACCCTCTGGAGGCGTCTAGCCAAAATGTTTGTAAAAGTCTTATAAATTACTATCAAGGACCGAGATAGGCCTATATGACCCACAATTCATGAGGTCCCTCCCTGGCTTCAAAAGCACCGTTACCGCCATGAGTCGCCAAGAGTAAGGAAGCTTGGGCACTGTGTCAAATGTTGCAAAGACCTGCAGCATCAAGGGCGCCAGGAGCTTGCTAAAGGTTTTACAGATCTTATTAGTAAAGTCGTCCAAGCCAGGGGCTTTATTTTGAGGCAGATCTTTAATAGCTATATAGTGGAGTGGAGTGGAGGAGTGGCCTAGTGGTTAGGGTGGTGGACTTTGGTCCTGGGGAACTGAGTTCCATTCCCAGTTCAGGCACAGGCAGCTCTCCTTGTGACTCTGGGCAAGTCACTTAACCCTCCATTGCCCCATGTAAGCCACATTGAGCCTGCCATGAGTGGAAAAGCGCGGGGTACAAATGAAAATAAAATAAAAATAAAATTTCCTCCAGACCTATCAGTTCATTCAGCTGAGCGACTCCCCCAGGATTAGACTCGGCAGGAAAAGCCCCTCCAAATAAGCCAAAATAGCAGCCTGCTCTGGAACATGTTTTGTTTTATAAAGAGTGTCATAAAAGCGAGAGAACTCTCATTGGATCTGAGCCACAGAAGTGTACTCCTCCCCTGTCTTTGTCCTAATAGAATGAATAAAATTGCGCTGAGCCTTCTTTTTAAGCTTAAAAGCAGAAAGCGGCTGGCTTTATTGCCAAACTCAAGATGTTCTTGTTGTTCCTTTTGCAACTTATCAGAATTCTCAGGCATCTGAACTTCATTCAGTGCCAGGCGGAGGGCATGCAAACTTTCTAAATACTGCTTTTCAGTTGGATCTTGCTTATGCTGTACTTCCAGCCGAGTCATTTACGCCATTTATGAAAATTTGCCTGAAGGGCTATAAAGCACCTCCATAGCATAGCTTTAAGGACCTCCCAAAGTATAAGAGGATCAATATCCTTAGTATCATTAAGTTCTATATATTCTTTGAGGGCCTGCTGTAAAGATGCCACATTTTTGAGGTCCAAAAGGAGAGCATCTGACATGCGCCAGTACTGCGATCTCTCTAGTGGCTTGCAAAATATCCCCATCGCCCAGCCAGAAGTCTATACCAGAATGAGAATGATGCACCGGGGAGAAGTAAGTATAGTCCCTCTCCGTCAGATGCATCACCCTCCACATGTCAGAAAGGCCCCATTCAGTCAACAAGCTCTTAAAACAAGCTGTCATGTAAGGCATAGCCAACTCGAGATGCAGAATTATCCAAGTAGGGAATCCCTGCGATACTGAAATCCCCACCACCACCACCAGGAGGCATTCCTCCCCACACCGCTGCAATAAAAAGGCCTAGAGCATCAAAAAAGCCCCTCTGGTCCTCATTGGGAGAATGGACACAAAGCAAAGTGTATAAAATGTCAGCTAGAGCCAACTTCAACAGCAGATAACGGCCAGTCCCATCAGGAATCACCAGTCAGACCTTCTTACTATTCTCTCACCTGTCCTTTTTTCTTTGAATAGCATTCCTTTCTTGTTTCTAATAAGTAATATACTAATATGTAAACTGCTCTGTTGTATCCTCATGAGGTCGGGGGTGGGAGGGGAGTTTAAGCAGTCGAATAAACCATAAATCATATTATAAGCATGTGTGTCTCCCGCAAGCTTAAGAAGGCCATTTGCACCTGCATTACAGCAGGTTTAATTATTTGCACCCACTTTCTAATAGGGATTGGGGAGATATTTTATAGAGGCACATGCTGCCTTTATAAAATATCAAAACTATAAATGAGATGTGCCTATAACAATACCTATATCAATTCAAAAGCAGAAAAAGCGGGGAGAATTCAACAGTCCAAAAATTGGGTCTAATCATGTACCCATACAGGCTTTAAGTTTATCACTTTTCTACTGGACACCATGGACTGTAACAATGCACAAAAATTGTGGGAATGCCTCCAATCCACCCATGAAACTCCCATGGCTGTGCCCCCTTTTTGGATCCAGCCACGTAAACTTCAATGCCAGTTAGCACTGATAATTGTTAGCGATTTCTATAGAATTCGGGAGCATACATGCAATACTTAATTACAAATAAATTAATCCATATTAATCCAAATTTGAAAATGCATTTCTCTTTATGAAAAGTGAAGACCACAATTCAGAACTGGTTACTTTTGGTGAAAAGGCATCTCAAAGGTCTGACTTCCTTCAGTAGTAGGAAACCCAACAAAATATGTTTCTGCACAATCAGTGCCTGAGTCAGGGATCCACAAAGGTCTCCTTTATGAATCAGGCACAACAAACGTACCTATTTCTTCAAAGCCTAGGCGCCCCATTATAAATTAGGATCGAGGAACATACAATTAAAAACATCTCAAGGTATGGATCAGCATCTTACCTCACAGCTTTCCACATGCACTGTAGAACTTTTCAGGAGATCCCTTAGACTAGGTAGCAGCATGCCTCGTTTGACCTTTAGAAGGTCATCCAATGAGAACAGATGAAGCTCCATTGTCAGGTGAGTAGGCACAGCCTCAAACTCCTTCAGTACACTGTGAATGTCAGAAAGAAAGCACATTCCATATTACAAATCAATGCCCATGTTTCTCGCTCTAATCTTAGCAAAAATCCACACTACTTGATATAGTTATATAGAGGAGGGGTTAACTTTACTATGGATATGTTTAAATCATTTCTACTGATGACAAGTAATAACAAGAAATACAAAGCAAACAGTAACAGTCAAAGTTTCAAAATATATCCCAACCCCATCCCTAATTAAACAGCTGAAAATATCAGTCAAAGCGCCAATTTTTCCAGCACCTAATTTTGAATGCCATTTATAGAATCTCGACCCATGAGTCTTCATTTACTGCTGCTTGGGGCTTTTTCTCTCCATTTTTCTTCTTTTGTAGCCTAGTGGTTAGTGCAGTGGACTTTGATCCTGGGGAACTGAGTTTGAGTCCCACTGCAGCTCCTTGTGACTCTGGGCAAGTCACTTAACCCTCTATTGCCCCTGGTACAAAATAAGTACCTGAATATATGTAAACCGCTTTGAATGTAGTTGCAAAAAAAACCTCAGAAAGGTAGTATATCAAGTCCCATTTCCCTTTCCTCCTAGCCCCTCTCCATCTGAGCCTTTTGAGAGAACAGCTCCTAAAACCTGGCACACTGCACCTCTGCATCTGTGAAGTGTTGCCCCTGTGTGTAAGAAAAACGGGACGCCCTCTCCCGGGAGCTCAGTGCTGCCTCCACAGCATCCCTCAGCCCCAGTATGTCCAACCAGTAGATGCCAAAGGCAGGCAGAAACACCAAGAGGGGTGCTTTCAATATGACGTCTAAGTCCAACTTTGGACGTTTTACACAAAACATCCAAAATCCAAATAGGAAAGAGTTTGGGGGGTTTTTTTTTCCCCGAAAATACCATTTTGAACAAGGTTTTGTACTTTGTACTTTTTTTTTTGACCATTTTCAGAAAAAAAAAAAAAAACAACAAATCCAAGTGTAAAACGTAGAAAATCAAGCCATCGGGATGTAGGAGGGGCCAGCATTTTGAGTAGACTGGTCCCCTGGACATCCCAGGAGAGCAATAGGGCATCCCTAGGGAGCACTGCAGTGGACTTCAAATAAATGCTCCCAGGTACACATCTCATCGTTGTTCCCTTATTTTGTCTACTGGGCCCTCCAAAACCCACTACCCCAACTGTACACCACTACAGCAGCCTTTATGGGTGAATGGGGCACCTATATGTGGGTACAGTGGGTTTCTAGTGAGTTTTGGAGGGCTCACAGTTTTCACCAGAAGTGTGAACAGGAAGGGGGAGGTATGGGCCTGGGTCCACCTATCTACAGTGCACTGCACCCACCACTAGACTACTCCAGGGACCTGCATGCTTTTCTAACGAACCAGAGTATTACATCCAACGCCAACATACAGGCTGGTAAGTAATGTTTTTAATCACATTTATTGGGGGTGGGGAGGTCATCCCTGATTCCCTCCATTGGTTATATAGTCATTTAGGGCACCTTTTTGTGCTTTATTCATTATAAAAACAGGTCTAGCTTAAACTATCTTAGTTTTAGTCCTGGACTGTTTTGTTTTGTTCCATTATGGCTGAAAAACGCCCAAGTCTTAGTAACGCCCAAATCCCGCCCTTAACAAGCCCCCCTTGAGATTGGACGCACTGTAGACGAACAGCATAGTAAAACATCTAAAACACAGGTTTTGAAAATACCAATTTATTATTTATTTTATTTATTTATTGCACTTGTATCCCACATTTTCCCACCTATTTGCAGGCATAATGTGGCTTACAAAGATCTGTTATGGTATCGCCAATACAGGTTAAAAGATACAAATTGGTGTTATAAAGAGATCAAGGAAGACAGAGAAGAACTAAGTAAACATTTAAAGAAAGACGTTGTTTAAGTTGGGATGGGTTGGTGAAATGTTATGGTTAAGCTACGGGTTCTCGTGGTAGGCCTTGTTGAAGAGGTAGGTTTTCAGAGATTTGCGAAAGATAGTTATTTCGTTAATTGTTTTCAGTTTTGATGGTAGTGCGTTCCACAGTTGTGTGCTCATGTATGAGAAGCTGGTCGCATGTGTTAGTTTGTATTTTAGTCCTTCACAGCTGGGGAACTGTAGATTCAGAAATGTGCGGGCAGATCTTTTAGCATTTCTAGGAGGTAGGTCGACGAGGTCTAGCATGTAGGTCGGGGCGTCTCCGTAAACGATTTTATGAACAATCGTGCATATCTTGAACGTGCTTCGTTCTTTGAGTAGGAGCCAGTGCAGTTTCATATTTTGCACTTTCATATTTTGTTTTTCCGAATACGAGTCTGGCTGCGGTGTTCTGGGCTGTCTGAAGTTTCTTGATAGTCTGTTCTTTGCAACCAACGTATAGTGCGTTGCAATAGTCCAGGTGGCTTAGCACCATTGACTGTACCAGGTTGCGAAAGATGGATCTTGGGAAGTAAGGCTTTACTCTTTTAAGTTTCCACATGGCGTGGAACATCTTAGTTGTATTCTTCACGTGGTTTTCAAGTGTGAGGTTTCAGTCTATGGTGACTCCGAGAATTTTCAGTGTGTTTGAGACGGGAAGGGAAACATTTGGTGTGGTTATTGTGGTGAATTTACTTGTGTTATGTTGTGAGGTGAGTATGAGACATTGTGTTTTTTCTGCGTTGAGTTTTAACTGAAATGCATCCGCCCAGGAGTGCATTATTTGGAAGCTTAGGTTGATCTCGTTGGAGATTTCCTTTAGATCATGTTTGAACGGGATGTACATCGTGACATCATCTGCATAAATATATGGGTTGAGGTTTTGATTGGCTAGTAACTTGGCTAGGGGTATCATCATTACGTTAAAGAGGGTTGGTGAAAGGGGGATCCTTGAGGAACTCCACATTTGGGTGTCCATGGGGTGGATGTATTCTCGTTAGATGTTACTTGGTATGATCTTGAGGTCAGGAATCCTCTAAACCAGTTAAGAATGTTGGCCATTTTTGTGAGAAAAAAATTCAAATGCTGCTTTAATCCACTTTTTAGACGTTTTTCTCTTTTGAAAATGAGCCCATTAAGTCTCCTGTGCCGTAGCAGTTAACTGGGGCAGCCTAAAAAAACACAGGTTCAGGGAATTTATAAATTTCAAAATGTAAGGCAAGCTTTTCTCCCATACCACAGTCTGCTGCTTACATATGTACATCTTGTGACAATAATGCAGTGTCAAAGCCACACAACTGTACCTTCTACCTGCATTACTCCTGATACAGAACTAAGTTCACATAAAGATGTAACATGTGTATTATCTTACACACACCCACCCCACTTAGTACCTTTCAGCAAATCTGCAGGTTTTCAAAAACTTCTTGATAAGTATAAGTTGTTCCTGAAGTTCCTAAAACAGATGAAAGAACAAGACACATTCATTAGAAGAAAATAAACTTTAAAAAAAGGAGGTACTAAAGTGCAAAAACAGTGCAATGTAACAATTTATTGTAGATTTCAATAAATCATCTTGACTCTTTATTGAAATCTACAATAAATAGTTACACATTGCACCATTTGCTTTGGGACTTTGTCACCTTTGCCATTTGTGTTTTTATTAGTGTGTGTGCAAAAGGTTAGTTCTTCTTTTGTTTTAATTTAGGTGCTAAAAGGAAACATCTTAAAAAGATTCACAGTGATCACACTGTATGACATTTTGAAGATAACTTTTACCAGATTTAAAACAAACTTCAGGAAAGTACAGCATTCAGTCCATGCATATTTTAGTGCTTGAATTTGTTGCCAGAGGATATGATTGAGGCCAGTAGCATTGCTGGGTTAAGAAGATTTGGACAATTCTCAAGGACAGGCCCATAAACACCTTATCCAAGTGGATGTGAGGATCACCTCCGTTTCAGGGAGTAACAGAATAGATCATCCTATTAGGATCTACTGGACACATCCAAATGACCCAGGCAGCCCACTGTCGAGTCAGAATGCTGGGCTCGTTTATTGGTCTGACTCAGTATGGCACTTATGTTCTTAATAATCATTCAAGTTTAACCCCTAAATTGCTAAAGTGTTAGCAGTACACTGCATCGGAACCTATTTACTAATCTGCATTAAACATTAGTGCACGCTGTCAAGGGAACACACTTGAATTTAGTCGTCGATTTGCTCTCTGCACAGTACAGTACAAACCATCAGTATAATCCCTGTGTCTTAAGCGCTAAAGGTAGCTTTTATTTAAAAGGTTTTACATTTCTTGATGGGATACTACTTAAACAGAAAGAGGTGCAGAAAAACTGTAGCTAGCAGTTTACTCAGCTCTCAGATTTCCCATCCCTGGGCTTACCCTGATGCGGTCCAGGTCTCTGACTTTCGTGTAGATGGCTTTGTTGATGGAGGAAACGTTAAAAACAGGGTCATGCCAAATGCTGTCCAGCAGCTGCTTGGAGAAGTTACAGACATAATACTTGCTGAAGTCCCACTTTGTCAGTATTCGGGCAGGGATGGAAGACTCGGCATAGCTGTGGCAACAGTCACAGAAATACTTCCCCAGATAATCGCAGTATCGCAGCCTTCTGGTATACTCTATACAATTTTAAATGCAGATACACAAAATTAAATTCATAAGCACCTCCAGGATTTAACCTTAGCATTCCTGTTCTCTTCTACGTACGCTTGGTGGCATCACTAAGAATGTTAATTTATAGGAAAAGTACCGAGAGAAAGTAAAGAATTTGTGCTTATTAGCAGGGATTAAAAGGGTAATATTTAGAAGCAGCCTGGAAATTGTGGGCCACACAAACCTTTATACACATACAAACCTTAGCACAGCACATTCAAAGTTCATGTAAGGGCAGGGCAATGTTCATCAATCTAAGTGCAATTCTGCAGGATCTGTGCTAGGATTTGATAAAGCTAGATAGGGGCCTACGGGTGCCTTTCTGCCCAATTAACCTAAGTACCTTGTTATAAAATCACCTGCTTTGAGGCTAATTTTGTAACAGAAGACGTCTGCAAGAAGTCTAACAAGGTGTCTAAGTGATTTTGTAAAATAGGCTCTCAGAACCAGCTTCAATAGCATAACTGTTCTGGGCTTTATTGGGAGGGCAGACTAAATAGTGAAATAAACAAACATGTACAAATTTATACCTGTTCCAAAAATGGTGTACATGTATGCAATGTGTAAATTTTTATTTTTATAAAAACATGCAAGTGTATGTCTCAAATCCACCCCAGCTCTACCCAAACTAAACAGTGTCCAAAAAAATAAGAGGCCATTAGTGTAGTTTTTTCATCATAACTTTGGCAAATTTAAAGATAGTAAAAAATCCTAAACCTGACACATTCCTTAAACTATTGTCAGCCGCTCCTCCCGGCTGTGTAATTGTCTCTCTCGCTTATCCGTGCTGTCCGCTTCCGACTCCACCACTCGTCCGTGCAGTTCGCTCTCACTGCCACACAGTTCCGCTAGCAAGGCGGTGCAACACAGTTCAGCTTGCCAGTCTTTTAAACAAAGTTCAGCTAGTCAGACTTTAAACACAGTTCTGCTAGCCAGGCTTCAAACACAGTTCGGCTAGCCCGGCCTTCCCACAAAGTTCAGCTAGTCAGGCTTTAAACACAGTTCTGCTAGCCAGGCTTCAAACACAGTTTGGCTAGCCAGGCTTCCCCACCCCGCCCTCTTCAGCAAGGCCTCAAAACAGTTCAACTTAGCTAGGCTTTAAACCCAGTTCTGCTAGCCAGGCTTTAAACACAGTTCGGCTAGCCCGGCTTTCCAACAACGCCCTCTTCATCAAGGCCTCAAAACCGTTCAGCTTAGCTAGGCTTTTTCCCCAGCACAGCTTAGCCAGGCTTTTAAAGATCCACCACCCTCACTTGTCAACACTTTACCTCTTGACAACCACCCACCGGATCTCTCCTGACTATTATTCTTCTCTGATACTTTTGGGCTCCTCTAGAAGTCACTCTTCTTCCCCTACACATTCTGGGCTCTGTGGCTTCTCTGATTCTCACACTATTCAGAAACTGAGCATATATCGGTCATCCACCACAACTCAGTTTCTAAAGTATTGGGAATGCTTTTAGACTCCTTGTTGACTACGGAGCCCCAAGTGAATAATTTATTTCAAAAAGCGTATTTACAAGATCATTTTAGAAATACTGTTCAGCTATCAATTCTAGAGCTGCTAAATTACGGAAATTCCTTATATTTGGGCATTACTACAAATTGACCAACAAGATTCAGCTCACTCTGCAGCTAGACTGATATTTTGTACATTTAGAGTTGAACATGTTATGCCTCTATTGAGGGAGCTGCATTGGTTGCGTTGCAGGCTCGAGTTCACTTTAAGGTGGTCTGCCTGGTGTTTAAGATCTTAGAAGGCTACTTGCCAGTGGGATTATCCCAACTGGTGCAAATGAGTTCATCCACTATGACCAGGAGTTGTAATCACTCGCTTCTGGCTTTTCCAACAGTCAGAAATGTGAGATTTAAAGTAATTTTTTCTCACTCATATATTCCACTGTGCAATTATGGAATGATCTCCCTATTGAGATCTGTTAAGAAGTTATTTTTCTTTTTGCAAAATGGTGAAGGACTTATTTAAGTCTTTTTAATGAAATTGTTTATGATTATAGTCAATGATAGCATGTATCAGTTTCTCTTTTTTGTATTCTGCTTAGAACCTCAATTGAGGGAACTGGTGAGTTATAACTCCATTATAACATAACAACTGACTTGTGGCCATTTTATCTTGTGAAATAAAGTTCAGGCTACAATTTCAATTTTTGTAGCACAAAACAGCTGGCAACATAATGTCATCACAAGGCAAGTGTGGCATCAGATGAGGTGGTTAAATTTAACTGAATCGGCAATGGCTTACATAACCCACATGGAAAAAAATATTAAATATATAAATATATACAAGTTATGATGAAAAAAAACAAACAAGCCTCGTTTCCCAGACACAGTGTACTTTCGTGAAATGTTTATGTGCATAGTTGACTGCACAATATTTTTTAAATGCTCTTTCTGCAGACAAAACTTGCTTTACGTGTGGAAAATTTTGTAAAAGGTTTTTTCCATGCATGAGAAAGTTTCCTTTGTTTATCAATGTCTCTCCTTTGCCAAGGCTTACAAACCTGCCCTGATGACTCAGCTGTATGGGGTTTCAGGATATCCATGATATAAATGCATGAAATAGTGAATGATACATACCTGTAGCAGGTGTTCTCCGAGGACAGCAGGCTGATTGTTCTCACGACTGGGTGACGTCCGCGGCAGCCCCCACCAACCGGAAAAAAGCTTCGCGGGACGGTCGGCACGCAGGGCACGCCCACCGCGCATGCGCGGCCGTCTTCCCGCCCGTGCGCGACCGCTCCCGCCAGTTGAATGACTAGCAAAAGATGAAACACACAACTCCAAAGGGGAGGAGGGAGGGTAGGTGAGAACAATCAGCCTGCTGTCCTCGGAGAACACCTGCTACAGGTATGTATCATTCACTTTCTCCGAGGACAAGCAGGCTGCTTGTTCTCACGACTGGGGTATCCCTAGCTCTCAGGCTCACTCAAAACAAGAACCCAGGTCAATTGAACCTCGCAACGGCAAGGGTACAACAGAAATTGACCTACGAAGAACAACTAACTGAGAGTGCAGCCTGACCAGAATAAATTCGGGTCCTGGAGGGTGGAGTTGGATTTACACCCCAAACAGATTCTGCAGCACCGACTGCCCGAACCGACTGTCGCGTCGGGTATCCTGCTGGAGGCAGTAATGTGATGTGAATGTGTGGACAGATGACCACGTCGCAGCCTTGCAAATCTCTTCAATAGTGGCTGACTTCAAGTGGGCCACTGACGCTGCCACGGCTCTAACACTATGAGCCGTGACATGACCCTCAAGAGCCAGCCCAGCCTGGGCGTAAGTGAAGGAAATGCAATCTGCTAGCCAATTGGAGATGGTGCGTTTCCCGACAGCGACCCCTAGCCTGTTAGGGTCGAAAGAAACAAACAATTGGGCGGACTGTCTGTGGGGCTGTGTCCGCTCCAAGTAGAAGGCCAATGCTCTCTTGCAGTCCAATGTGTGCAACTGACGTTCAGCAGGGCGGGTATGCGGCCTGGGGAAGAATGTTGGCAAGACAATTGACTGGTTAATAAGATGGAACTCCAACACCACCTTCGGCAGGAACTTTGGGTGGGTGCGGAGCACTACTCTGTTGTGATGAAATTTGGTATATGGAGCATGAGCTACTAGGGCTTGAAGCTCACTGACCCTACGAGCTGAAGTAACTGCCACCAAGAAAATGACCTTCCAGGTCAAGTACTTCAGATGGCAGGAATTCAGTGGCTCAAAAGGAGGTTTCATCAGCTGGGTGAGGACGACGTTGAGATCCCATGACACTGTAGGAGGCTTGATAGGAGGCTTTGACAAAAGCAAGCCTCTCATGAATCGAACGACTAAAGGCTCTCCAGAGATGGCTTTACCTTCCACACGATAATGGTAAGCACTAATCGCACTAAGGTGATTCCTTACTGAGTTGGTCTTGAGGCCAGACTCTGATAAGTGTAGAAGGTATTCAAGCAGGTTCTGTGCAGGGCAAGAACGAGGTTCTAGGGCCTTGCTCTCACACCAAACGACAAACCTCCTCCACTTGAAAAAGTAACTCTTTTTAGTGGAATCCTTCCTGGAGGCAAGCAGGACCCGGGAGACACCCTCCGACAGACCCAACGCAGCAAAGTCTACGCCCTCAACATCCAGGCCGTGAGAGCCAGAGACTGAAGGTTGGGGTGCAGTAACGCTCCGTCGTTCTGCGAAATGAGAGTCGGAAAACACTCCAATCTCCACGGTTCTTCTGAGGACAACTCCAGAAGAAGAGGGAACCAGATTTGACGGGGCCAAAAGGGCGCTATCAGAATCATGGTGCCGCGGTCGTGCTTGAGCTTCAGTAAGGTCTTCCCCACCAAAGGTATGGGAGGATAAGCATACAGGAGGCCGGTCCCCCAATGGAGGAGAAAGGCGTCTGACGCTAGCCTGCCGTGTGTCTGAAGTCTGGAACAGAACAGAGGCAGCTTGTGGTTGGTCTGAGAGGCGAAAAGGTCCACCGAGGGGGTGCCCCACTCTCGGAAGATCTTGCGTACCACTCTGGAATGGAGCGACCACTCGTGCGGTTGCATGACTCTGCTCAGTCTGTCGGCCAGACTGTTGTTTACGCCTGCCAGGTATGTGGCTTGGAGGAGCATGCCAAACTGGCACGCCCAGCGCCACAGCCCGACGGCTTCCTGACACAGGGGGCGAGATCCGGTGCCCCCCTGCTTGTTGACGTAATACATTGCAACCTGATTGTCTGTCCGAATTTGGATAATTTGGCAGGACAGCCGATCTCTGAAAGCCTTCAGCGCGTTCCAGATCGCTCGGAGCTCCAGGAGGTTGATCTGCAGATCCTTTTCCTGGAGGGACCACAGACCCTGGGTGTGAAGCCCATCGACATGAGCTCCCCAACCCAGGCGAGATGCATCCGTCGTCAGCACCTTCGTGGGCTGCGGAATTTGGAATGGACGTCCCAGGGTCAAATTGGTCCGGATGGTCCACCAGAGCAGTGAAGTGCGGCAACTGGTGGAGAGGCGGATGACATCTTCTAGATTCCCGGTGGCTTGGAACCACTGGGAAGCTAGGGTCCATTGAGCAGATCTCATGTGAAGACGAGCCATGGGAGTCACATGAACTGTGGAGGCCATATGACCCAGAAGTCTCAACATCTGCCGAGCTGTGACCTGCTGAGACGCTCTGGTCTGCGAAGCGAGGGACAGGAGGTTGTTGGCCCTCGCTTCGGGAAGGAAGGCCTGAGCCGTCTGGGTATTCAGCAGAGCTCCTATGAATTCCAGAGACTGGGTTGGCTGGAGATGGGACTTTGGGTAATTTATCACAAACCCCAGCAGCTCCAGGAGTTGAATAGTGCACTGCATGGACCGGAGGGCTCCTGCCTCCGAGGTGTTCTTGACCAGCCAATCGTCGAGATATGGGAACACGTGCACTCCCAGCCTGCGGAGGTACGCCGCCACCACCACGAGGCACTTTGTAAACACTCGTGGGGCGGAGGCGAGCCCAAAGGGCAGCACACAATACTGAAAGTGCCGTGCGCCCAGGCGGAATCTGAGATACTGTCTGTGAGCTGGCAGTATCGGGATGTGAGTATATGCATCCTTTAAATCCAGGGAACATAGCCAATCGTTTTTCTGAATCATTGGCAGAAGGGTGCCCAAGGAAAGCATCCTGAACTTTTCTTTGACCAGGAATTTGTTCAGGCCTCTCAGGTCTAGGATGGGACGCATCCCCCCTGTTTTCTTTTCCACAAGGAAGTACCTGGAATAGAATCCCTGCCCTTCCTGCCCGGGTGGTACGGGCTCGACCGCATTGGCGCTGAGAAGGGCGGAGAGTTCCTCTGCAAGTACCTGCTTGTGATGGGAGCTGAAGGACTGAGCTCCCGGAGGACAATTTGGAGGCAGGGAGGCCAAATTCAGGGCGTATCCGCACCGCACTATTTGGAGAACCCACTGGTCGGAGGTTAAGAGAGGCCACCTTTGGTGAAAAAATTTTAACCTCCCCCCGACCGGCAGATCGTCCGGTACGGACACTTTGAGGGCGGCTATGTTCCCGTAGATCCAGTCAAAAGCCCGTCCCTGGCTTTTGCTGTGGAGGCGCAGGGGGCTGCTTAGGCGCACGCTGTTGACGGGAACGAGCGCGCTGGGGCTGTCCCTGTGCCTGACGAGGCCTTCGGGCCGGCTGGTTGTACCTACGCTTTGCAAAAGAATAGGGTGCAGCCTGCCGGGCCCGGGAAAAACGTCCACCTGCTGAGGTGGATGCTGAAGGCGCCCGGTGGGAGAGCTTGTCGAGAGCGGTTTCCCGCTGATGCAGTTGGTCCACCATCTGCTCGACCTTCTCACCAAAAATGTTATCCCCCCGGCAAGGGACGTCGGCCAGTCTCTGCTGGGTGCGGTTGTCCAGGTCAGAGGCACGCAGCCATGAGAGCCTGCGCATCACTATACCTTGGGCCGCAGCACGAGATGCCACGTCACAGGTGTCATAGATACCCCTGGACAGGAACTTTCTGCACGCCTTCAGCTGCCTGACCACCTCCTGATAAGGCCTGGACTGCTCCGGCGGGAGCTTCTCGACCAGGTCCGCCAGTTGTTGCACATAGGTCCGCATGTGAATGCTCATATAGAGCAGGTATGACTGGATGCGGGTCACGAGCATGGAGGATTGGTAGGCCTTCCTCCCAAACGAGTCCAGAGTGCGAGACTCCCGCCCCGGGGGCGCCGAGGCGGTATCCCTCGAACTCCGTGCCCTCTTGAGAGCAGAATCCACGACCGCCGAGTCATGGGGCAATTGGGGCCGCATTAACTCTGGGTCGGAGTGGATCCTGTACTGGGACTCTGCTTTCTTGGGAATGGTGGGGTTAGTTAACGGTCGCACCCAGTTCCGAAGAAGTGTCTCCTTGAGGACATTGTGCAGCGGCACCGTGGAGGACTCTCTAGGTGGCGATGGATAGTCGAGGACCTCGAGCATCTCGGCCCTCGGCTCTTCCACAGAGACCACGGGGAAGGGAATGCTGATAGACATATCCCGCACAAAGGAGGCAAAGGAGAGGCTCTCGGGGGGTGAGAGCTTCCTCTCCGGTGAAGGCGTGGGGTCCGAGGGAAGGCCCGTAGACTCCTCTGAGGAGAAATATCTAGGGTCCTCCTCTTCCCCCCACGAGTCCTCATCCTCGGTATCGGACATAAGCTCATGTAGCTGAGTCCTGAACCGGGCCCGGCTCGACGTCGAGGCACCGAGGTCTCGGTGTCGTCGAGCGGTGGACTCCCGAGCCGGCGGGGACGGAGCTCCCTCCATCGACGTCGACGGGGACTCCACCTGCGTGGCGGTCGAGACCGGCGCCGGCGCCGGGCTAGAGCTCACCGGCGCCACAGACATCGGCGCACAGCCTGGCGCATCAGCCCTTCCAGGATCCCCGGAAGGATGGCTCTGAGGCACTCGTCCAGGCCCGCTGCCGGGAAAGGCGGTGGGGCCGGTAGGGGTGTCGGTGCCAGAAGCTGATGGGGGCCAGGAGACGGCACCGAGGTGCCGGAACCCTGACGCGTCGGTACCTCCACGACCGACGGGGACCTCTCCTCTCGACGATGACGCTTCGGCGCCGCCTCCTCTCCGATGTCCGGATGCACCGAGGGCGACCGGTGACGACGCTTCTTGTCTTTCTTCCGATGCGCGTCACCGGTGCCGGGAGGTATGGAGGAGGAGGAGGACGATCCCCCTCGGTCCCGGGGAGCCGGGTCAGACAGGGTTCGGTCCCGAGGGCCACAGGCTGAGGGAGTGACCGGGGCCGACTGCCCACGCGGCCGCTCACCTCTACCCTCGCCAGCGGACCGGCGGGCCGACGGGACCTGTTCTCCTGGGGTCGATGCCATCGGTGCCAATGTCTCGGGCATCGATACCGGTACCGAAGGACCGGGCGTTGATACCGATGCCGTCGAGGTCGACGTCGAGGGGCCGGCGCAAGTTCCAAAAAGACGGTCCCGCAGAACTTGCCTCGCAACCTGAGTCCGTTTCCGGAGACCGAGACACAGGGAACACGACTTGATATTGTGCTCCGGCCCGAGGCACTGGAGGCACCAAGCGTGGGTGTCGGTCTGCGAGATCGGCCGGCTGCAGCGACCACACTTTTTAAATCCACTCGGGACCCTTGAGGACATCGACGGAAAAATCGCGTCGGCGAAGTCAAAGTCGTCAATGGTGGCTGAAATCACACCACGAAAAGGAAAACGACCGTGCGGCCACTAGGCCGCAACGTGGCGTCCCCGCTGGAAGCGAGGGAAAAAGGGAGCGCGTGCTCCACACGCGCAGGGTTTCTTTTTTTTTTTTTAAAAAAGAAACTGGACGGTATACTAAACAAAACTAAACAAAGAAAAAGCACGATCCGCGTAAACGCGATCGAAATCCGGCGGCTGAAACAGAGAGAGCGGCGAGGCACGACTCTCTCCAGACGCGGAAAAAAAGGAACTGGCGGGAGCGGTCGCGCACGGGCGGGAAGACGGCCGCGCATGCGCGGTGGGCGTGCCCTGCGTGCCGACTGTCCCGCGAAGCTTTTTTCCGGTTGGTGGGGGCTGCCGCGGACGTCACCCAGTCGTGAGAACAAGCAGCCTGCTTGTCCTCGGAGAAAATTACAATTAGCATATGGTAGGGGAGGGGGGTGTCTTCAGTGTATGCAGCTGTCTCATGCGTATTCATTGTGAATACCATGAAAACCAGACTGGCTTGGTGTGTTCCGAGAACTGAGTTGAGAACCCCCACTATGCGCTAATACAAAGGGTAAATCAACTTCAAAACGGACACAAAGATCAGATTCAACTGGATGATGGGGGCAAAATATACCACAAACAATCCAAACAAGCAGCCCAGCGTCTTATATTTAAATCAAGTTCTTTATTATCTTCTATTTCTTGAAAAGGTATAAACAATTTTTTCTTTTTATAAATTCAACTTGGCATAAATTCCGCTCCAAATTCCACTTAATATAAACTCCACTTGACTCAATTGGATTTGTAAATTTGTACGTTGATAAGTATAGCGTAACTCGTCTGCTTTCAGAGTCATAAATAAAGGACCGCTGGCTGGCATGCGGAATGTTTCACTAGAGCTGCTTCAGGGTCCTGTCCACGCATTGAACACCAATATTTATTTATTTATTGCATTTGTATCCCACATTATCCCACCTCTTTGCATGCTCAATGTGGCTTACAATAAATCGTTCTTGGTGGTGATAGATTAGAATGTAATCACTTATTGTTACATAGAGATGTTGAATAACGTATTAGAGTTTAAAGCAATATCCAGAAGTCCTTTATTTATGACTCTGAAAGCAGATGAGTTAGGCTATGCTTATAAAAAATTTAAATCATTATAAGATGCTGGGCTGCTTGTTTGGACTATTTGTCTAATGCATAGGGTAGGCAGAGTTACACTTTTACATGCAACAGAGTAAAAAAAAAAAATCTACAATTTCCCCTCCCTAGGCTAAGCCACATGGGGTGGAACCATCTCTGCTTTAAGTATTCTGCCGAACACTACAGACACCCTGTGTACATATGAGCCTTCTTATTACCGAATACCAGAATTAAAGCATGCTTAAAAGCAGTATTTACACAGGAGTGACTGGGAACTGAGTTTTCTGTGGTATAGCACTACAGAAATAGAACCATCTCTGAAGCCTCAGCATGTACACAAAGCCATCACCAATGTTGATACTTACTGGGCTCTACTTGGGTGCCACAGCCAGCACACAGAAAGTTCTGTGCCGCCACAATTGCATCCCTCCTAGATAAACACAAAAATCTCAGGTTATTACCTGGAATCCAGGCATCTGGTTTGTTTGTTTTTCTAGAGAGGAAGGAGTGAGAGGAAGAAGTAAGGGGAAGTACCAGGGTGAGGGGAAGATTTTGTGAAATTAGATTCCAAGTACAACATGTCCTAAGGTTTTACCATTTTGCAAGAGAGGTGTGGTAGCTGTGTTAGTCCACTTTTAAAGGTAAATCAATAGAAATAAAACAAAAGAAAATATGGAAAAGAAAATATGATACCTTTTTTTATTGGACAAAACTTAATACATTTCTTGATTAGCTTTTGAAGGTTGCCCGTCAGATCAGAAATAAGCAAATGTTGGTAGATGACAGTATATATAAGTGAATCATCAAAGCATTTCAGTGACAGTCTAACAGGATGGGGGTGGATAGGTGAGAGACAGGAAGAGTCGGGTGGATGAGAGGCAGGGAGATATGCATGGAGACAGGAGGGTGACAAAGCAGTACAATTATGGTTTAGTAGTAAAAGAGACCCGTTTCCAACAGAAATGAAACGGGCACTAGCAAGGTTCCAGGGCCCCCTCCCTACCTCCCTCCCTCCCTCTCTCCTCCGAGTTCCCAGCCCCCCTCCCCTCCGAGCTCCATGCCCTCCTACCTGCCTCCCTTCCCTGTCCTCCGAGTTCCAGGGGACCCCTCCCCTTCGAGTTCCAAGACCGACCCTCCCCTTCCAGTTCCAGGCCCCCCCCCGGTCGAGTTCCAGGACCCCCCTCCCATTCCAGGACCCCCTCTCCCCCTCCCTTCCTCTACTGCCCTCCGAGTTCCATGCACCCCCCGCGCCTCCCTCCCTCTCTCTCTGTGGCCTCCGAGTGGAAGCAGGACGTGTGCGGCTGCGGGCGCTGCCCCTCCCGTTCGTAAGTGCCGGCTGTTCTTTAAAACTTTTTACCTCATGGTCCGCTGGCAACAGTGAAGTCGAGCAGGCACGGCATGGCGCTTCAGACTGTCTTCGCTTCTGGTTCAGCTCTGCCTCTGGTCCCGCCCTTCCGCAAACAGGAAATGGGGCGGGACCAGAGGCAGAGCTGAACCAGATGCCAAGGCAGTCAAACGCTGTGCCGTGCCTGCTCGACTTCACTGTTGCCGGCGGACCAGGAGGTAAAATGTTTTAAAGAACAGCCGGCACTTACGAAGGGGAGGGGCAGCCACACACGTCCTGCTTCCACTCGGAGGCCAGAGAGAGAGAGGGAGGGAGGCGCGGGGCGGTGGAACTCAGAGGAGAGGGAGGGCGTGGAACATGGACAGGAGTGGAAGGAAGGAGGGAGGTAGGGGGGCGTGGAAGGAAGGAGGGAGGTAGGGGGGCATGGAACGGGGTGGTGGAACTCGGACGGGAGTGGAAGGAAGGAAGGAGGGAGGGAGGTAGGTAGGGGGTTCATGGAACTCTGGGGGGAGGGGTGATTCTGCAGTCACCTCCGTTGGCGGGTGCTGGCTTCCCTTACCTCTCACTTCCCATTGGTCCGCCCTGTGACGTCATCCCCAGGGCGGACCAATGGGAAGTGTGTTATGAACCCAGGCATCCAGACGGAGGTGCAAATTATTATACAGGATAATGGGCTAGAAAACCCAGATCTTTGTTAAGTCCTGTCTGGTGGGTGTCAAAATATTTAATCATTCTGACTTTAAAACAATACAGGAACGTAAGACCTTTGAAGCTCCCTTACAGGATTCTTACCATGAAATCACTGGTACAATGTTCTGGTTTTGTAAAGTGCTGCCCCACAGAGGTGACATCCTGATTGGTACTAGCATTTTTCATATGGTGTCTATGTACATAAGTAATGCCACACTGGGAAAAGACCAAAGGTCCATCGAGCCCAGCATCCTGTCCACGACAGCGGCCAATCCAGGCCAAGGGCACCTGGCGAGCTTCCCAAACGTACAAACATTCTATCCAGGAATAACATTCATAGAATGTTTGTACGTTTGGGAAGCTCGCCAGGTGCCCTCGGGCTGGATTGGCCGCTGTCGTGGACAGGATGCTGGGCTCAATGGATCCTTGGTCTTTTCCCAGTGTGGCATTACTTATGTACTTATAAATTAAACCTCTTCTTTAGTATCTGACTTGTTTCTCCAAAGTAGCAGCCTTCGTTGCATTTTTTACATTGAATGATATATTTATTTATTGCATTTGTATCTCACATTTTCCCACCTATTTGCAGGCTCAGTGTGGCTTACATAGTACCGTGATGGCGAACGCCAATTCCGGTATCAGAAATACAGAGTGGTAATTGCATTTAAGTTTATGAGTAACAGAGTATCATTAGGTAGTTGAGGAGAATTAAGTGTCCTGTTCTGGTACAAGTTTCGTTCTGTTGCAGGGTTCAGGTGTTTAGGTTGGATCGTTGTGGTAGGCCTTCTTGAACAGATTGGTCTTTAATGATTTCCGAAAGGTTGTTAGGTCATGCATTGTTTTCGTGATGTTTGGTAGTGCATTCCATATTTGTGTGCTTATATAGGAGAAGCTGGATGCATATGTTGATTTGTATTTTAGTCCTTTGCAGCTTAAGACTACTGCAATCTGCTTCTTGCTGGCCTCCCACTTAGAGGCATATTTTCAAAGCACTTTGGGAGGCTAAGTTCCATAGGTTTCTATGGAACTTTGGGAGGCTAAGTGCTTTGAAAATAAGCCTCTTAGTCACCTCTCCCCTCTCCAATCGGTTCAAAACTCTGCTGCCCGTCTCGTCTTCCGCCAGAGTCGCTTTACTCATACTACCCCTCTCCTCAAGTCGCTTCACTGGCTCCCTATCCATTTTCGCATCCTGTTCAAACTTCTTCTACTAACCTATAAATGTACTCACTCTGCTGCTCCCCAGTATCTCTCCACACTCGTTCATCCCTACACCCCTTCCCGTGCACTCTGCTCCATGGATAAATCCTTATCATCTGTTCCCTTCTCCACTACTGCCAACTCCAGACTTCGCGCCTTCTGTCTCGCTGCACCCTACGCCTGGAATAAACTTCCTGATCCCCTACGTCTTGCCCCATCCTTGGCCACCTTTAAATCTAGACTGAAAGCCCACCTCTTTAACATTGCTTTTGACTCATAACCACTCGCCTCCACCTACCCTCCTCTCCTCCTCTCCTCCTTCCTGTAAACATTAATTGATTTGATTTGCTTAATTTATTTTTTGTCTATTAGATTGTAAGCTCTTTGAGCAGGGACTTTCTTCTATGTTTGTGCAGCGCTGCGTATGCCTTGTAGCGCTATAAAAATGCTAAATAGTAGTAGTAGTAGTTGGGTAGTGGAGATTTAGGAATGTGCGTGCTGACCTGTTTTGTGTTTCTGGTTGATAAGTCTATGAGGTCTGCTATGTAATCGGGGCTTCACCGTGAATAATTTGGTGAACCAGGGTGCAGATTTTGAACGTGATTCTTCTTTAATTGGGAGTCAATGCAGTTTTTCACGTAGGGGTTTGGCACTTTCGTATCTCGTTTTTCCAAATATGAGTCTGGCTGCTGTGTTTTGGGCAGTTTGAAGTTTCTTCATAATTTGTTCTTTACATCCGGCATAGATTGCATTGCAGTAGTCAAGGTGACTTAGCACCATTGATTGTACCAGGCTGCGGAATATTTCCCTCAGGAAGAAAGGTTTTATTTGTTTGAGTTTCCACATTGAGTGGAACATTTTCTTTGTTGTAATTTTCGCTTGGCTTTCTAACGTATGGTTTCAGTCAATGGTGACTCGGAGAATTTTCAGGTTGTCTGAGACAGGAAGAGTGTAATCTGGGGTGTTTATACTGGTAGGTTTGTACGTATTGTATTGTGATGATATGATGAGACAATGTGTTTTTTCTGCGTTGAGTTTTAATTGAAATGCGTCTGCCCATGAGTTCATGATTTGCAGGTTAAGTTCGATTTTGTTTGTGATTTCTGTTAGATCACGTTTAAATGGTATGTATATTGTGACATCTGCGTAGATGCAGGTGTTGATGCCTTGGTTAGATAGGGATTTGGCGAGTGAGGTCATCATTAGGATAAAGAGGGTCAGCGACAGTGGTGAGCCTTGGGGTACTCCACAATCTGGTTTCCATGGTGATATATTCGATATCACTTGGTAAGTTCTTGTGGTAAGGAATCCCTTGATCCAGCTAAGTACTCTTCTCCCAATCCCGAACTATTCTAGGATGTTTAGTAGTATTTTATGGTTTATCATATCAAACGCAATAGACACGTCGAACTGTAGTAAGAGTACACTTTTGCCTGTTGCAATTTCTTGTTTGAATTTGGTTAGGAGAGTGATTATTACTGTTTCGGTGCTGTATATACCACATTGGAAGATGAACACGTGAAAGATTCCTTAATGTTGAATATTTTTCCTTTGTGAATGACCGTAGGGTCCTGTGAAATGTTTTGGCATAGTTTGCAGCTGGATATATTGCAAGGATGTGTGCCATTCTTTTCTTTTTGAGTCTGTGTTGGGAGCTTACTTCTAATTAGCTTGCGTTTTAAGTTGGGTGGCTGTCGGAAGGCCAGCACTGGTGGGGATGGGAATATCTTTTTCAGTAATTCATCCTCCTGGAGTAGACACTGCAGATCTTTTATGATTTTTCTTAATTTTTCCAGCTCTAGGTTGTATGTCACTATAAGGGGGATTCTGTCCGTGGCTTTTTTTTCTTTGTACTGTAGCAGATTTTCCCTGGGTGTTTTGAGGGAGGAGGCAATATTCGTGGAGATTATTGTGGGGTTGTAGTCTTTCTGTTCGAAGGATGCAGTCAGGATTTCAAGGTGTGTCTCTGTCCCCTGGGTCAGAGCAGATACGGTGGTATCTTGTGGCTTGGCTGTAAATAATGGATCTTTTTGTATGTGAAGGGTGGAAGCTGGAGTTGTGGAGGTAGCTGCATTTGTCTGTGGGTTTCTTGTATATGGATGTTTGTATATAGCTATATAACATCTGGTTCTGTATTCAAAATAATACTCCATCTGACCAATGAGAAATCTGGGTATTGTTATATTCAAATCTATAGTGCTAGGTGTGGACCTCTCTGATGCTCAGAAGAGGGTATTTGTTATTGTCCTTGACAGTTCAGAGGATTCTCTTGAATTGGAAATGGACAATATTTATTTATTTCATAAATTTATAATTTTGCCTAAACACTAGGTGGATTCCAATTAAAAAAAAAAAAATCCATAATAAATTCATACATTAATCACAACAAATAAAACCGCAAAATCTGTCTACACTGTGAATACAGTATGTTCTATTCACCTCATGTTAAATATTCATTACTGGAGAATAAAGTTTGTATGGTACAGAGGTCTCGAGTTGCAGGCAGCTAAGCAGTTGCACAACAGATGTGGCATTAATTAGATCAGTATATATTGGCTAATCTGTGAGTGAGCAATTCCCTTGTGACTGTTTTCTTCTGTAATTGCTTCCCAGGACTGTGATTCTATCAATGTTTGAGAGCTCAAAACAATGTTTGAATTAAAAACACACACATGCTACAAATGCTATTAAGGTGACTGTTATTTTAAGACACAGTCTGTGGCTTCCATCCTAATCATCAGATTTTAAAATTAAACAAGCAGTCCCGATCAGCTCCAGAGACTACTCTGAGTAAATGATGTTTTAATAAAGCAAGGAGGTCACTTTCTTAGTGATTTTGCAACAACAACAACAAAAAAAGCAGAAGACTGAAGACAGAGAGGAAGAGACTGAACATTTGGCACTTACTTTTCTGAAGGATGAATGGTAAATAAAATCTGAAATCTGGGTGGGGCCCATTCAAAATCCTCCCTCATTCTAGATTTGAATTTTATCTCCTCTGCCAGAGTCAGGCTGGATTCAAACCCCTTTGGGATGTCTTCCTTACTCAAATACTGAGGAAAAGACAGAGAAACAATGAGTTCAGTAGCTTCTGGAATTAAATCTTGGTAGATTCTCTTCATAAAGGTGGTTAATAAATCCCAATAAATAAATAATCTGAACTTCTTTATAGAAGTGTGTTTGTTTCTCATGGAAGCGCTGGCAACAAGATGCCCATCCTCCTTGTGGGCATAGGCACGCAATGACACACAAATACTTTTTTCCACAAATACTAGACAGTATCTTTGAAGGTACGACTTCAGCTTCATGTCATGTCCTCACCAACTCTAGACCATATATGCAATAGGGCAAATATACAATGTTGCACCTATAGCCCTACTCAAAAAAGCTGTCCAAGAACATACTTCATCTGAGGATAACATCAGATACCATCTTGTCTACTCTTAAAACATTCTTTGTTGCCCTTCCCCACATTCTTTCCAGTCTCCCGTTCCACCTCCTTGTTCAATACCCTTGAAAATGCCTTTGCCAATATGGAAATTCAACTTCAATATCACTACTAAAAAACTTGACTTGCCATCATCCTCCTTCCCCCACAATAAAGCCTGAGGGGTTCTAGGTATCTAGAAAACATGGACATGCCTTTGCTGAACTTTATTTTGCCTCTAAGAAGATAAAAATTAGTCACAGATTAACTCATTAGTGCCCAATGTTCCCATATGGCTTATTATGGGAACACTGGGCACTAATGGGTTAAGGAAGACATTTTAGAAGGCCTGTGTGGCATTTATATACTTAAATATAAATCGGGGGGGAGGGGGAACATTAACTCTAATATAAACCAAGGGAGTCTATATTCAACCAGCAGTGCTCAGCGTTTTGTTGACCATTGCCAGCCTTATGTCTGGAAATTCAATGCCAGACCATGTCCAGGCTCCAACACTGGATTTCTGGAGCTGGTTAAAGCATAGCCGGTTAACTAAGATATTCGACACTTAGCCGGCTATGGGGCATCACATAAAGATAGGACTGACTTTTATATGGTTCTATTTATACAGTAATCTTGGACGGTTAAGTGCTGAATATCGGCACTTAACTGGCCCAAGTGCCACTGAAAATGACCAGTTAGTACCTCAACCAAACCAGCTATTTTGGGGGCATTCTGAGGGTAGAGTCAGCAATACGTCTGTTAAGGCAAACCCCAAGTTGATCTCCCCTCAGAGCAGCACATTTCTGGGGTCCCCCAGTGTTGCTCTCACTGCTGCAACTGGCCCTGCCCCTTCCAACACCATACTTCTCCCTCAGTGTGGTCAAACATGCATAACACATGCACTTTTAAAGCTAGACTTGATATAGGTTTGGATTTCTCTTGTCTAATAGAACCAATACCTCTGTTCAATCAGAGGACAGACTGAGGCAGTGATCACTGCGTTATACAATGATTCAGGGAACTGCTGGGCTACGAGTTCAGGACACATCTCTTCCCCAGATTCTCTCAAGGCCACTGCTATTACCTGCAGCAGATCATGGACAGATATTGCAGACAGGGCTAGCAAATTCTAGGGGCTGATTCTGTGGCAAGTATAGGGTAAATCTTTAAACATTTCCATTGTTTTACATACCTAAATATGCACAACAAACTAGGCTGGTGCCTTAAACATGAAAGCCAGGTTATTTCCTTTTCTGGGCACTGCATTTCAGTGTCAGCTTCGTCTCACTTTTGTAAACACTTCAGAATCTGCATAGGCCTTTACCTTCACTCCCAGGCCTTGAGGGCCATCCTAATAAATCTGCATGCAATACAGGAAGTAGGTATGCAAGCCTCCTTCATATGTATTCATTACAGAATCCTGAAAAACTGAGCTACTAGTGGCATGGCCCTTGAAGACAAAGAGTGAAGACCAAGGGCATAAGATGGTTGGCAGTGGGTTGAGATCCTGGGGAACCAGGTTCAATTCCCTCTGCAGCTCCTTGTGACCATGGGCAAGTCACTTAACCCTCCGTTGCACCAGGTACAACTGTAGTACAATTTACTATTTAGACTGCGAGCCCACTAAGAACAGATTCAGTACCTGTAAAACGAAACTGTAAACCGCTTAGGTCTAAGGGGTATATACATACATACTTAAAAATTAAAATAAAAAAATAAAATTTCAGAAGAGACATCTCCTACTGACCTTCAGATCTGACTTGCATTTAACTTTGTACTTCCTTTTACTGTATTTTATGTTTCAACTGTTTTTATTGATAAATCAACATATTACACATTCCAACAGTTTCAATATTGCACAACAAATATCAGAGCACTTTACATTTGAGCATAATGCTGATAATCATTATCAACCGTTCCTCCACCTTCTTCCCTCCCTCCACCACCCTTCCTCCCTCTTCCCCCCCCCCCCCCCCCCCCATTTCCCTTGCTAATGGGTCGCTCTTAATACATAAATATAAACTGAAAACTATGGCATGGTCCCCCCACTAAATCTGCCTACCGCCCAAACGTTCTGTTGCGTCTACAAAACCTTAGTGGGTTTGACTCCCCTTTGACCTTATTATTGACAAATATTCATGTATTCATTCCTATGATAGCCTTTTTATAACTGTCATTCACCATGTCGCAACTCACTAGCAACATATCCAGCCACCCATTCTATCAAGTACCCCCTCCCTCTTCCATCCCCCCCTCCCTTAACAATCACCTTTTACTGTATTTTAATAATGATGTAAGCCACCATGAATGTATTTTTTCCATAAAAGTGGTGTAAACCTTTGATGATGATGATCAGGTTTTGATGGATGTGGTTTGATTGATTTTATTGCTTATACCCCACCTCCAAGCTTGAGCTATTAAAGTAGTTTATATTGAAGTACAGTAGGTATTTTTCTGCCCCTGAAGAGCTCATAGGTTTGTACCTGAGGCAACAGAGGGTTAAGCGACTTGCCCACAATCACAAGGAGCTACAGTTAGATTTAAACTAGGTTCCCCTGGTTCTCAGCCCACTACTCTAACCATTAGGCTATCCCTACACCAAAAGAAAGATGCATGTTTCTGGATCAGTGGGCTATGAATTTTCATGAAATAAATAATACAGAATCTTAAGTTCTATGTGGCACAAGATGGTCTCAACCCTGTTCCAGCAGAATCCTATGTTATACTTGGTCACAGACTTATAAGGAGAGAGAGAGAGAGAGAGATTTCTTCTAAAGTAAAGCTATTAAAATATCCTCAATTACACATACTTACTTTCTGTTCAGTTGAGTTTATGCCGTCAGCCCACTGGTTCTCGGACTCAATCTGCAACCACTGCTTCCGGAAAGTTCTGTACAGTTTCTGAGCAGTTACTTCAGCTGAGTTTGAGCCAGGCGTAAAAGAGGATCTGAAAGAAGAAGTGAGCCAAGAGCTGTAGGACTGCAGCGACAGGAAAAAATAAAATAAAACCTTGTCCAAAAAGGTTCTGACTGCTGTAGTGCAACTCCAGAGTTCATACCTGTCATTATTATTTGCAGATGCTGCTATGGTCTTCTCATAATCTTCCATTTCTGTACAGGACAGGAAGAGAGAAAGGTTAATTGCAGAAGCTCTCCAACTTCTCCAGGTTTTTCTGCAAGACCAGATGTCATACTATCAAACTTATTTTGTTGCATCATTTCCCAGTTTTTATTTCTTTTGTCACTGAGAGAGGGCTAAATCATCCAATATTAGGAAAGATCTTTGGCTAGAAGGAAGGACAGCAAGAGAAACCTCTGCATACCATGCAGTATATTTATAGTAAGTATCTATACACAATATTTACTCAAATTTAAAATGACAGAAAAGGTTCTCCAGAATTATGCCTGGTTTAAAGTTGAACTAGCACAAGTGTGTTACTCGTGAGCAGTGGTGTTAATCAGCAAGTATCTGTCCTTCACTGACCTTTATGGAAAACACAGAAATGATCAGTAGCAAAGATTGAAACACCGCCAATTGGCAGTACTGTCCTGTTCATAATTCAACCAGCTTTAGGTATCCATTTTATATCTATAGGTAAACCTACATAAAACCTGATGCATAATATTACAAATACCACCTTTACAGTATAAAGAATACAGACCCCAGTTTTAGGACGAGAAGTAGAGGCCAACCGAAACCAAATCTGTGACCAAAATTTGCCATTCAGTTTCAGCCAGAACAGAATTCAAAACCGTGGCTCTGCAGCTTCCCCCCGAGCCAGCCTCCCCACCCCGACAGAAATGGCATGAGCAGGACTGATTGGAGATTGCTCCAGCCCATGCCGCGTGGCTGCCACGGGAAGTCACAATCACCATTTTCACTATGCAGCCAGCAGGGCCAAGTGCAACTTGGAATGCTCCTGCCCCAAACAGGCCACTAGACTACCAGGGTTTTTAGAAGGTAGGCCTGGAAAGGGCATATGGAGGGAGGGGGGGGGGGGGGGAGGGAGCAGGGCCACAGTTCTGGTTTCCACCAAAAATGCACAGAGATTTTCAGCTGAAACTCGAATCTGGATTTCAGGTGAGTTTTGGTGCCGAATCCAAAACCAAAATTGTCAGCCTCTAAAGCAAAGAATTTAAATAAACTAAGCTAAACTAAACGTTGGGTTGGGAAGGGAGTTGGTTAGAGAATGTTTAGCTTGTTTGAGGAAGTTAGGGAAAATTGGGAGTGAATGCAATGAAAAAAGCTTGAACAGTTACACTGTGATTGCTCAATAAAAATTGTTTTAATATAAATAAACAATCTAAAATCCTGAACAGAATTAGATAATATGAATATGATCTATTTGTATACTATGGAAAACCTGACTGGGTTGTGGCCCTCGAGGACCAAGGTTGGACACCCCTGTTTTAAATAATGTGGAAGAGAGTCGCCTTAAGGGGGTGGGATTTGGAACTATATGAACACTTTTCAAATCTTCAAAAAAGTGCATATAATTTTATAAAAGGTATCTGCAGGTGTTAAATGTGCAGATACTTTAAAGATGTACTTTAACTTTGCAAATCCTACAATATCTACAGCACAGAGAGTGAAGTACACATGTATTTCTGACCAGTGTAGGCAGCTATAAATTCCACTTGCACAGACTCACCAATAACCACGTATTCATCATCGTAGTCACTTTCACAGGAATGGGTAAAGGTCTCCTGCTCAGACACTGGCTCCACAGCACAGTTCAGCTGCAGCACAGCACAACCTTCAACCAAGGAAAGAGAACTGGTCAGCAGCGTTAACACAGCATGGCAATTGGTTTAATTTTATACAACAAGCATAAAGTATTTTTTTAAATCATTAAAATATATGAAAATACAACAAAAATGGAAGACCGGCTTGTGCAGGCCAGTATTTACTGATGTGCACTGCATGACATGTAAATCACCAGCAAGCACAGGCTTGTCCAAGTTCAGTCCTCAAGGGCCAGACCGGGTTTTCAGGATATCCTTAATAAATATACATAAGAAAGATTTGAACGCTCACTACACCCATTGTATGCAAAATCTCTCTCATGCATATTCATTAGTGATATCCTGAAAACCCGGTCTGCTTGCAGCCCTTAAGGGCTAAACTTGGACAAGCCTAAGCTAGGGATCTGCCACCTCAAGGACCCCTTTTCCTATAGTAAGTTTCTCTAGTGCAGCTAAAAGAGGGCATTTGCTTTGTAAACCCCATGTGCTTTTTTACCCAGAAAATTTTTTTAAGTTATTCTGGTTCCGTTCAAGTCACCACTTAATAAATGCACGTATAAAATTTTATATACCCCTTTTTTTCTGGATCACGAATTATGTCCATTCAAAATGGCGTACACATAAAAATACAGTTATCAAAAGAAATCAATACAAGATAAGTGTATTTGATCAATTCAGAACTCAAATTTTTCACGCCCTTTCGAAAATTTGACCTGTGTACCTACTTTTCTAAGTTCTACTAGGAGCTAATTCCAGAATTGAGTGGCAGCTACTCTGAACAACTTGAACAACTTTTTCACCACAAAATATTTTGGTAAGAACATAGTGGTCTAGCAAGTGCATAAACATAAGCCATTACAACAATACCCAATGACTTCAATACCATCATTTTAATGATTCCCAGTATTTGGAGTATACTGTCTTGATAAATAAGATGGTGCAAATATTTAAATGGCATCTTGAATGGAAACCAGAATAACTTTCAAACATCTTACTGCTGGTTTGCAAAATACACAGGGCTAACTATTTTTGACCGCTACTACCCATCCAGTGAAAAAAAAGTGATTCTTATTCGAAACGCAAAACCCCTCCGAGAAGAACTGCACTGGCTCCCAATCAAAGAACATATTGCTTTCAAAATCTGCACCCTGGTTCATAAAATTATCTACGGTGAAGCCCCGGGATACATGAGTGTCATCACAGACCTACCAACCAGAAACACAACAGGATCAACACGAACATACCTAAATCTCCACTACCCAAGCTGCAAAGGACTCAAATACAAATCAACTTATGCATCCAGCTTTTCCTACATAAGCACACAACTATGGAACGCATTACCAAAAGCTGTGAAAACAACGTATGACCACCTAAACTTCCGGAAATCACTAAAAACTAACCTGTTCAAAAAGGCATACCCTACCGACCCAACACAACGAAACCATAGCGCGTAATTGACATAAAATAACTCTTCCTCTCTACGATTCCCTAATGTGTCTGTTACACATGAACCTTATTCTACCACAACATCACTTTGTTCATACTGGAATTGGCGAATGCCTTTACGGTACTATGTAAGCCACATTGAGCCTGCAAATAGGTGGGAAAATGTGGAATACAAATGTAACAAATAAATAAATTTCCTGTGAATCACCCCTTTTTCTTTTTTTTTCTTTAAATCAAACAACTTAAATCCAAAGAAAGAAAGACAACCTTCAGAAATAGGAATCCTCTTTCAGATACACTGAGGGTGCCTTCTACAAGAAGAGGAGGCCCAGAGATGCAAGAGGCAGGCAGCAGAGCAGAGCTCAGGAGAAGCCACTGTTGAACCAAGGCAGGCTACAAGTGCTAGGACCACCAGTTCTTGGAGTTGGGGGGGGGGGGGAGGGAAGAGCCACTGAGAAGCAATGGAAAAGTGAAGAACTCAAGGAATAATAGCAGCAGCATGAAACAATGGTGGTGAACACGAAATCATAAGAAATTATTATCATTCTTAATATGCCACTTGTTCATTCATCATCTCAAGATACTTTCCATCTTACAAATCATAATAAGTAGAGAAACATCAGTGGTGACAAAGTGAAATGCTTTTTTTTTATTCAAACATTTTTTATTGATTTGATTAACACTGCTGCTCTACAACCACAGAAGAAACAGTAGTGTGGGGGGTGTCAAAACATAAGGCCCATAGGCCATATGCCGCCTGGCTAACTCTGTTATTCAGCCTGCATTTTTGTCCCTTCACTCTAGTCTAACTCTCCAAGGCCTTCTTCAGTCTCCAGATCCTTCCATCCCATATCCAGGTGTGGGTGGTGTTCCTTTAACAATACAAGCTCCACCCTAGCATTACATCCTTACACTCAGCAGGTGCAGCAGCACAGTGTCTAGCAAGGGTAGAAGAACTCAGCACTTAGAGGGGCAGATACTGAACTTGTAACACAGCCACCTCAGTCAAGCATAACCTTGGAGCTCTCACTCACTATCTATCTATCTTTTACCTCATCTCCAGGCCGTTCTCCCTCTCTGTTCCTCCCTTCACCAGCAGCAAATAAGAGGTACTGCAGGTACAAGGGCACCTCCATTTCCCCCCTCCCTCCAAACTGAGTCAACCACAACACAGTTAGATGTACCCCCTCAGTTGGCCCACATTGGGTATATTCTGTTCCAGAATAGCCAAACATTGAAAGGAGTTTGACACCCCTGCAATAGAGTAGAGTCACAGAGCACATCTAGAGATGCATTGCAGCACCAAATGAGATGAGATAAGGTGGCAAGCTGTCCATCAGGAAAAACTCACCACTACTACTTCTTATCATTTCTATAGTGCTATTAGATGTACACAGTGCTGTATACTGGACATGAAGAGACAGTCCCTGCTTGACAGAGCTTACAATCTAATTAGGACAGACAAACAGGACAAAAGGGATAAGGGAATTACTAAGGTGGGGATGATAAAACATGGGTACTGAACAAGTGAGTAAGGGTTAGGAGTTAAAAGCAGCATCAAAAAGGTGGGCTTTTAGCCTAGATTTGAAGACGGTCAGAGATGGACCTTGACGTACCGGCTCAAGAAGTCTATTCCAGACATACAGTGCAGCAAGATAAAAGGAACGGAGTCTGGAGTTAGCAGTGGAGGAGAAGGGTGCAGATAATAGAGATTTACCCAGTGAACGGAGTTCCTGGGGAGGAGTGCAGGGAGAGATAAGAGTGGAGAGGAGCTGCAGAGTGAATGCACTTGTAACTCAATGAGGAGTTTGAGTTTTATGTGGAAAAGGATAGGGAGTCAATGACGTGACGAGGTGAGGGCTAATATGAGCATAGGGGCACTGGCAGAATAAGCCATGCAGCAGAATTTTGAACAGATTGAAGGGGAGAGAGATGGCTTAGTGGGAGACCTGTGAGAAGCAAGTTAGAATAGTCTAAGCGAGAGGTGATAAGAGTGTGGATAAGGGTTCTGGTAGTGTGCTCAGAAAGGAAAGGACGAACTTTGGAGATATTATAGAGAAAGAAACAACATGTTTTAGCAGTCTGTTCAATATGTGCAGAGAAGGAGAGAGAGTCGTTGAAGAGGACCCCAAGGTTACGAGCTGAGACAGGGAGGATGAGAGTGTTATCCACAGAGCAGAGAGGAGAGGTTGGTTTAGGGGGGAAAGATAAGAAGCTCAGTCTTGGTCATGTTTAGTTTCAGATGGCGGTGAGACGTCCAGGCAACAATGTCTGACAGGCAGGCTGATACTTTGGCCTGGATTCCTGCTGAAATTTCTGGTGTGGAGAGGTGGATCTGGAAGTCATCAGCTTAAAGGTGATACTGAAAACCATGGGATGAAATCGGAGTACCAAGGGAAGAAGTGTAGATGGAGAAAAAAAGAGGTCCCAAGGACAGATCCCTGAGGTACACCAACTGATAGTGGGATAGAAGTGGAGGAGGATCCACCTGAATGCACGTTGGGAGAAATAAGAAGAAAACCAGGAAAGAACAGAGCCCTGAAATCCAAGTGAGGACAGCGTATCAAGGAGTAGGCGGTGATCAACAGTGTCAAAAGCAGCGGATACATAAAGAAGGATGAGGATAGTATAGAGACCTTTGGATCTGGCCAGGAACAGGACTTTAACAAGCGCTGTTTCAGCTGAATGAAGAGGGCAAAAGCCAGATCAAAGTGGATCAAGAATAGCTTGAGATGAAAGTCAAGACAACAGCAGTGAACAGCACGTTCAAGTATCTTGGATAGGAAAGGGAAGAGGGAGATGGGGGCGATAGCTGGAAGGACATGTAGGGTCCAATGAAGGTTTTTTTGAGGAGTGGTATGACTACAGCATGTTTGAAGGCATCAGGAACAGTTGCAGTGGAAACAAAGATTGAGTATATGACAGATAGAAGGGATGACAGTAGGAGAGATAGTGCTAAGTAGATGGGTGGGAATATGATCAGAGGAACAGGTAGTTAGTTTTGAGGAGGAAAGAAAATGTGCAGTTCCCTCTTCAGTGATTTCATAAAAGGAGGCAGGGGGTGAAGGAAGGTTGAGAGAATGGACTAAGTGAAGGAGAGGTGGAGTTGACTTGGTTGAGAATTCAAGTTTAATCTTGTGAACCTTATCATGAGTACTCAGCCGGAGTCTGGGGAAAGTGAAGGGGGAGTTGGAGGTGAAGGCACTTTGAGAACAGAGTTCAGTGTGGCAAAGAGACGTTGACGTTTGAGCCAAGAGACTGTCAACTGGATGTAGTAGTCCTGTTTTGCAAGTGAAAGAGCAGACTGGAAGGAAATCAGCAACAATTTGAAATGTATGAAGTCAGCATGGGCATGGGATTTCAGCCAAAAGCGTTCAGCAAAGCGGGCACAGGAACACGGGTAGCAAATTCTAGAGGTCAGCCAAGGCTGGGGTTTGGTACGCCTTGCAGAACGGGAAGTGGGAGGAGCGCGAGTATCCAGAGCAGAGGAGAGCATAGTATTATAGGCGGAGACAGCCTCATTGACAGACTTGGATAACATGGATAACACTGGAGGACAGAGTAGAAGGGTCAATAGCCTGAAGATTCCTAAATATATTGGTTGAGATTGGATGGGAGGGGGGAGGTGTTGAAGTGTGAAAGTTATCAGATGATGGTTAGAGAGGGGAAGAGCTGAGGTGCAGAAACTGGAGAGTGAGCAGTTGGAGTAGATAAGATCAAGACAGTGGCCATTCTGGCAAGTGGGGGTAGTGGAGCACAGCTGAAGATTAAAAGAGGATGTTAAAGTGAGAAACTGAGAAGCATAAGAGTCAGAGGGATCATTAGCATGAATGTTAAAATCCTGAAGAAGATGAACGTTCAAGAAAGAAGGAAAGCCAGGCGTCAAAGTCAGTGAGAAAGAGGAAAGGGACTTATCAGGGGGTAGATAAATGACTGCTACTCAGAGGCAGAGGAGTGAATAGACAGATGAGTGGACTTTAAAGGAAGAAAAGCAGTGAGACTGAGGTGGAAGAAGAGGTTGAAATCTACAAGAGAGTAAAAGTAGTAGCCCAACACCACCCCCGGCCAGTACGGAGAGTACGAGATATAAAGAGGTCGTGGATGTAGGAAAGTTTGTTGCAGAGAGAACAAGCATTCCACAGAGCACAGTTGACCCCTGAGGGTCACCTGATCTTAGCCAAAAGGCACCTGGAAGCCCTGGGCACCTGGAGCAAAAGCCCTGGGAGTCACCCCAGAGAAGCCTGTGAAGATATGCAGAAGGGTGCACGTCCTCCACAGCACCTGGAAGGCAGCTGGTGGGAGCGCTGGGCACCTGGAGCGAAGGCCCTGAGCAGATCAGAGTGGACCTGGAAGTCACCCCGGAAAAGCTGTGAGGATATGCAGATGGGCTGCAAGTCCTTCAAAGCACCTGGAAGGAAGCTGGTGGGAGCACTGGGCACCTCCAGCACGCACCTTCCAGCCAAGAAAAAGGCTTACCAGGGGTTAGGCCAAAGCCAGCACTCCTCCCCCTGAGGGTCATCAGCTAAAACGTTTCACAGCCTGGGGAAAGGAAATGTCTGAATATTAAAGTTTCAACTCCTGTTCTGGTGTTTACCTATGCTTTAATGTTTTTTTTTCACATTTGCTTTCTTCTCCGCCCAGGCCTGGTGCGGACGTTTCCATCCTGTTTCAAGAGAAACGTTACATAATGCTTCTGCACTATTCCACACTGGCAACATCTCACCAACTGAACTCTCAATTTTACATCTGCCCCTCCGCTGGAGGTATTCCCTGATTCTAGGAATACAGATCTAACAAAATCCCTAGAAGTTCCAGTTCCTGGAAAGGCACTTAATACAAAATATGCTGCACCACTGTTCAAACAAAGGGTTCAATAATTTACTTGTAGTGAACTATAAAAGTTATTAGCAGCAAACAAGCAGGAAAAAGAAACAGTGATTACATAATCAAAGCAAATCTTGATTAGTGTTTTCAATTTGTGTGCCCTAGGAAGCTCTGGTAACAGCCTGTCATAAGATACTGTTCAGAGGTCAGTCAGGATCCTGACACAGGTCCGAAATTTTTGCTAAATTCTGGACTAGATTTTTCCTGACCTGGTGCTGCAGAACCAATCCTGAATGGGGTTATTGGCTTCCTGATCAACAACATTACATAACCTTCAGACAGAAAATTAATGTTACAACTTCCTGGGGAAGGCAGAAAAATGCCTCCATTTTGAAATCAAGAAGCAGGTTTACCCCTGCTGCAAGGAACTGCAGAACACTAAGGGGTCATTTTACTAAGCTGCGGGGAAAAGGGCGCTGCGCTAGCGGCAAGGGCTGTTTTTCCCATGCTCCAAGCTCCTTTTTACCACAGCAGGTAAAAAGCCCCTTAAATAAGTGGGCATACGGTAAGATTACTCTTACAGCGTGACCATGCGGGTGGAGCACTTACTGCCACCCACTGAGGTGGTGGTAAGGGCTCCTGTAGTAATCAGACAGCACGTGGCAAGGCCTGATTACAGCCAGGTTAGCACCGTGCTATAAAATAAAATTTTTCCGGCACGCCAGAAATGGCGCACACTCAAGGCAGAACTACTGCTGGTAGTTGCATTGATCCGGTGGTAGTTCCGGCTTAGCGTGAAGTAAACCCACATTGAGCTCACCGACGCTTTATAAAAGGATCCCTAAGTGCGTGAGGGGTAGGGCATTCTCACTGAGTAAACAGAAGTCCTAGAACAAAACATGAATCACAGTGCACAAAGGGGTAATCAACTGGATCAAAGGTTTTCTAACCACCAGAACTTATCAAGTAAAATCAAAGTCAAATATATCACCACCGGGAAAGCAGTTTGCGGCGTACCCCAGGGATCATCACTATCACCAATACTCTTCAACATGATGATGATCCCATTAGCACAGTCCTTATCCAATCACGGCCTTAACCCATTCATCTACGCAGATGATATTACAATATACATCCTCTTTAGACATGATCTGACAGAAATAGCCAACAAAATCAACGATGGCCTGAACATCATGGACTCCTGGGCAAACTCATTCCAACTGAAACTAAACACTGAAAAAACACATTGCCTCATCCTCTCAACATAACAAGTACAAACCCACAATCATAACTACTCCGGGACATACCCTCCCTACCTCAGATAGTTTGAAAATACTCGGCGTCACACTTGACCACAACCTTACTCTCGAGACCCAACTAAACTCAGTAACAAAGAAAATGTTCTATTCAATGTGGAAGCTCAAACGACTAAAACCTTTCTTCCCTAGAGCAACCTTTAGGTATCTAATACAATCAATAGTCCTAAGCCATGCAGATTATTGCAACGGAATCTACGCGGGTTGCAAAGAACTCATTAAAAAAACTCCAGACCGCCCAAAATACAGCAGCCAGGATGATATGCAACAGAACACGCTTCAAAAGTGCCAAACCCCTTCGTGAAAAGTTGCACTGGCTCCCAATCAAAGAACTGATCACCTTCAAAATCTGCACCTTAGTCCGCAAAATCATATACGGCATTGTCCCAGGATACATGACAGATCTTATAGACCTGCCAATAAGAAACAAAGTCAAATCATCAAGATCCTACCTAAACCTACACTACCCAAATAGCAAAGGACTGAAATACAAAAGAACTTACGCATCCGGTTTCTCCTATATAAGCACAAAACTATGGAATGGTCTCCCAAAAGCTGTGAAAACAAAAACACCTGAACTTCAGGAAATCACTAAAATCCAACCTCTTCAAAACGGCCTACCCCAACGAACCCACGTAAACCTCTTCTACCAGCAACACAGCATGACTATAATCATACTGGACAACACGCAATCTTCAACCCTTCCGACCCTCCACTTTAACTCATTTGATCACTATACTACCTTGTATCTGTTATCAACCGACTAGGCAAACGCCTTTGACGGTACTATGTAAGCCACATTGAGCCTGCAAATAGGTG
Organism: Microcaecilia unicolor; assembly: GCF_901765095.1. Lineage (NCBI taxonomy): Eukaryota > Metazoa > Chordata > Amphibia > Gymnophiona > Siphonopidae > Microcaecilia > Microcaecilia unicolor. The sequence continues at coordinate 95,828,418 of NC_044034.1, read as the reverse complement.
GGAAAATGTGGGGTACAAATGCAATAAATAATAATAATTTTATACAAGCTTTTTCCACATGTAAAGCCTGTTTTATACACAGAAAAAGGCTTCTACAGAATTGCACAACCAAATATGTATGTAAAAAAGCACACATGCAGAAAGCATGCAAAATCAGCCAGTAGAGTCCTTCTCAACCACAAACATAAGCAAACAGCTACTGTTTTTCAGAGCCTCACAGAGAATTGCTTTTGCATTTTCTTATATTGTGTTTGTGGTTGAGAAGGACTCCTCATAAAGATGTCATAGACATTGGACTGACTCCTGATGCAGGCGCTAACATGGGCTGTACCAGGTTTCAAATAAACATTGCTTCCCTTGACTTCCGAATCCGCCTTGTTTGTTCCATGTAGGGCCGAATACATCTTCTGTACTGGCAACTTTTTCCTGTTGCTTTTCCCTCTGTTTTGCTGATGATTGCACACAAAAAAATCAGCACCAGAAAAATATTGGTACTAGGTGCTATTCTATAAAGAGGATGTGCCTTTAACAGAATAGAGTTTAACGCAGATTCCCGTGCCCAACTCTGGGTACCAGACTTACACCTTCTAAAACCTGGTGTAAACCCCGGTGCCCAAACTGGGCGTAGAAACTCATTATTCTGTAACACTGTGCCCACCTTTTTGGAATGCACCTGATCCATCTGTGCCCCTTCCATGGCCACACCCCCTTTTGGGATTTAGGTGCCCAGTATTATAGAATCGTGTGCAGCCAAATATGTGCACAGATCCTAATAAGTGACAATCTACATCAATAAATGAGCTGTTAACCCATCAATAATTGGATGATATCTTGTTGGGCAGACTGGATGGATCGTACAGGTTTTATCTGCCATCATCTATTATTTATGCAATTAAACTGCACATGCATTTCGGGAGTGCGCCCAAATCTGGGCATCATATATAAAATCCGAAAGTCTATGCTCAGTTTGAGTAGAGTGGAGATGGAGTTGTGATGTACACACATTTATAAAAACACATGGGTACAAAGATGTGTATGTTGGCACTACTGGAGCTGAATGTGGGAACTTATTTTCTGAAAAGCACATAGGCTCAAAAAAAAAACTAATTTTTCACACAAAGAGACAGCCCTTGAACTTAAGCTGCAAAGTGCCGAATTTTAAGTGCCCCACATTTTTCCAGCCCCGATTACAGCCTTACAAAGCATCAAGCTCCATTTTTAAAAAGCTAGCAATTTATAAACAGTACAGTGTGTCAAGTCTACGAGGGTACTACCCCCCTTTCATACTCTGAACCTCTCATTTTAGTTTATGTAGGAGTAATAGTGGAGGCCGCAGCAACTGAATAGGCATTTTAAGACCTATGACAACAGGGAAATACCTGTGTACAGCTCAACTGATGACACTACTGGAAAAAAGATGCGAGCTAAACCCTAATGAACGTGTCCTCATCTTTCCTCATAATTCAGAAAGGCTAGAGAGCAAGGCCAAGAATAACTAAAACATGTACCAGATGAGAAGAAATTTCTACCAACCTTCATATCCACTGTCTGTTGAAGCAGCGGATTCAGACTGAGTCTTTGGCCTTGGGCAGCAGGGTGTATGTGGATCTGTTTGTAAACAGTACAGCGACCCGCTGGTCTCATCCATGCGCCAATGTTCCACCGGAGGACACAGCACACTGGATTTCATTTTCTCAATGGCGGATATAAGCATATCGGCAACAAAGAAGTGTGCATTTTCCTACAAATATTTTAAAAAGGAAGTTAACTTCTTACTGGAGAGCAGAAATACACATGCTTGTGAATCAATCAAAAAGGTCTGACCAGATTAGGCGTAAACAGACATTTAGAATTTGTACTCGGTGTGCTGCATCGAACACGGCACCTGGGCACCAACATTTAATTTTAGAATAAATCAGCATCTACACACCTACAGCTAGGAACACCCATTTATGCCAGTCAGAAGCAGGCATCAATGTGGCACTTTAGAGCCTAATGTACATGTGCAGCTTAGAGAAAGCGTGAGCCCCGCCTAGACATCGAAGTGTGTAAATTCCAAAGCGCGTAGCTTAAAAAGGGGCGTGGCCATGGGAGGAGTGGGGCATGTCCATCACATTTACGCGCATTGTTCTAGAATTGTGGGAAAGACATGTACATTTAGGCATGGGGATCCACACCAGGTTTTCAGTGGCATAAATGGCCGCGCCTAGACGTACTGTAGATGTGGTTTATAGAATAGCAGTACGCGCACTGTTCCAATGCACCTACATTTTGAACACCATATACAGAATCTAGCCCTAAAGAGCAAGTTGGCCTTGAAAAAGGTATTCTATAAATGATGTGCACAGTTCATGCCCAACTTGCTCTTATAGGGCTAGATTCTGTATATGGTGTTCAAAATGTAGGTGCATTGGAATAGTGCACGTACTGCTATTCTATAAACCTCATCTACAGTACGTCTAGGCGCGGCCATTTATGCCACTGAAAACCTGGTGTGGATCCCCATGCCTAAATGTACACGTCTTTCCCACAATTCTAGAACAATGCGCGTAAATGTGATGGACATGCCCCACTCCTCCCACGGCCACGCCCCTTTTAAAGCTACGCACGTTGGAATTTACAGGTGCCTCTTTTTAGAATACACCTAAAAAAGAAGTATAAATTCCAGCTCTTGCCAAGTGATAATTGGTTGTTGTCAGCCAAATATCACTAATTGGCTTGTTACTCAATTGAGTAGGGTGCGTAAATTGGCTGTGTGCACAATTTAACATGCGCTACTTGCCGTGCCTTATATAGAATCTGGGGGATAGTGTTCTCTAATTTTAATGCACAAATGGTACCTACATTTAGGCATTAAAGTTATAGAATTACCTTCATCCCCCTTATTCCGTAACCAGGCACCTCCATTTGGGTGCAACAGATGCCGTGTGGGGAGCACATATAGTAATGTAATGGTATCTGTGTGTACAGATTACTACCGTAAGTCAGCAGAAACACGCATACATTTAAGGAGCATCCACTAACCCCGGGTCTCTGGCAGGCGTACCCAAGTGCGAAACTTTGTATATTAAGTGGGAGACAGGCCCATGCTCTGCCCATGCTCCGCCCACATGTGCACGTCCTTGTATTTACACTCTAAGGGGCCATTTTACTAAAAAAGGGTTGCTGGCAGTAGTTTGACCCCCAGCACATGCCAGTTCTGGCACCAATGGAGATATTGAAATAACATTTCCGCAGGGGTTACCCAGCGGTAATCGGGCAGCATCACGTGCTGCCCCTTTACCATGGGAGCCCTTACCGCCACCTCAATGGGTGGCTTAAGTGCTTCCACTGAAACGTTCGCACGGCCAGTGCGAACTTACCACACAGCCATTTCATTTTTGGTTATTTTCACCTGTTGCAGTAAAAGGGGCCCTGGCGAGCGGCCAAAATGGCCGCCGCCACTAGCGCAAGGCCCCTTTTACCGCAGCTTAGTAAAATGCCCTGTAAGTAAATTATGTTCCAAAATTATTGCATAATGCTGAGCACTCAACACGGATGCAAGTGTACGTTCACTTGCTTAAGTTCATTTTAATATTTTTCCCAATTTATAGCCCGCTTATTAACTAAGTGGGTACCAATAGAAGCAAACACTCATAATAAAATTACAAAAGAAAAGAACTAACAAACATGTAAGGAGGATGCTCAGATATGAAAAGTGGAGAAGTCTTAAAAAGCAACAGCACAATAGTGTTTGTGGTCAGAAGGAAAAGCCCCGTCATAGGCACAGAAAGTTGGTCGCTGCCAGTGGGAAAGAAGCACAGTCTAAAATACTGAAAATGTCTGCCTGAGATTCTGCTATTGACTACTTGCCTATGACCTGTTCTCTGCCTTTATGACAGGATTTCACCTTTTTGACAGATGCCAGCAGATTTCTAATTGCAAATCAGGGCTGCCCCATGCATTGGATACAGCAGGATGAGCAGCATCATGCTCACTGCTCTATAAACAAACCCAACACCCATTTTCCCTGCACTAGGAAAGAAAAGATGTATGTTATCATGTCTCCTAAAGCAGATATCACTGAAATAGTGGCCAACATCAGGACCACGTTTCTAGTTTCACTTCTAGTGGAATGCTTTCTTTCCATTACTATGACATTTTTGTTATGTTTGACATCTGTTTATTTCTTTTTTTAAGATTTATTCTGCCTTTTTAAAGAAGTTTGCCCAAGGTGGTGTACTGAAGTACTAAATCCCTCCAATTCTATAAGTGGCGTGCACCACTGCACGTGAAAATGTGCACGCACTTTAGAGAATACCTCACACATGTGCAGTGGGCTGAGAACCTGGGGAACTGGGTTCGATTCCCACTAACTCCTTGTGACCCTGGGCAAGTCACTTCTTAATGGAGAACGGTAGACAGTGGAGTTCCCCAGGGGTCTGTGCTGGGACCACTGCTTTTTAACATATTCATAAATGATCTACAGATGGGAGTAACAAGTGAGGTAATTAAATTTGCTGATGACACAAAGTTATTCAAAGTTGTTAAATCGTGAGAGGATTGTGAAAAATTACAAGAGGACTTGACGAGACTGGGAGACTGGGCGTCTAAGTGGCAGATGACGTTTAATGTGAACAAGTGCAAAGTGATGCATGTGGGAAAGAGGAACCTATAGCTATGTAATGCAAGGTTAGGAGTCATAGATCAAGAAAGGGATCTTGGCATCGTTGTTGATAAGTTGAAACCCTCTGCTCAGTGTGCTGTGGCAGCTAAGAGAGCAAACAGAATATTAGGTATTATTAAGAAAGGAATGTAAAACAAAAGTGAGGACGTTATAATGCCTTTGTATCGGTCCATGGTGCGACTACACCTCGAATATTGTGTTCAATTCTGGTCGCCGCATTTCAAAAAAGATATAGTGGAATTACAAAAGTTACAGAGAAGGGCGACAAAAATGATAATAGGGATGGGACAACTTCAAGGCTGAAGCATCTAGGGCTCTTCAGCTTGGAGAAAAGATGGCTGAAGGGAGATATGATAAAGCTCTATAAAATAAATGAGTGGAGTGGAACGGGTAGACGTGAATCATTTATTTACTCTTTCCAAAAATACTAGGACTAGGGGGCATGCGATGAAGCTACAAAGCAGTAAATTTAATAGGAATCGGAGAAAATGTTTCTTCACTCAACGTGTAATTAAACTCTGGAATTCATTGCCAGAGAACATGGTAAAGGCGGTTAGCTTAGCGGGGTTTTAAAAAGGTTTGGACGGCTTCCTAAAGGAAAAGTCCATAGACCATTATTAAATTGACTTGGGGAAAATCCACTGCTATTTCTGGGATAAGCAGCATAAAATCTATTGAACTTTTTCGGGATCTTGCCAGGTATTTGTGACCTGGATTGGCCACTGTTGGAAACAGGATGCTAGGCTTGATGGACCTTTTGGTCTGTCCCAGTTGGACAATACTTATGTAAGAACATAAGGAGTAGCCATACTGGGTCAGACCAATGGAACATCTAGCCCAGTATCTTGTTTCCAACAGTGGCCAAGCCAGGTCACAAGTACCTGGTAGAAACTCAACTCGTGGCAACATTCCATGCTACCTTCCCCATGTCAGTCCCAGGTACAATACTTAGATTGTGAGCCCTCTAGGGACAGAGAAAATACCTGCACATAATATATGTAAACCACTTTGGCTGTACCCACAGAAAGGTGGTATATCAAATCCATGACCCTTTAAGCTCAACTGTTTGACTAGACCTAAGTTGGCAATAATTAGCCATTAAGACCCTAATTCTATAAAAAAGTTGCAAAAATTTTCATGTGCAATTTAATTGAACGAGCCAATTAATGCAAACTAGCTTAACAAGCAATTATTAGAACAGATTTAATTGGAATTTACATACGTAAATTTAAGCTCGGGACCTGCGCCTAAGTTTTAAACGCGAGTTAAAAGAAAAAAAAAAAGGCACAGAAATGGGAGTCATGGGCAGAACGAGGGCGTTCCTAGCATTTACACACATTGCTACAGAGTAAGGCGGATACGTGCCTAATTTTCACATTATTTTAGTTGGTGCAAATGGCCAAACCTAAAGTTAGGCGCAAGTCCCAGGCGTAAATGCTATTCTGTAAACTGCGCCTAACTTTAAGCACAGCTTATATAATAGTGCTTTTTTTGTGTGCCAAGTTTTCAGGGGCCACATATAGAATCTAGCCCCAAGTGCGTTAGTGAGGCCTAGAATAGGGGCATAAAGTTGGCACCTAAATACTACAGCATACAACTGCAGGGTATAAGTAGGTCATGGCCATGCCGATTACTTTAGCGTACACTTTACAGAATACTGGCAGTTACATGCACAACTGCCACATTTAGGTGCGAGCAGTTACGCCTGCTCTAAAGCAGGAGTAAGTGGTCACACATCTACATTTAGGTGAATCTTTGCCAACCAAAGCTAGCATTCTAACAGATCTGGTGTGCAATTACAAAATACTGGCTTAGTGCTCACTTTTTTAAGCGTGCTCTATATAGAACTGCCTCTATTTTGGCATAGTATACCACTTACAATGTCAACAGAATACCCATTAAAATACCTTAGACAGCACAAGGTGTAAGCGGAGATGTCACTTAATTCTAACTCCTGTTACTCTAACTTAAGACACCACAGTGCTTTGTGTAAGATGCAAGCACAAAACAGGTGAAAGTGAGGAAAGTTCCAATGAACCAAGGCAAACAAGGAGTATGAGAATCAAAATCAGCTAACCCAAAAAAGACCCTACCTTCCTCAGGGGTCGTAATACTTCAATTGACCCAATATTGGAGAGTCAGTGAAAAGAAAAAAAAAATTGGAGCGCTGGAACAATATGTGCTGGGTGGCTTGCCACACAGTCAACTCTCTGAGAGTCAAGCCATGCAGCCATTTACCGCCAAAGGCCACTTTCACCCATTTTGTGCTTGCTTGTACTTTTTGTGAACACTGTAAGGCCTCCCTCCCCCCCTTTTTCGTTTGGAATACTTTCAGGCTTATTTTCGAAAGAGAAGGACGCCCATCTTTCCACACAAATCGGGAGATGGGTGTCCTTCTCCCAGGGTCACTCAAATCGGCATAATCTAAAGCTGATTTTGGACGCCTTCAACTGCTTTCTGTTGCGGGGATGACCAAAGTTCACGGGGGCATGTCGGAAGCATAGCGAAGGCAGGACTGGGGCATGCCTAACACATGGGCGTCCTCGACCGATAATGGAAAAAAGAAGGGTGTCCCTGACTTTACTTGGTCATTATTTCTTATGACCAAGCATCAAAAAAGTGCCCGAACTGACCAGATGACCACCGGAGGGAATCAGGGATGACCTCCCCTTACTCCCCCAGTGATTACTAACCCCCTCCCACCCTCAAACAAAAAAACAAACAAAAAAATATTTAAAAATATTTTTTGCCTGCCTCAAATATCATATCCAGCTCCATAAAAGCAGTATGCAGGTTCCTGGAGCTGGTTTAGTGGGTGCAGTGCACTTCAGGCAGGCAGACCCAGGCCCATCCCCCCCCCCACCTGTTACACTTGTGGTGGTAAATGTGAGCCCTTCAAAACCCACCAGAAACCCACTGTACCCACATGTCGGTGCCCCCCCTTCACCCCTTAGGGCTATGGTAGTGTTGTACAGTTGTGGGTAGTGGGTTTTGGGGGACTCGGCACACAAGGTAAGGGAACTATGCACCTGGGAGCAATTTATGAAGTCCACTATAGTGCCCCCTAGGGTGCCCAACTGGTGTCTTGGCATGTCAGGGGGACCAGTGCACTACAAATGCTGGCTCCTCCCACGACCAAATGGCTTGCATTTGGTCATTTCTGAGATGGGCGTCCTTGGTTTCCATTATCGCCGAAAATATCTCTAAGGTCGACCTAAATTTTGCGATTTGGGTGTCCCCGACCGTATTATTGAAACAAAAGATGGACGCCCATCTTGTTTCGATAATACGGGTTTCCCCGCCTCTGTCTGGGGACGTCCTGCGAGGTCATCCTCAGGAAAACATAGGCGCCCCTTTCAATTATGCCCCTCCACATGTACCATGAACATTTCTTGCCAAATTTTGGTGCATGCAATGCTCTTGAAGATGGGTGGCACAAAAATCAGCAATACAATATAAACCCTGTATAATGCATCCCGATACAACATGGGATAACTTATAAAACACATAAGAATTGGTCTTTTTTTTTTTTTTAAACAACATATTATACTGTAGATCCATGATGGATTAATTTAAAATACAAATACAGACTCCCCACACACACACACACAAAATCTGCTTTACATTGGGCCTACCGAGTATTTACATTTCTGTCCAATTTATAGACAGATTTGCAGATTTGATCTATTAGGGAACAAAACAAAGAAATACAGCCTTCTGATTATGCTGAGCACCTCTGCCTCAAGACACCCCAACAAATGACTTCTTCATTTGAGAAGTCACTCTGAAAGACTGCCGCACTAATATGCAGATTGTCTGGACTTTTATTTATATCTATATAATTTTTTAAATATCTGAGCCTACTCCTCACATATGAAACTATCAACAACCCCATATCTGCATGTAGAAAGCCCATGAATTTTCTTGCAGTCAGTTATCAGCCATACAAGTGAAACAAGCTGGAAATAATCAATCTTTGGAACCCCTGTCACCTAGTTCACACTGGTCAGAGGCAACTGACCAATCCTTCTGGTCCAACATCAAGCATAGAAACTAAATAAAATAAAACCACAAGCAACTTCCCTCAAATTTTTGTGCCAGGTCCCCACTTAAAGTTGGTGGGAAGCCACCTTCTCCAGTGAAAGATTTATTACCAATGTTACATTACACTTGTAGACATTTCCACATTCTTATGTGTAATGTATTAACAAGCAGCTGTAAAATACCTTCACACCATCCTTTCCAAGAAAGTTCTCTCACCTTCTGCAAATCTACAGTTGGCTGGAAGACGTCATGGGAGGGGTGACTCGCAGAAATAGTCTCTGTAGGCAAGTCATTAACTGCAGCTGTTAAGAAAAAAAAACCTCTTCATATGTTTGAAGTACACACAGTTCAATTTTTTAAAATAACTATTTAAATTCAAAAAGAACAAAACACAGAATACAATAGAACAGCGCATCTGACATGCTGTGTCACTTCAATATGTGACCATAACACATACCGTCCCAAGGTAAAGAACATCCCCCCCCCCCCCCCAAACACACACACACAGTTCAATCTTAAGACTACATCCAGAATAATTTGTGATTCAATTTTTTAAAGTTAAAGGCTACAGGGAAATTTCAGAGCTTTTGGCTTTCAGACATTAAATATATATATTGTGTACATCATCGGAGCCTAGGGAGTTGGGGAGGGGAACCCAAAATCTACACAGCTTCAAGGACACTGAACATTGCACAGATTCATGTAAAAAGAGAAGGGGGAAATTAGGTTCTTACCTTGGTAATTTTCTTTCCTTTAGTCACACAGCAGATGAATCCATTACGAATGGGTTGTGTCCACCTACCAGCAGGGGGAGATAGAGAACACTGAAAACCATAGTGCCTCTAGGACGGCTAGCTCCATCTGCCTCTCAGTATTTTGAAGCTTCCAAAGCAGTGTTAAACCACAAAGTAGCATAACATGAACTTTCCTCACAGCGAACGCCCCAGAACAGGAGCAATAACACAAAGGAGGGACGAACTCAACCTCCTGTAGTAGAACAGAAATCCTGAAGACTGTTTTCCAACTTCTCCCAATGAGGGAACATGTCTGCAGGAAAAACTGAACACAAAACAGAGTCAATCAGGGAGGGATCATGGATTCATCTGCTGTGACTAAAGGAAAGAAAATTACCAAGTTAAGAACCTAATTTTCCCTTCCTTGTCATCATCAGCAGATGAATCCATTACAAATGGGATGTATCAAAGCAATCCCTAGATAGGGCAGGAACAAGCCACACCACGTGCAAGCACTTGTGCTCCAAAAAGCGCGTCCCTCCTGGCAGCCACATCCAGCCTGTAATGACGGGCAAAAGAGAGCTTAGAAGCCCAAGTAGCTGCACTACATATCTCTTGAAGAGAGAGAGTGCTCCCGTCTCAGCCCAAGAGGAAGAAATCGCTCTTGTGGAATGTGCCTTAAAGGCGTCAGGTGGAGGCCGGCCAGATAGCAGATATGCAGAAAAAATGGCTTCCTTAAGCCAATGGGCTATAGTGGCTTTAGACGCTGGAGACCCTCTGCACGGACCTGACAACAACACAAAAAGGTGATCAGAAGTCCTGAAAGCATTAGACATCTGCCGATACTGCAACAGAGCCCTGCGCACATCCAGAAGGTGCAACTGCCCAAAAGATTCCAGACACTCCTCCCTAGTAAAGGAGGGCAGATAAACAGGCTGGTTTAGGTGAAACGCTGAAACCACCTTAGGCAGGAAGGAAGGCACAGTACGTACCGTTACTCCAGACTCTGAGAATTGCAGAAATGGGTCTCAACAGGACAGCGCCTGGAGCTCAGACACCCGTCTCGCCGATGTAATGGCCACCAAAAAGACTGTCTTTAGAGTCACATCCTTCTCCGAAGCTCGCCTCAGTGGCTCGAAGGGCGAACACTGAAGAGCCTTTAATACTAGCCCCAGGTTCCAAGCCAGACAAGGGGCCCGCACGGGAGCACCCCTCTAAGAAACCGTGCAATGTCCAGATGCGCAGCCAGGGAGAGGCCAGCGACCTTCCCCCGAAAACATGCCAAGGCTGCCACTTGAACACGCAGGGAATTATAGGCCAAGTCTTTTTGAATACCATCCTGCAAAAAGTCAAGTATCAGCGAGACAGAAGCCCGCATGGGTGTGATCGCTTTAGAAACACACCAAGCCTCAAACTGGCACCAGATCCCAGCATAGGCAACAGAAGTGGAACACTTGCGGGCCTGCAAGAGAGGTGAGATGACCTTGTAAGACTAGCCCTTGTCTCTCAATTGCGCCCTCTCAATAGCCATGCCGTAAGACCAAAGCGGCATGGATCCTCGATGGTCACCGGACCCTGCGTCAACAGGTTTGGTACCAGAGGCAAAGGAAGAGGAGCCTCCACCAGCATCCGCCAGAGGTCCGCATACCACGGCCGCCTGGGCCAATCTAGGGCAATGAGGATCACCACTCCCTGATGCAGCCGAATTCGCAGGAGTCAACGCCCTATTAAGCGCCAAGGACGGAACACATACAGGAGGCCCGGGGGCCAGGGTTGAGCCAAGGCATCCAACCCCGCCAAGGATCTCTCCGTCTGCTGAAAAAGGACGGGACTTTGGCATTTGTGCTTGAGGCCATAAGATCCGCTACGGGCGTTCCCATTTGGCACAGATCTCGCCCGGATACCCTCTCGCCTGAGAAAAGCAGCTACTACCACCATTACCTTGGAAAAGGTTCAGGGAGCTGTGGCAAGGCCAAAAGGCAAGGTCCAAAACTGGAAATGATTTCCCAACACAGCAAACCGGAGGAACCGTTGGTGCGGGGGCCATATAGGAATGTGCAAGTAAGCTTCTTTTAGGTCCAGAGACGCCTCTCTCCGACAGGGAATTTACCCATCTATGCTTAGAGTGCATCCAATGCTCAGGGGCATCCACATCTGGCATCAGCCCCGGGCCATCATCAGTCAGAGGGGAACCAGGTAGCAACGCAGTGTCAGACACCTGCGGCAGAGCTCTTTTCAGCATGAAGGCTTTATGTAAAATAAGCACAAACTCGGAAACTCAGAGGAGAAAAACTCACCCTGACCTCCCGTCTCCGAATTAGGAGCCACGGGGAACGGAGCTCCTCTGGTAGCCTCGGACCGAGGCGCCCCTCTGCTCTCACTCCTCCGCAATCGTGGGGGGGGGGGGGGGGTCGAGCCATGCGGCGCTTCCAAGATGGCGCCCGCTGCCAGCTCCATCAAGCGGGAAGAATCATCGCTCGCCATGCTCGTACTGGCTCTACCGTCTAAACAGCACGTTTTACAGAGCCCCGCTGCTTATCTGCGCTTGCCACAACGGGAACAGCGCTTAACTCCCTCAGCAGCCATCACCAAAAAACGGCGGAATAAAATTCAAAATGGCAGCTTTGTGCCAAAATCACCCCGATCGGAACGCCATCCGCTGGCCCTCCCCGGAGGAGCTGAGTACCACTCTTACCTGAAAGGACCGAGTCCACGAGCTCCGGTCACGCTGCACAGTCAGAAAAAGCCTCAGAAATAGCAGCGCTGAAAAACGCGGTTTTTTTTTTTGTTTTTTTTTTAACGCTGTGAGGAAAGTTGGAGGCAAACAGCTACAGAAGCACTCCGGAGGCAGAAGAGGGTGGGAAAGGCAGGGAAAGGGCAAACCTATATGCCTACATCCACATAGGGGGAAGGGTAAGGGAGGGAAAGGGCGAACCTATGTGCCTTTAAAGTGGGCTCCACTTAGCCACAACACCCCTGCTACAACTGGCAAAAGCACAGGAGCCACCCCAGGCAGAATCTTCAAGGAGCTGAACAAGCTGCATTCTAACCTGCTGGGAGATAGAGAAATACTGAAAGGCAGATGGAGCTAGCCGTCCTAGAGGCACTATGGTTTTCAGTGTTCTCTATCTCCCCCTGCTGGTAGGTGGACACAACCCATTCATAATGGATTCATCTGCTGCTGATGACAAGGAAAAAAAATCAATTCTCATTTTTAGCATCTGCTTGTTTCTCCAATACAGCACCCTTCTTCACACTTTTTGCATCGAAAGACGTACACCACATTTGAAGATGAGCATGTGAAGGGTCCCCTTATGCTGAATGTTTTTCCCATGTGAGCGACTGTGGGATCTTGTGAAATTAATGCATTGGCACAGTTTGCAGTTTCGTATATTGCAGGGACGTGTACCATTCTCTATTTGACTTGTCAGAAGGCCTGCACTGGTGGAGCTGGAATCTCTCTTTCATTAATTCATCTTCCTGGAGTAGTGGCTGTAGATCTTTTATGATTCTTCTCAATTTGTCGAGCTCTGGATTGCATCTCACTACAAGGATTCTCGGTGGGTTTCTTTTCTTTAGACTGCAATAGGTTTTCTCTGGAGATTTTAAGGGAAGAGGCAATATTCTTGGGAGATTTTGGAATTGTAGCCTGTTTGAAGGATTTTAAGGTGTTTATCTCTGGCTCTTGTGTCAGAGAGATACAATGGTATCGTGTGGTTTGACTGTGCATAATGGATTTTTTTTATATGTGGAGGGTGAAAGCTGGAGTTGTGGAGGTAGCTGCATCTGTCCATATGTTTCTTGTGTATAGATCAGGGGTGTACTAAGAGTGGTCTGGGACCCCGGGAAACTGAAATTGAGGACACACTGAGCTCTTCCTTTGGTCCTACAGCTAAAATCGACCATCTGCTGCTGGAACTTCGCTCTGCCGCTTCCCACGCTTGTGGAAGGAGGAAGTGATGTCAGAAAGGGGTGGTAGCAGATGGCCGATTTAGCTGCCGGTGCCCTCACCTGCGAAGGGGGGTTTGGGGGTGGGAGCACAGGAAGGAGAGAAGAGAGGGGCATCCCAGTCCCGGAGGAGAGAAAAGGATGTCGCAGATTGGGCACGTGGAAGGGAAGCATTGGGAACCCCCCCCCCCACACACACACACACACAGCCCTGGGCTCTCAGGAACTGCCCGATTGCCTGTATGGTCAGTAAACCCCTGACATAGATGTTTGTATATAGTCATTGCTGATAAAAATTGTGGTGTTTAGAAAAAAGTTGACTTTATGGAGAGTAGTCAATTTTGAATTTCATTGTAAGATGATATGTGTTGAAAGAACTGTAAAATTGTTCCAGTCTTCTCCCTCAGTGCAAATCATAAAAATATGTCAACAGAGAATGTACTGTGCAGAAAATGTATCAGTTTCTGTTCCCTTAGAGATTCATCAACACATGCAATCTGACCAGGGGTGAACTGTAGTACCAATAGGATACAAAAAGTTTAAGCCTAATTTCATGACTTTCTAAAATTATGTCTGTCTGTTTCCCCTCTCCCACCCGCCAACAAATTTTTAACTGGCCATCCAACTTCAGATCTGTGCCAAGACAGAAGACCCAGTAGCCCCCCACTCTCAGCTTACACCTTTCATGTGCCCTTGCTACTGAAATTCTTTATATGACAAGAGGTCAGTTCATTTGAAATCAGATGAAAGTCAAAAGCACATCCTGAGGTCACCGAGCACTTCAAAAGCTGCTTTGGTATCAGATGGTGTCTGGTCACCAGCTAAAGTCATTTCTTGCCCAATTTCCTACACAGAAAACCATTTCTAAATGTTTGACAATGTACTTATCAAATAATGAATGAGGTCATAACCTTGTGTAAATGTTTGCACCTAAGTAGGAAAATTTACATCCGAAATCTTCCACATATTAAGATGATGAAAACTGAATTTTGTAATTAATGTCATATTTGTCTGCTAGGATGGTTACCCAATTTCCCTCCATTTTTCTAGAAGGACATTACTACACCTGAATTGTAATAATGCTAAAAGTCACACAGAGAATTACTGGGCTAAGAAAACTAAATTTAAACAGTATTTAGAATACAAAGCTGTAAACCTGGAGATGACACTCTCCAGGCAAAAGTGTCAAGTGTGATCAGAGTGAGTCATGCAAACCCACCATATAATGGCTTTTACAGACATTGTAACTATATGAAAAAGCTACCTTACATGCATCTGTGTACACAGAGCTATACAAATATTATGGAGTCAAACTGTACTGTGAAGCCCAAAGCAATGTCTTTGTGGTTTATTAAAATGACTGCGCTATAAGTAAGAACAAAAACAAGTCTATAAAAAGGCATTACAACACGGTCAGGCCCTGGAAAGAAAGAAAAAAAAAAGAGAACTGTCATCACCGGAACAATGCCTGCCGGTGCAAGAATAGAGCAGAGGAATGGAGACTAGCTCTCCACCCAGACTGGAACCTGAGCCACCAGGTCAGTCATCTGGGGACCAGATTAAAGCAGTGGTTCCCAAACCTGGGCCTGGAGGCGGCACTCCAGCCAGTCAGGTTTTCAGGATATCCACAATGAATATTCATGAGAGAGATTTGCATGCACTGCCTCCACTGCAGGCAAATCTCTCTCATGAAAATTCATAGTGGATATCCTGAAACCCTGACTGGCTGGGGTGCCTCTAGGAACAGGTTTGGGAACCACTGAATTAAAGAACGATGTGGCCTAGTGGTTAAGTGCTTCTAAAACCTGGTCCTAGAGGCACCCCAGCCAGGTTTTCATGATATCCACAATGAATACTCATGAGTGATTTGCATACCAAGGAGGCAGTGCATGCAAACCTCTCTCATGAATATTCATTGTGGATATCCTGAAAACCTGACTGGTGGGATGCCTTCAGGACCAGGTTTGGGAACCACAGGGTTAGGGCAATGGGCTAAGAACCAAGGAAATCTGGGCTCAAATTCTGCCTCTTCCAAGATGACAAGGAGTACAAGTATCTCCCACTGCCTCAAGCAGCCATTTAAGGGACCGGGAAAAGGGATGGGATTTGATATACTGCCTTTCTGTGGTTACAAAATCAAAGCAGTTTACTCATTAAGTACCTGTATATATTTTATACCTGGGGCAATGGAGGGTTAAGTGACTTACCCAGAGTCACAAGGAGCTGTAGTGGGAATCAAATCCAGTTCTCCTGGTTCTTAGACCACAGCACTAATCATTAAGCTACTCTTCAGGGAATGGACATATCGGGCCTAAATACTTATCACCACTGTACAGCACTGCATATGTTCAATAGCGCTATTCAAAAGGAAAAGGAATTCCAAAAGAACCAAAATCACAAGATTACAGCTTGTCATCCTTGCTATCAGAAACTGGGTCAAAGATTAATAAGATTTAACACAAAGAACAGAAAGGAAAACTTTCAGAACCTGTATGGGTGGATGTGTTGGAGCCTTTCCAACATCAGCAGTTCAAGTAAGGTCCTCTGCTCAGTGATACAATCCAGAGAATAAACACAAAGAGCAGACCCAAACAAAGTGTCGCTTAGAGCAGAGCTGGGGTTTTGTAACCAAATCACGTGGGTTACCTTGGAACTCCCTGCAAGCACAGCTTACCTTGCTACTCTCACCATGCAACACAACAAGTCTCAACACAGTGCAAGGTTTTAAAAAGAGTCACAGTTCTGATAAAGTTTCCTTTCAAACCAAGTCTGGCCACATAACCCACACCAGGGATGATAAAGCATTTCCTGCCATGTGGCCTAAATCTGTGGTATTTAAATCTGTAAGAATGAATGTCAAATATACAGCATCATAAAGCAAAGCACTGGATCTCAAGGCACACCCAGCCTGTCAGGTCCTCAGGATATCCATCATGAATATGCACGAGATCAATTTGCATACAACTGAGGCAGTGCATGCAAAATTTCTCACGTCTATTTATTCAATGTGGGTATCCAGAACACCAGACTGGCTGGGTGTGTCTTGAGAACCAGTGCTTTACTTTATAATTCTTTATATTTCTGACATTCATTTGTATACATTAAATACCACAGATTTAGGCCACATGGTAGGAAATGGTTTATCAGTACTGGGGTGTGTCCCGAGGACAGTGTTTGGAACAACTGAATTAAAGTAATTTAAAGGATCACCCAAATTGAAGGGTGTCTTGCTCTATGAAAGCTACAGTGGCTGTATGCTGGTCAGATTGCACCCAAGATTGGGAGAGAATTTCTCAGCAAATAAACCCAAGTCTAAATATAAAATGTATAAAATATATGTACACAGGAACACTGTATACCATGCTGATTTTTGTTTTATATGTCTGGTTGTTTTTTCAATATGAGTTTTATTAAAAAGTTACTAAATGCTAATAAATTATGATATTTGCAACCCAAACTGAGCACATCAAAGACAAGCATTACCTTGCTGAACAGAGGGGCAGGACTGGGAATGTGGGAGAGAGCTGCTATTCTCCTCGGCTGTAGGGGACGCTGTGTTTGACTTCCCAATACAAGCTGCTGAGGTAGCAGGCAGCTGTTTGAATCCAGCAGCACATACAGTTTGCTCAAGCTGAAAGTGTAGCGCTGATCCTTTGAGTGAAGAAACCTTTAACACTCCAGTGTCCAAACCCTTGCAAGGTGTGCTGATTTTTGATGGGCAGGTGGCACCACTCCATGCTTTCTCCATGGAACCACTGCATTTCAGAAGTGGGGACGTCCCCAGGCGTGACTGTTTCTCCCTGGAAGTAACAGAGTTCTGATTTAAAGAAAGGTGAGGTAGTGAGCCCAGTGGTGGAGATTCGGAAGGAACATTCTGTGTATTGTCCCAAGATGCTTTGTTTCTTGTTAATCTAATGTCCTGTACATAACCCAAACTTTTGGTGCCATCTGTGTCGCTGTCAAAGCAGTCATTAACATCACCATCGCTACTGTCCTCCCAGCGCTCTGTGTCACTCTCTGCTGATGGGACCACATCACTGGTGGCTGGGCTCCCAAATATCCCCGATTTAAAGCCATTAGATGTGTTTAGTACAGAGATGAGAAGATCTTTAATAGTGGCTGTGCTGTCTGGGTATGAGCTACGTCTCCCAGCATGTCCAATCACTGCTGGCCTGCAAAATTCTTCTGTTCAGGGAACAAAAAGAAAACACAGTATTAGTACGGGGAAAAAGAAAATCCCTTCCCGCCACAAACCTAGTGTTCCAACAGTAATCTCTACAGTAATCCTCTCATAACTACTACTACTACTACTACTTAGCATTTCTATAGCGCTGCCAGGGTTACGCAGCGCTGTACAAGTTTAGACAAGGGGAAGGACAGTCCCTGCTCAAGAGAGCTTACAATCTAAAGGTAATATAAGTCCTCCACATAAAAATATGATTTCCATACCCCCAAAATTAATTCCTCTTAAGTTTAAGACAAATCATTTTATAACAAGCCTTCTGCAGAACACTTCTAGTTCATGGCTTCAATTCAATTTATGAGGTGGAGCCATAATTGGTGTCACATGCTAAAATACAGAGCAGATGGTCCAATGGTTGTTTGAATGCAAGTCTAGCCAACATAGAATTTGGGTGGAAAGCTTCCCCTCCTTAATTAAAGAAAATCTAAACCCCCTCCTTAATTAAAGAAACCTAAACCTTTACAGTGGACTCTGAACATTTAGAAAGATTCCATTTCAAAAGTAACCCAGTCAACAGCCACTAATTTAAATATATCTCTTTTAATCTTAGAAATAAATTAAGTCTTACCCTAACATGTTGCTGTCCAGCACTGCTAAATAAATGTGTATCAGCAGACTTCTCTATGGAACTCAAACTGTATGATCAATGAGATTCTCTGTTTGAAAACTGAATGATTACGAACAACTTTGATCAAATAAGTGTTCCAGTTGTTAGAATAACGAAAGAGTGAAGCACAAATCATGCTGAAACAAGTTTAAAAAAAAGAACAAAACAACCACCACACAACCCTCCAACTTCTATGAAGTGGCAGCTAAAACCTCATACAATCTACTCAACTCATTTCTCAAACCAAACGTGGTTCAGATTCATCGTGGTTATCCTGAAAACTAGACTGGAAATTCGTGTCACAGATTTATGTAGTCCACCAGGGCTGGGCTTGACAAATCCCAGGCGCCAGGTAGCCACAGCACCTACATGAACTTTGGTGTCTGGGATGTTATGCCCTTCAACTGGCCGCTGATGCCACAGAAAGAAACATTCTATACATTTTGACCCTCAGCCAATGGTGTGCTGGATCCGGCTCATGAGAGCTGTGCTAAGTTTTTAAGAACTTTGGGAACCGGTTGTTAAATTAGGCCCCCCGTTGCTACTTTAACAACTGGCTCCCCAAATTTGGGCTCAGGCACCCTCCTGAATTACCTTTTACTTTACTGGTGGGACTGCCAAGCTCCATCTGCCAAACAGACTGCTGCTGCTCCCTGCTGCTTGTTTTTGGCTCTGAGCAATATGCCAGGCCTTCTCGCACTGTGTGAGAAGTCCCAGCATGCTGCTCAGAGCCAGAAACAAGCAGCAGGGAGCAGCGGCAATCCATTTATTTGACTGGCAGGGTTCAGAGATCCTGGATGCCACATCAAAAGTGTCATAAGTACCCCTGGCCAATAACTTTTGACATGCCTTCTACTGCTTGACCAACTGGCAAAGTGACTCAGCCTGCTCCAGAGGGAGCGTCTCAGCCAGGTCCAACAAATTGCGTACCATTTTGCAAGTGGATGCTCTTGAAGAGCTGGTACGATTGTGTACAGGAGATGTGCATTGAAGCCTGGTACGTCTTCCTCCCAAAAGAATCCAGGGTTCTAGCTTCTCTACCGAGGCCCTTTTGAAAGCAGATTCCACCACAATAAAATTGTGAGGCAGCTGAGGTTTATGATTTTCTTGGGCATGACCAGGACCGATAGAGGGGCCTCCCAGTTCCTAATGAGGACTTCCTGGAGTAACTCATTGAGAGGGTCAGTCACAGCCTCCTTAGAAGCTGACATGTAGTCCAGGACCTCGAGCACCTTGGCCCGCAACTCGTCCTCCACTTCCAAAGGAAAGGGAATAGCAAAATTTGGGAATGAAAGGCTCTTGGATGAAACTTTCTCCTTCCAGGTAGAGGGGAGGGTTCAGAGGTAATTCCATAGAACTCAGAGAAAAAGTACCTTGGCTCCTCCTCTGAATCCCATAAGCGCTCCTCTTCGGAGTCCGACAATACCTCCTGATGGGAGTGTCAAGACTAAACCTGCCTCAACATGAAGGAACCATGTCCTCAAGAATGGCGTTGAGAAGTTGGTTCCCACCCTGACTCCAACAAAGCTTCCTCCACCGACGTCGAGGGACTGCCAGCTTGGGTGGCAGTCGACACCAAGCCGTTTGCGGCATTGGTGTCAGAGGATGCACTGCTGGCTGATGGCCAAGCAGGGCCGCAATGGTAGGCAAGGTAGGCGCAAGCACCCCTGATGCCGATGCAAACTGTTGCATGAGACCATTCAGAAGCTCAGGGAGCAAGGTCTAGATGCGCTCATTGAAGGTCGACACCAGGAAAGACTGAGGTGCCGGCTCATTTTCGCCTAAGCGTATTCTAAAACTACACGCCACCATTTACACCAATGCAAACGTGGAGTAAACCCTGCGCATAGATTCTATAACAGAATGTGTAACTTTTGGAACGCCCTTTTCCCTGCCCATAACCACGCCCCTTTTTGCCTGAGCACATTAGAATTTAGGCGTAGTGCGTTACAGAATACGCTTAGCAAGTTATGCACGTAAATTCTAATTATTGCTCATCAAGAGATGTTAAAAATGTTGATTTTTCTCGTTAAGCCAATTAACTTACGCTTCTTAAGGAATATGCTTAGATTTCGGCACTGAACACTAGGTGTGATATATAGAATTCGGCAGTATGTGCTTATATGTGAGCACATCAACACACAATTTTATCAAAAGTAATTTTATCTGGGTAAAAATAGGCTTTAAATGCAGAAATACCTTTCTAAGATGAGCCCTCGCCCTCGGAACAAAGCTAAAAATGCGCACACTTTGATTAGAGTGGATATTGGACTATTTGCAGCCCTCTAGAACTGGAGCAGAGACCCCTGTTCTAGAGACTTTCTGGATGTGGCATGTAAAAAACACTTCACACAGCAGACCGACTAAGTCAGAGACTCAATGTAAAGTGACGCAAAACCAGACACACACTTCAGGTTTACTGTTACAGTTGGGAAATTCTGTTTCCTGTACTAGAATCATTAGGCAATACATAGCAGTTTAAGGGAAATATACATATTTGACAGGCACACAGGCAAAGGCGGCGAAAAAAAAAACCTTTTGGCTTATTTCAGTAGCAAGAATTTACATTTTTAAATTACAACAGAATATTCCAATTCACTTTTCATGTAACTTAAACATAGCAGTCAGAGGATACAGAGGAAAATATATCGGCTTAAAACATTCAAAGAAAGTTTCCAGAAAACATACATACCTGTAAGTATTGACATTTTAAGGGTTCCCAGATAGGGAAACCCAAATAAAATCTGAAGGACTTGGAAAATTGCGTTGGTTAGCTCAGCACGTCTGTCTACCACATAAAACAGAACAGAAGAGGGTAAATGTTGTGAACATTTTATAATAACCAGTGTCTGTTTCTACCAAACATACTTCCTTATATTATTACTAACTTCTCAAACTGCCACTCCCATATCAGGATCTTTATTTATTTATTTATTATATTTGTATCCCACACTTTCTCACTAAAAGCAGGCTCAATGCGGCTTACATAGTAATAGGTAACACAGAATTTTGTTATGTAAAGTAGGAAATTAAGTATAACATAATAGAAGGATGGATGGGTAGTAAATGGATGGGTAGGTAGGTAGAGACAGGTGATAGAGAGAGGAGGGTAAGGTGGGAGATAGATTCTGGGTCAATGTCGTTTTCTCTTCAGTATATGTAAGGTAGATGGGTTCATGAGATTAATCTGGGTCTTTTGGGTAGGCTTGTTTGAATAGATGGTTTTTAGTGCTTTTCTGAATGGTAGGTGGTCATGGATTGCTCGGATAGGTCTAGGGAGAGCGTTCCATAGACGGCTGCCCAGGAAGGAGAAATTGGATCCATAATAAGTTTTGTACTTGAGACCTTTACAGAGAGAGAAGACTCATGTGCCATGTTGGCATATTTCTGACTATGAGATCAGATACTTAAAGGCATTAAAGGGCAGGGCAGAGCAGCTCAATCACGTTCGTATGCTCTGAACTACTTGAGATTGCAACTGAACTAACCAACCTGTTTTCCTATTGCATTTAAAAACCAATATACCAGCAAATCTAAGTGTAAAGCATGCTGGGGACATGAAGAATGAGCCAGCAGTTACTTGGTGCTCTACATCAGTGTTTCTCAAGTCTAGTCCTGAGTACCCCTTGCCAGTCAGATTTTCAGGATATCCACAATGCATATGCATGAACTTGATTTGCATACACTGCCTCCATTATATGCAAATATCTCATGCATATTCATTATGGATATCCTGAAAACCTGACTGGCAGTACTCCAGGACCGGACTTGGGAAACATTGCTCTACATTCTGATGGAAATCCAAGCATTCACAGGTGATTGTCCACAGATGGGTCTTTACTGCAGTGCTTGTGCTCCATGTTCTTCAGTACATAATGTCTCATAAAACTCCTGAAAAATCTTACCAATTTTTGTGTTCTACCTATGTACATTATCTTTAAGGGCCCATATTTGGTACCTCTCTCCTCCCCTCTGAATCAATGAAAACATCAGCTTGCCCACCTCGTCTCCAAACTAGAGAGTTGCACAGAGACAGATATCTAACCTGTCTGTCCCTGTAGGGAATCTAAACCATTCCAGCTACTGGCCCGCCCAGCCTTTGCCATGTCGCAGTCATCTTGACCCCTACCCCCACCCCAAAAAGGAAGGCAGATTCTATAAGCAGTAAAAATAACATAAATCATTTTCTTCTGTACTCTAAGACAGCAGATGCACAGATCAGCACAGGACCCAAAGCAGTCCAAAGTCCAAATTCCAAAACAAGTCAAGTCAGAAACAACACAGTTTATACTCACTTGTTCAACCACACTTAAGATTCACTTTTGGGCTTAAAAAGCAAAACCACGTGCATGTAGGGACTGGATAAATGAATTAAAACAAAGTTTAAAGCAAATGCCCTTAATATGTAATACTTGGTAAAAATAATAAAATAGTGATTGAATATTCACATAGCAAGCAGCCTGAGGCAGATTTATTTTCTACCGAACATAAACTTTGAATGAAATTGGCAGCTAATAGTGAGCTGAACTGGACAATGGTGGCACATTTAGACTGACGCTGGACAAAATGTCTGCATGAAGGAAGCCCTTCCCTAATTATTCAATACCTCTCTGTGAAAAAGAAGTAATATAAAAGACATTTTTATAATATACCACTGCAATCCACAAACAAAAGCAGCAAGTTCCCACAAACCATCTTTCTCTTTTGATCTAGACACAGGAAAAAAAAAAAAAGATTTTAAATGCTCCCAGGTTTCAACCTAATTCATGTTTAATGTGGGATATAAATGTCATAAATAAGTAAATAGATAGAAAGATTCTCATAACATGATATCTGTTTCAGTGGCCCTTTACCAGGAGGAAAAAAAAATCTCTGTACGAATATAACAGTGCTAGGGTGTCCCTATAACCAGCTCCTCCAAATTACGCACGGATTACGATTTATAACAAATTACTACTCTTCCTACGAAAAGCTATTCAATTATTATACTTCCTCTGTGTACATCTATATGCTGCACAAGCCAGTATGTTTGAAAACTTAAGTGAGATTAAATAAAAATGCCACCAACAATAAAGAACGACAACATGGACACAGCAGCTCATAGGTTTGCTTGGTTTGCTTTGGAGTGTATGGCGATGAAGTCTGTGTGAGGAAAGGGAAACAGAAACTGAACTCATTAGCGTCAACTTTTTTATTATCCCGACTCCATCCATTCATCTCCCCTCCGGCCCTGGGTGCCCTCCTGGCACATACCTCAAGACACTGGTGGTCTAGTGGCTTCTTCAGGACAGGAAAGAACCCCACTCTTTGCTGCCCGCTGATCTTCTCACTGTCTCTGCTTTTTTTAAATGGCTACCTAGACTTCCAGAATTGCCTTGCAAGACTTCAATTGTGGTTCACACAATACCCCACTCCATATGTACTACTCACAAACTCCCCAGTTACAAATAAGCCTTCCATGTTCACGTATTTACCCTTGCATCTTCCCTGGAGTCTGTGGCAAGACTAAGTGCAGCACACCTGTTGCCATGCACCAACATAGCTGTTCCACACTTGCTCTCATGGATGTCAACCAAAAAAGCCTTCCCCACCCCGGCTCCACTTCTGAATCCTTCAGCATCAGGTCGCCAACTACACCCTAAGCCTCCCCACTCCCCCTCCCTTATAGTTAGCAATCAGAATAATTTAGAGCTCATCTGGAGGGTTAATTTAAATCACATCAAAACTTGAAGGCTAAATGTAAGCTCCTGGACATTCCTTTAGATCCAGTTATGAATACAGAAGCATCTTGGTATATGCAGTCTTTCCCACCAGAGTCACCATTCTCCATGTTCCCAATCTCAAAAAAAAAAAATCGACAATACCATTATGCATGATCCAAAGCTTTACTAGATACAGAAGGCATTTGCAAATTGGTGAGAATTCTTTTTTTTTTTTCCTGCCACTTGAAGTAGTCCAAATAACATAATATGTTTACACTTATGGAACATTTCCTTCAGTTCTTGGTCTACTCTTAATACAGTGTCTTTGTACATGAAAATCAAAAAGTAGGCAATGACAGCCTGTGGTCAGGACCCATTTCCAGATCAGGGACCTACCTGGTGTGTTCGCTCTATTTGCAGCAGGCCTACAATCTCTGCCAATCTCCAGAAAGCCATGGAATTCTGCTTACAACATTGTTCAGCTATTCTAATGAAGCTTTAGTTGTTGCACCAAGACCTGTTTGAAGTTTTGAGCTGCCACATCCCTGATTTTGGAAATCTGTTGCTCCACCACTGTCACTCGCTGTTGGAAGCCTACCGGGGACTGGTAATTACCTCCAGCTTCTCATATACCCATTCAAACTTGCTAGCTAGTGCCCTCAGCACAGCCTGTCACTTCCTCTGTCAGCATATCTTATGACAGGAATTAAGTATTCATGGGTTGCCCATCCACCATCTTAGCTTCCATTATGTAGCTTTTCTCCTTCTTCTGTGGCCCTCACATTCAGCAAGTCAACTATGTACTCTCACACATTGTGCCCACAAGTCCAACTCAGTAATGTTAAACTAAATACAGACAAGAAGCTGATGACTGCTGATTCGAGGGCCCCCAATCTCAGGGAACATCCATCCTCCCTATTCTTACCACATCACCTAACCCCACGGGTCAAATATTTTGACAAGCACATAGACATCCTGTGATGGGGGCAGCAACAATCTGGTTTCAAATATCTTATCTCTATGATTTAACGAACAAGCTCACCGCAGCTGAAAAAAAAACACGCAACCACCAGTCCTCCCAAAACACACACACCACTTGCGATTTCATTTCATCACCTCAAATTCTGAGCTGGGATGAAAGACTTCAAATGTATGTATGTTTTTTTAACCAAATGCTTCTTAAACCACCTCCAAACAGCGATTACCTAAACTCTAGGTCATGGAGAACAAGCAACATCGGTCCTGCTGTTAAAATCTGTCAAAATGTGTTAGCATGAAAATATATAAACATATAAATAATAATATAAATAAACCAATAGTTCCCAAACTTGGTCCTGGAAGCACCTCAGCCACTCAGGTTTTCAGGATACCCACAACGATTATTCATGAAAGAGATTTGCATGCAGTGGAGGCAGTACATGCCACTCTCTCAGGTTTTCAGGATATCCGCAATGATGATTCATATGAGAGAGTGGCATGTACTGCCTCCACTGCATGCAAATCTCTCTCTTTTACATGAGGCAATTACACCCTGCAAGATCCCAGAGGAGTTCTGTGAGGTTTACAATAAGATCAAAGTACAAGCCATTCACTGTGAGCTACAAAGTGTAAAAATATATTCCGGGGGGGGGGGGGGGAGAGAGAGAAGGGGGGGAGGAGGTATAAAAGATTTTGTAAATGTATAATTGTAGTACACTTAAGTTTGTCAATAAAAAAAATTCAAAGTTAAAAAAAAATATATATATATATCCAAGTTTTTGTACCTGGGGCAATAGAGGGTCAACCGACTTACCCAGGATCACAATTTTAGTTTGATGTACATTCTTCTTGCTTTAGTAATTTCTTTATTGTTGCTGTGGTTTGCTTTATGATTTACTTAAGTAATCTGTTAAAAAATATTCTATAAATAAAAACTGGCCATAGACTTGTTACATACCACTTACAATTTAATTTAAAAAAATGTCTCTCCTTAAGTCACCTCGTCTCCAAGCTAAAAAGCCCTAACCTGTCAAGTCTTTACAAGAAAGTTGATCTATTCTTTATCATCTCTGTCTCCCTTCTCTAGGTCTTTTCTAGTTCTACAGCTGAAGTGGGTGATAAGTAGAAGACTTACAAATATTTCTTCTAACAAAGAAATCACAAGAAGACAATTGCCAGTCACTTAGACAATACTTTTCACCTCTTTTGAGGGTCTACATATACTAAGAAAACTGACATTCTCTCTTCTAAAAGCATTCAACTCTCCTCAGAATTGCTTAGCACATCATGACAAAAGTGACTTCCCATATACACTACTATTGTAGACCTCTCAAAATCCATGGAAAATTTCAGTCACACCATTTCCTGCAATAGCAAACTAACAGGCCGATATCGGAAGCAAACGCAGGCACTAGAGGCCAATAGCATCGTACTAACGTCCACGTTTGCCCCCGCCTGATCAGAGCCTGCGAGCACATGTAACAATGTGCTTGCCAGCTAAGAACGCTAATTGCATGCAAATGCATGCAAACAAGGGTCTCCCACATTCCTCCCTTATGATCAGCAGGCAGCGTGCCAAACAAGGGCACTGCTCCCAATGCAAACCCTAAGCCAGCTCAGAGCTGGCGTTACGGTTTGCCAGCAACGGAGGAATGGGGGAGACCCACTGAAAAGGTTTGATAGGTCTGGGATTTTGTCCTGGACCTGTCAAACCTACACTCCCACCCCCAAACACAAGACCTGGAGGTCTGGTGGACCTCCAGGCCTCCCACCCCCAAAAACCCTGGTGGTCCAGTGAGACTGCTAGCTTCTCCCCCTCCCACCCCCCAACATTGGACAAAAAAAGCCCTATCTGCCCCTCCCCCCCTGGCAGCCTACCTCTTCGGAGTAGTAGTTGGAGGAGGGAGGAACTAGCACTTCCTCCCTCTTTTTCGGACGCCTCCTCAAAATGGTGGCGCCCTTCCCTAGGATGTGTTGGGAGGGGCTTAACTTCCATATAAGGGTTAAACCCCACCCAGCGCATGCACCAGGCAGGGCATCACCATTTTGAGGAGGTGCCTGAAGAGGAGGGAGAGAACAGTAGTCCCTCCCTCCTCCAACTACTACTACTACTACTACTACTAAGAAGGTAGGCCGCCGGAGTTGGGGGGGAGGGGGGAAGCCTGCAGTCCCACTGGACCACAAGGGCATTTTTGTTTAATGTGGGGGGGGGGGGGGGAAGCTAGTGGTCCCACTGGACCACCAGGGTTTTTCTGTTTTGGGGGTGGGGGTCTGAAGGAATGGGGGAGACCCACTGAAAAGGTTTGTCAGGTCTGGGATTTTCTCCTGGACCTGTGAAATCTAAGCCCACCCCCCAAACAAGACCTGGAGGTCTGATGGACCTCCAGGACCCCACCCCCAAAACACAAAAACCTCCAGATCGTGTTTTTGGGGGTGAAGGGCTTAGGTTTGACACGTCCAGGTTTTCAAACCTCTTTGACAAGACCAGACTTTTGACAGCCTGAATCTGTAAAACAACTTCTGTGGAAGGATTGTGCCTGAGAACATGCCCAGGCACAATCCTCCCGCAGAAGTACCCCTATGATCAGAGCTAATAGCGCACATACATTTGCATGCTATTAGCTTTGATCATAGAGGCTTTATAGCCTCACCCTGCTCCGGTGCTATTTTTAGAGCGGGCTTCTGATCATCAGCACCTAAATATTTCAAAGAACCTAAGACATTTATGATTTAACATGCCCCACTCTCAGCCCTTATCACTCTTAAGGTTCTCGTCAACCAACAGCATGTCAAGGGTCATGTCAACAATTCTCTACAAACTGAAGGTCTGGAAAAGGATAATGCATGCATGTCAAATCAGGTCTTGTGACCAACAACCTGCTGAAGATGAAAAGCTGCAAAGGAGAATGGGTCTACCTCAAATTTCTTTTTTGATTGCAAATCAACGGCCTCCATATAATTCAGTTCATAAAGTCTCAAACTGGCTGCCCAACTGCATTGAAAAAGGATTTTCATTTGCGAGCAGAAAGCTACCACAAGCACGTTACTGCACATATCTGGGCACAGAATGCACAAAGGAGTTCAGCGCAGAATTTAACTCGCACAGTGCGCATGGTGCGTACACACTATATTAAAATGAATAGTAATGAGCCCATTAGGTATTCTTCCACAATGCACAGAACTAAAACAGGCAACTTGAACTGTGCACAGGATTAGCCACCTGTTCCAAGAAAACAGGTTAGTTAAGAAAACTGGCATTAAACAGTTTTCTCTTTTTTTTCTGCAACCATAGCACGTATTTGCAACCTTGAAAGACAGAATAGGAGGTAACAGCTCTGTGTGTCCCCGAAGAAAACGAAAGTTCCAAAGCGCATCTGTGCATGAACCCAAACATTCTATGTATAAATTTTAGCCTTGCAAAAATGTCACACACAATAGTTTTGTAAAGCTAATATTCTTGTGCAGAACATTTTGTTTCATGCACATTCATTTTCTTCAGTGAAGTTGCCCTTACCATAGAAACGTTATGCACACGTGTCCATCAGGCTTCTGTGCACTTTAAATTTGCATCTCATTAGCTTACTGCATCCTTGTGGTATATTTTATCTGTAATTTTACAGAACCGAGTTTGATTCCCACTGCAGCACCTTGTGACTCTGGGCAAGTCTCTTAACCCTCCACTGCCCCAGTTACAAAATAAGTACCTGTATATATGTAAACAGCTTTGATTGTAACCACAGAAAGGCAGTATATCAAGTCCCATTCCCTTTCCCTAGAAGCTGTGCGCTCAGCAATCAGCATGTGGCTCTACCAAATGGATTTCTGCATTGATGCCCAGAGT
The DNA here is from genome assembly GCF_901765095.1 of Microcaecilia unicolor. NCBI lineage: Eukaryota > Metazoa > Chordata > Amphibia > Gymnophiona > Siphonopidae > Microcaecilia > Microcaecilia unicolor. Next base: position 95,799,655 of record NC_044034.1, on the reverse strand, counting down.
CCTAAAAAGATGACAAGATCTTACTTTCTTAGCACCAGCCACTCCGAGTAGTCACGTGTTATGATTGATATATATGTTGCCTTCCTAGAAGTGGCCTTTCAGATCAGTGGGCCCTATGTATTTTTTAAAAAAAAATGCTTTCTAAAGCTTTGGCCAACAGCCATCATCACATGACATAATTGCTAATTCAGTTTCTCTGCTGACCTTGTAGTCTAAGCTGTTTAACCCAGAGTTTTCCCTAAGCCATTTACGAAAAGGCTTAAGCCAGATGTACTTAACACCAGGCCCCTAGCTCTTAAGGCTGACAATGGATAACATCTGCAGTCCTTCATGTGTTCTCTCGTATTTACCTTAAGTTAAGCTACAACTACTTGTTTTTGTGCTTTCAGCGCAGTATTTATCATCTTTCCATTGTGGATGTGTACATGTCAGCACTCAGAGGGACACAGAAGATGCCAATACTTACACAACTACTTCCTAACATCAATGTTAGCAAAACCATTACAAAAAAAATAGCTAAGTATTGGTTTATTTGTACTGCCCATTCCTGGATTCATTTTAATTAAAAAAAAAATATATATATGCAGTTTTTTTCAAAAATTAAATTTCCCAATGTAATACAATTCTAGAAATCAACTACATTTTCCCTTCTTTTGCACTTTTTTTTTCTAAAAATCGTATTTTGTTTTCTCTGTATATATATTGCCTGAACCACTCAGTGTACGGCAGCTACATTTTCAGGTTAGGTAAAGCTATATAAAAACCTACAAAAAGAGAACAAAGATTTCCCAGAAAACATATGGACATAGCCAAAAATGGTTTCACCCCCATCCCCAAACACTTTCAGCTACAATTCCAAATCTGACTAAATATTCCATCATAACAGATAATACTGACACCTTGTGGCCTTTGTGAATTCTGCAGCCCTCACAGTGCTGATGGCTGAGACTATTTATAAGGTAATATTAGATTCTGAAAGCACCCAAAATAACTCTAGTCTTGTGCCTTCCCACCACCAATTAACTTACAGGTCCCACCCTAAAAACGGATTTAAAATTGCTGAGTTCAACTATCACCCCAACACCTGGAAGAATGCATAAACAGACAGCATACAAAACTAAAATATAGTTTTGAAAGGGAATGGGACTTGATATACCACCTTTCTGTGGTTACAATCAAAGCGGTTTACTTATTTTGTGCCTGGGGAAATGGAGAGTTAAGTGACTTGGCCAGAGTCGCAAGGAGATGCACTGGGAATTGAACCCAGTTCCCCAGGCTCAAAGTCCGCTGCACTAACCACTAGGCTACTCCTCCAAACAAGTAATGAAAGCAAAGTCTAAAAAACATTAACCTGAGCAAAATGAGCAGCCTGAAAACTGCCTAGTTTCCGTGCAGGTAAAGTGCAAGCTGATGGCTGAGCCTGTGGGGTAAAACAAAAAGTAGTGTCCCCCCCCCCCCCCCCCCGAACCATAAATCACACAATATACAAAAAAAAAAAAAAAGCAGTGGGGGGTAGACCAGATTTGTATCCAAACAGAAGGTTTATTCTCAGATTTAAAAAAAAAAAAAAAAAAAAAAAAAAGATCAACGCAGTCCTCCGTTTTGGCGCTGACCACGTCTGCCTCAGGAGTCGATGTCAATTATCTCAGCCACTGACGATACCACCACATAAATGGGCTTGAAAATCTAATAATATAGCATTCAGTATCGTTACAGCAATAAATTCAAGAATAAATGCTGTTTGGATACACATTTGGTCTACCCACTGCTTCTCTTTTTTTGTATATTGTAAGTCTGTGAGGTGTCAGGACATATTGTTTTGCTTTGAGTGCAGCTATTTTGTACAGGCCTCGAATGCTGCCACCCTAGGCAGGGTCAATATTAAGGGGTAGCAACCATGGCAATTGCCATGTCCCCCATATCACAGGGGGCCCCACACCTGCCTCAAGCTGAAGGGGGCATAACTACAGATAGGCTTTGGGGTCCCCTCCACAAGGTCAGCCTGGGTCCTGCATGTCTTAGCACTGCCCTTGACCTGATCGGCCCGAGGGCAGAGCCAGCCATGAAATCACCACCTGCAGTTAAAAAAAGTAATTAGTACTACTCGATCATTTCCAACACACTACCAGATATATATTGTACTGTACAGACTCCCAAGAGGCAGATCTTGCTACACAGAGGTTATTGAGGAGCAGAGGAGTAGCCTAACGCTGAAAACCTGGGGAACTGGGTTCAATTCCTACTACAGGCCCTTGTGACTCTGGGCAAGTCACTTAAGCCTTCATTGCTTCAGGTACAAAAACAGTTTGTGAGCCTACTAGGGACAGAGAAAGTAACTGCATATACTAAACAAACCACATCGGTTGGATCACAGACAGGCAGTATATCAAATCCATAACCCTTTATCTTTTAACTTTAAAAGCAACCTCAAGAAGGCAAGAACTGCTGGAGATATCTAGTAGGATTAAACTGCAATCCTCATGTTTTAGAGCTTTCAGGATTGTTGGCCCAAATGTATGGAATTCAATCCATGTCTTTTTCCCTTGCTTCCCAGGTCGTCGGGGTCCTGGTTTTATCAAAAACAATTTTCTATCAATTAATCTTAAGATATGACTAGGAAGGGGTGATTTGTTTATTTTAATTGTTATAGTATATTGTCTATTAATTATTTTATTAAAACTTGCTTCAGGCTGCCTGGTGAAGCGAGAAATCAAGTTATGTAAAGTCTGGATTGTATTACAGCTAGAGAGGGAGCATGATGTTCGGACTTCGAGGAAGGAGGAGAAGGGAACAGGTGACTTGCCAGACATGAGGAAGGGTGTAGGGAGTGAGAAGATAAATATAAAGAAACTTCAGAGTGAATGCATTTGTAGATAACAATACAAGCTCAATCTGGACCTCATTAAGAGCTAAGGCATGACATCAGATAAAGACTACTTAAATGATAGTCAGCTGGGATACACCCGGGGCAGGCTTGTCAACTTCATTGCTTAGGAAATATCATTCATTGTCTTAGCTGGCTGCTGTTTATTTATTTGGGTTTAGCTCACACTTTTTCAGCAGTTGCTCCAGGTGAGTTACATTCAGGTACATCCAATGTAGGCTTACAATCTTCTACCTAAGGCAATGGAGAATTAAGTGACTAGTCAGCAGTGGAATTTTAACCCAGCTGATTGTCAGTCCAGTGCTCTGACAACTAGGCTACAAATCCACTCTCTACAATCCTGGGTACAAGATTCTGCAGTCTAAAAAGTGCAATTACAGAATGTGTTTGTTACATGAAATTGGCTCTACACTTTCAAAAAAATTTATAAAATATTCAAAAAGTAATTAAAAACAAGAAAATAAAAATCTTCACACCATTTTATCGTAGTAAACCCTTGCCTTACAAAGGTCCATAAGACAGCCCTCCCATAGGCATCAGAACGGGGGAGTCACAGGTACCATACCCCCAAACCTTTGCTACCCTTCCTTTCTCCCATGAGGCCTCTATTCTCTTACTATGTGGAGCACTGACTGAGCTGCATTGGAGCATTGCACAGCATATGTGCATGCTCAAGCTTCCATCTCCTCTGAAAGGGAAGTTTGGAGGGTGTGAGCCAGCAGGACTTGAGCATGCACTGAAGCTCAAAGCCCTGAACAGTGCTGGCCATGTGATACCTCCCATACAGTTCCTAGGAGCTGCACCCAAGAGAGTGATGTAAGAGAAATACTTTATGGCAGAGGAAGCAGCAGCAAGGAAGGAGAGAAATGCTGAAGATGGAGACACTGGACACCACAGGCAGGGCAGGGCGAAGAAAAGAGAGAAGAGAGACGCTGGAGACTATGGGGTGGGAAGTGAGTACAAGCGGAGATAAATAACTTAACTGACACCAATGGGGGGGGGGGGGGTAGGAAGGAGAAACATGCTGGATGCCATAGGAGGAGAGTAGGATGGCATGAAACGATTGGGGGCAGAGCTTGGGCACCCTCAAACAACAACAAAAATTCCACTGTCCCTGCCCTGAGTCCGCCTATATTCAAACACAGTAGTTGAGCCGAGTCAAATGTTCATGGATGAAATAGTAAAACTGTAAATGTATGAAGTGGATTTAAAGAACAAGGTCAGAAAACAGAGATGCTGAAAGAATTACAGAATGCAGTTATCAGAAAGATCATAAGAAAATGACAATCAGGGCAATTCTATAAATTGGCACCTAGGTGTAAGCAACCCAATGCCATGCGTCTCAGGAGCCTAAATACTTCAATCTTAGTTGATATTAATCCAGCGTTTTGTCCAAAAGACACAATAAATCACAATCGACTGGGTGAAAACAATATGAGAAACGCCAAACGTAGTCCAAGAGACACAACAGATAAATATCAAACTGATCTGGAACACCAACAAACTCACACTTTAAATAAAGCAAAAAAGTGCGATTCTCATATTGTTTTCACCCAGTCGTTGGTGATTTATTGTATCTTTTGGAACTGGATTAATATCAACTCAGATTTAGCTTCTGCCACATTTTTCGATGCCCCTACTCAAACACGAAACAGAAAACGAAAAACGGGGGACGAAGACAGAAATTCTAGCACAGGGATATTTATTAAAAGCTAAATCGATTCAAGACAAATGATATGAAAAGACTCATCAATGCAATCCCGTGTTTCTGCGCTGTGTGCTTCCCTCAGAAGTCTAAATGCTTCAATCTGAGTTGATATTAATCCAGTTCCGAAAGATACAACAACAAATCGCCATCGAATGGGTGAAAACAATATGAGAATCGCGGTTTATGCTTTATTTAAAGTGCGAGTTTGTTGGTGTTCCAGATCACTAAGTTTGATATTTATCGATTGCAAAGATACTAAGTCACACGCATTCGACTGTACTCACACTTACACGCCGAGCACCCCCTCCTCACACCGGTCTCCCCTCCGCATGATCTACCATCGGCAAAAGGTAAAAAACGGATACAGCGGGATCCTCCCGGATTCGATTTAAAAACCTTTAAAAGTTAATTTTTTTTCTTTGCCCAGTCGTTTACATATGGACATTTTACATCTCCCTCACTCTCATTATCCGAGATACGGCACCCACCACCTCTTTCCCCCCCCCCCCCCCCAAGATACGGCACCCCAAATCTTGCCCCCCTCCCGAGATACGGCACCTCTCCTCTCCCCCCCCCCCCCCCGAGATACGGCACCTCCCCCTCACCACCCCCCCCCCCCGATCAAACTCATACCTGAGGCCGCCCACTAACAATCCCACAGCTTTCCTTCTCCAGTATCCCGCCTGTTATGATACATTCACACTACACACACACATGCATACATCACTACTTCTCTCCTACATCCCGCCTTGCCGGAAACCGGAAGTTGCGTCAGAGAGGACAGCACAGCATGTCCGAAATTTGCATTTCCATAGTAGGAAGATACAACTTGCAGCTATTGCGGTAAAGCACGTTTTCTATGGGTTGAGCCAGATGCTGCTCTGAGTCCCGCTACAGAAAGAAATGGGCGGCTTGGGCATGTTGTGCGAGTATGCGATGGAAGTTAGCACCATTATGAGCAGCTGGACAGAATACTGGAAGTATTATGGATTGATTTATATAAAATGGAGACACCACCTTAGGAAGAAATTGTGGGTGAGTGAGGTGGAAGGAGTATCTTATTATGCAGTGTTTGAGTATGTGGCTCATAGTGTACCAGCGCTTCAAACATCAATACCGCGTGATTGTAATCAAAAAGACATATTCAGCACAGTGTTGCCAGATGGTGAAAAATTTTCCAACCCAGAAGTAGCCCAATATTCATTTCATATTGACCTTATTAATATTTATATTAATAGGATCAATATGAATATTAAAATTGTACTTGGCATAAGAATGATTATCATAGGAGCTGACTTTTAAAAATTTGGGGGCGGGGGCTCGCTAAGCCCAGTGAAAATAACCCCACCCTGGACACATAATGTTCTCAATATTGGGGGTGCTCAAGCACCCATAGCACCCACAGAGCCATCTCCTATGAATCATAATCAGCAGTAGCATACTTAGCATAATCAGCATCATAATTAGCACAAATTCATAATCCATCCACCCACCCACAAAACAAAAGGAGCAAGTTCCCGCAAACCATCTCTCTCTTTTGGTCAAGGCACAGGAAAAATAAAAAAGATTTTACATGCTCCCAGGTTTCAGCCTAAATAATGTTTAATGTGGAATATAAATGTTATAAATAAATAAATAGATAGATAGAAACTCTGAGCACCTGATTCTCATAACATGATGTCTGTTTCAGTGGCCCTTTACCAGGAGAAAAATATCTCTTAATGAATACAACGCTTGCTAGGGTGTACCTTTAACCAGCCCCTCCAAATGACATTGATTTTTAAAATTGATGTATATCAAATTACTCTATGAAAAGTTATTCAGTTATTATACTTCCTCTGTGTGTATCTGTATGCTGCACAAGCTGGCATGTTTGAAAATATGTGAGATTAAATAAAAATGTTACCAACAATAAAGCATAACAACGTGGATGCAGCAGCTCATAGCTGGGCTCCTTTCCCCTCTGCTCCAGCTCCCTCCCCCTCCTCCCAACCTAATTTGTGTCTGAAGCAACAGAAAGTTAAGTAACTTGTTCAAGATCACAAGAGGCATCAGTGAGGTTTGAACTCTTGTTTAGTGGTACAATCAGTAGGTCACTTTCCTACTACAGCCGTCAGTCATGACTACTATTTGACATTTATAAAGCGCTACTAGGGTTACGCAGCGCTGTACAATTTAACATAGAAGGACAGTCCCTGCTCAAAGAGCTTACAATCTAAAGGACAAATATACAGTAAGTCAAGTAGGGGTAGTCAAATTGGGGCAGTCTAGATTTCGTGAAAGGTATAAAGGTTAGGTGCCGAAAGCAACATTGAAGAGGTGGGCTTTGAGTAAGGATTTGAAGATGGGTAGGGAGGGGGCTTGGCGTAAGGGCTCAGGAAGTTTATTCCAAGCATAGGGAGAGACGAGGCAGAATGACCTGAGTTAAAATCCCACAATGAGATTTGTTTCAGGAAGTCAGCTCAATCTGACCAACTCAGCCATCCATCCACTTTTGTTTGGCAAATTAATACCCACCCTTAGCAAACCAGCCCAGTCTGTCAAGAAACTGCCACAGAAGTGGCGGCCTCCATTCAGTTCTCTAAGCTACCTTATTCCTCCACTCCATATCAATATCAGATTTTTTGAAGGAGCTCATTTCCATTAAAAGGTAAAGCCATAGAGAAGAGAGGAAGGAATGTTTGAGACAAAATACTACTGTTTCCTCATCTTGAACCTCTAGTGTTTTCAATGCAAGGCCCAGGGGCCAATGGTGGTCCCTGGAGATCTCTGGGGTGGCCCTGTTGTCTTTTTTATTTTCCTGCTACTCTGCCTCTCTACCCAGGTTCAAAACAGAAGGGGGAAAGTGGGTGGGGAAAGAGCCACATGCTTGAAGGTCAAGACATTTCTCAATAGACAAAAGAGAATGCATTTGCAATGCTTGCAACCTTGAGGATACCCCAGTGAAATTTGAAGGTGGGCTGGTGGGGATGGATGTCATTGACACATACTGGTCAGCAGTATTGTGGCCCCACATGGGAAAATATTTGGCACTCTCCTTCAACTCATTAGAATCCAAAGTGGCCCCAGCTTAATAATTAACGAAGACCACTTCTCTACTGTGTAAATAAGACTTCTAGCAACTGACATTCTTACAAGTCAGGATGAGATAAGCAACCAGACTTTTCTGCAGCTTTGATTACATCAGATGCCAGAGGAATTCCTAGCATTCCTCACCTACACTAACAGGATAAGAAACTGTGAATTAGGGAGTAAAAATGCCCTTAGGGCACACTAGCGGTGTTCAGCCCAAACATTTTGTTTTGCTTTGCTTCCCATGTCATTTAGGAAAATTTTGGTTTGATTTTGTTATGTGAGCAATATCATCAATAGCATGCTAATCAATAGAAATAGAATAAAATAAAACAAGGAAAATAAAATAAGATGATACCTTTTTTATTGGACTAACAATACATTTTTTGATTAGCTTTCGAAGGTAGCCCTTCTTCGTCAGCATTGCTGCAAGGCTTAGTAAACGGAGAGGTTATTTTATTAGCAGAAATGGCTTTGAACATTGCAGTCTAAAAATGTGCATACTTTTTAACATATATTTTAGCTCAGTGTGGGCAATTGGCCTTTCTCCAGGGAATTAGGCTATTTTTGGAAGCCTGTCTAGTAGACAACGTCTCAGTTGGCCAATGTATATCTTTAATCTAATATAATGCAGCACTGGTTCAAAGCAGATCACAACTAAAATTCAAAGCCAGAGCAGTACCCCTGGGACATAACATTAACCTAAATATTTTTTTAAATAAGAAAGCCTTAAGAGAACAACAAAATCGATAGTAGGATTTTAAGCATTTTAATTCAAATGATAATGAATTCCCAAATTCAACCACTTGGAATGAGGCCTCTTAAAACATACCCTTTATCCTTTTCATTGATGAAAAAGGAAATACTGTAAAAGAAAAAAAAAAGTGCTGCAAACCAGTGGTTGTTGGGCATCATAAAGTCCTCGTAACATCTCCTACCTCATTCTTCATAGATACTGCAGAGAATCACACCCATTCCTGTCATGTATTGGAAAAGTTTCTTAAAATATGCTGGAAAGACATAATCTCTAATGGTTCATGAGATAACAGCAGGCAGATATACCCTCATAAAAGACCTGACGAAAAGGAGAGTGAAATCTGTTGGACATGAGGACAGAGGATCTAGCGGCTGCCGACACTTTAAAATGTGCAAGGCTTTGCACAGGGGTGCTGATACAAAAAGCTGCAGCGAGCCTAGCTGCGAAGTTACTGAGGGTTGCATGCAAATATTAATGACCAAACAATGCAGAGAGAGAGGTTGAGCACGGGCGTTAACATATGGCTTTGATTTCTGAATTTGCGGTATCATTAAAGGACAGACTTTTAAATGTCCAGTTGGGTATATATGCTAATCTCAGTTTTGTTAAATGTTTCAGATGTATCTATCTACTTGGTCCCATGGTGTTACTGAATTATTCTATTCTGTCTCGCTGTATTTCCAAATGTAAGCCACATTGAACCCAATAAATTGAACCAAACTGCAAACCAAATATATCAATAATTATAAATACATTTGCAAAATAGTTAATTTGCAAATTTATTTATAATTATTGATACATTGGGTTTCAGATTTGATTTGGCTTATGTTTTAATATGTTTATTAGTATTATATCGTCCCTGAAGCAGCACTGCTGGGCGAAACACAGCCATGTCGGGCATCCTTTTATCTGCTCTCTACAATAAAGACTTGTAAGTTCATCTTCCACCGTGTCTGCTTCTTTATCTTCCATTTTACTGGGACCGCTTGCCCATCTGTTTTTTGGGGATTCCCCCAGGACAGGTTTGGGAATCATTGGTATATAGGAAGAAAGGCCACTTCAGTTCAATTGTAGTCAGGGCTTTTTTTGAGGGGGTACTTGGGGGTACTGAGTACCGGCACCTTTTCCATTGTTTCCTAAAATTGACTTGTGAACCCCAAATTTTAATGAAAGAGGTCAGGCTCTTGAGATAGATTCTGGCACTGGTTGCAGGGGGCCTGGCCACACAACGAGAAACAAAGCCACAGGAGAACGCAAAATTAGCAGCGTGAGCACGCCAACGAAATCCGAGGCAACTGACGAAAACCGAGACAAATTTTTCGAAGAAAGAAAACGACGATAACCAAAGTCAACGAAAACCGAGGTTTTACTGTACATACATCTATGTATGTGCTGGAATGCTATTCTGCACTTAAATATCAATATTAAAAAAATTATATGCACAGAACATCATTCCACTGCACTCGCAGATATGTGTACATGCAACTTCAGGTGTCAATATGAGCTGAGTCTGCTGCACATGGGGTGGGGGATGGGACACGAGTAAGTTACATGGAAATACTTTTAAAACAAATAGGAAATATTTTTTCACTCAAAGTTTATTGAATTATTAGTATTGACTTTTTAAAGTCAATGTGGTAGCTTCTACTGGCTTAAATACAGAAGTCTAATTAGATGATTAAGGGGACCATTTGGATGTTAATATATGGTTAACATTGATTGGCTCTAGTAATAGCCGCCATCTTCAAAACAGCAACATTTTGGTTTTATCCTTTCAGTGACAGACTCATTCAAGATCTGGATTAGTTTTGTATACTGTGATGTCTTGAAAATAATTGATATCTCTGAAACAGGGAAATTCCTTTCAGAACACGGACCGAGATTGTTCCAGTTTTGATTTCTTCAGTCTCTCAGCATCTCAGAAATGTTTTCTACAAAGGATTTTTGGATCAAGAAAAGTGCTATTAATCGCGTTTTGAAAAATAAAAGAAACAATTATATAAAGGCCTAATGATGGTTTATTGGTACAAAAGAAATGGTTAAGGATTGGTGCACTGAAACTGATGGTCCTTTGGCACTTTGACAACTGTCCTCAGGTTTATTTGCCTCGTGTACAGAAATTTAGTTTATAATTATTTAGGGCACCTTTTACTAAGGTGTGTTAATGGATTTAGCACGCGCTAAATGCTAAGAAGCTCATAGGAATATAATGGGCTACATGGTATTTACATACCTTAGTAAATGGAGCCCTTAGTGTGCAAGTGTACACTTTAATAAAGTTTTGTATTTATATTGGTTCATATGGGGCATGTTGAAAGATGCCCTAGCAATGGTTACTAATCATGACCATATACAAATTTCTGGCCCATAGAAGGTTACAAATATAAATAAAAAACATAGAAAATAAAATATGTTACCTTTTTTATTGGATTAACTTTATGCATTTTTTATTAGCTGTCGAAGGCAATAACTTCTTCAAATCAGAAATGAGCAAATGATGACTTTTATCAGAACATATATGTGAAAAACAAAACGTATTCCAGTGAGGAAAGGTAAGAGTGGAGGGGGTGAGTAACAGGGAGAGATGGATGGGTGATCAGAGAGTGACAAAGCAGTGTAATTTTATGATTTATAATGTGATTGGAAACCCAGATCTTTGTTAAGTCCTGTCTGGTGGGTGTCGAAATATTTCAATATTTTATCTTCAAAGGTTTTATGTTCCTGGATGGTTTTAAAATGCTAAAGTCATTGATGCAGTGCCCTGGTCTTCCAATGTGTTCTCCCACAGAGGTGTCACCCTGGTTAGCTTTGAGGTGTTTAATATGGTGTCTGTGTAGGTAGATTCTTGTCTAAAGCATCTGGCTTGTGTCTCCAGCAGAGCATCCTTCTTCACATTTTTTGCACTGAAAGTGACACATATGACAGAACCTCTACCTCTTAAGATTATAGTGATGTTTCTCTAACAGGATCAACCCACTGAATATTGATAAAAGCATTTTTCAGATAAGTATTTGCAGACATACTTTCAATATTGTAAAACCTTTACCAATAAGTTTTATGTCAAGTTTAAGAAAAACAATTATTTCTGTCATCTTTATTTTGCAGAGTTACTTCTTCAGGGAAATATATTTGTATTATTAAATGCACCTTTCTGCTGCAAAAACACAATGTCTTTCAAGTAATCTGTCTCTCCAGTCACTAATGTTCTTCAAGTTTTTCTTTCATCCCCAGGTTTGGCTCTCTGGAGTGCAAGATCACCTACCAGCCTAACAGGAAATACATTAACAAGGGAAACCCCTGTCTTGTCTATTTTAAGCTGACTTCAGGAGGTATTAATAAGCCTCACTGTCCCTGTCTAACAAAAACAAAGGCTTATCCCCCCCCCCCCCCCCCCCATCTATTTTCATTCAATGCACTCTTACATGTAAGCTTCACAACATTCAGTGATCAGCTAAGCAGTTTCTCCACTTGTCTTTATCAGGACTTTAAATGTTGTTATTCTTTGGTAAAGATCTCTCATCAGGCTCTTTTCTACAATACTCTGAGACCAGCTTAATTTGATTTTGTTTAAATAGTAACTTAAAATTACCGTTTCTCTTAATAGTGATAATCCCCTTGCTTGAGAATCTATTACTGTTTCTGGTATTTCATCACTTGGTTCGTTTTGTAAAATCCTCTGACATAAATCTACACATGCTTCTATTTTCCTCACATACACTTTCTTTCAAATTTTTTGACCCTTTTGTGCAACCTTTTCCTTATGTCTGTCACATAAAAGCTCACTTCCACAGGTACACACTCTTCAGCAATCAATCTTAATTTTCCCACTGAACAGTTTAGGTTACCATTTAAATCCACTCAGTCCCCTGGGTTTCTATGGAGTTGCCAGAGATACTTCAATCAGAGGCCTCTGTTTAGCTTGAGTTTCCACTTAAAGGAGTGGAATATTGTCAAGCTTGGAACTCCCTTAAAGTGATAATAGTCTATTTTCAATAAACGTTTTACCCTGTTTATACACTCTGAAGTATGTGAACACTCAAACCCCATTCACAGATCACCTCAGTCATTAATCTCAACACCATTAGGTATAAATAGATTCCAAGAGTACTCCAAGGCACCTCCCAATAATACCATCATGGGTGTCAACAACATCTCCAAATTAATTTCATCTTCACCAGCAGGACCTGGCTCAAACCTTATATATTTACATTTCTTTCTGTCTCTGGGTCCTATTCCTACAGCTATCTGGCTGTGATCAGAGCTATAGAAAATGAAGGCAGATAAAGACCATATGACCTATCCAGTCTGCCCATCCATACCATCCTTTCCTCTCCCTTAGGGATCCTATGTACTTGTCCCAAGCTTTATTGAGTTCAGATACAGTCTTTGCCTTCAGATAAGTGTGACACATTCCTAATGAGCAAGAGAAGGGGCTCAAAGAAGAGTGAAAGAGCCTTCACATGAGTGTGATATAGTCCTAATAAGTAAAAACAAAGTGGCTCAAAGAGTGTGACAGTGAGAGAGCCTACAGTTGAGTGTGACATACTCCTAATGAGTGATAAAAGGGGATCAAAGACTGTGAGAGTGAGAGAGCTTTCAGATGTGTGTGACATAACAGTGGCGTAGGCAGACATCCAATTTTGGATGGGCCTGGGCCCAAGGTAGGTGGGCACAGGAACCCCACCCCCTCTCTCTGCCTGGTATCTCTGCTCCCTGCACTTGCAGGTGATCCAGGCTCTCAACTCCCCCCCTCCCCACCCGCCATGCAAGCAATCTGGGCTCTGAACTCTCCTCCTCCCCAGGAAATCCTGGCTCTCAACTCGCCCCTCTCCCCGCATACCTTTTAAATGCTACTTCTTCACCAGCAGCGAACAGTGACTGATGCACACTGCTCAACACTGGTTCACAGCCTTCCCTCTAATGCAACTTCCTGTTTCTGCTTAGGCAGGCCTACATCAAAGGGAAATCTGTGAGCCGGCACCCACTGACCAGCATACATCAGTCACTGCTTGCTGCCTGCAAAGAAGTGGTGTTTAAAAAGTTTGCGAGGGGGACGGATGCCGGGAGTTTTCAGCTGGTGGGGCTTGGGGATCCCCGGCAGCCACATCATAGATCTTCACTTACTCGTTGAGCCTGAGCCCAAAGTGGGTGGGCCTAGGCCCACCTGTGGTTACACTACTGTGTCATACTCCTCAGAGGAGGAACTCAAAGAGAGCCTTCAAATGAGTGTGACCACCCCTGATAAATGAGATTTAGTATCTCTGCTATTATTTCATACTTATGTCTACAGACTGAGGCAGTGACAGATAAGAAAAGCACATTCTTTCATTTATTTTTGTCCATTGTTGATGCTGCTATTTCATTTTGTCATCAAAATGAGATAAACAACAACAACAAAAAGATAAAACCACTCAATATTCAACCAGCGGTGGTCAGTGTTTTTTAAACGATGACTGTCACAGGCTCCAATCTTGGGCCATATCCAAGCACTGGCACTGAATATTGGGAATGACTGGCGAAGAGTGTGCCACAGGGGCTTAGCCAGACACCCAATTTTGGGTGGGCCTGGGCCCAAGATGGGTGGGCAGAAGAACTGCACCTTGTCACACAAGTGATTTGGTCTCTCCCTCTCTCGCTTGTATACCATAAAGAGGCATATTTTCAAAGCACTTTGGGAGGCTAAGTGCTTTGAAAATGAGCCTAATGGTCTCTCAAACATCCCCCCCCCCCCCCCATATCTTTTAAATAGCATATTTTCACCAGCAGCAAGCAGCATCTAATACACACTGCTCATGTTGGCCCCACAGCATATATCAGTTGCTGCTCGCTGCAGGCAAAGATCTGCTATTTACAAGGTATGCAGGAGGGACAGTTTTGGGGAGTTTTCAGCTGGTAGGGCTTGGGAATCTCTGCCAGCCACATCATAGGTGTGCTGCTACTGGATGGGCCTGAGCCCAAAGTGGGTGGGCCTGGGCCCACCCGGGCCCACCCTTGGCTACGCCACTGGTGTGCCACCCTTATTTAAGCAGGTCCCAGCCAATATTCAGCCGAGACCAACTTAAAATGCCATTCAGCTGGGACCCTTAAGAATAACTCACCCTATTCATATAATGTGGGGACCAAAAAGTTATCAATGTTCATCTATGTCCCAAACATTTCATATCAGATGTAAAATATGGACAACTCAACAATTTTTTCTTTTTATTGGGAAAATCAGATTAGCTGCATATCACAACCATATGAATAGTCTTATTCTTTCGCTCAGGCGAAATGGTGTGTAGCAAATCCTCATATATCTCCCATCAATCCATAAAAGGACTCCACATTCCCCCCCCCCCCCCCCCCACACACACACTCTGCCCAACAAAGTCCAGTCCCCCCTTCCTGCCCATCCAAGTCCCAGCAGCCCCCCCCCCCCCCCAGTCTACTTTAACAGGTCTGGTGGTCTAATGGTCATCAGAGAAGGAGCGAACCCCAGTCCTGCCATTCATAGTTCCTAATGGCTGTTGCAGCCTCTAGCAGTAATCTCATGCACTACTGCTAAGGGTGATCAGACTTTGTCATGTGGGGCAAGAAAGGGTTCAGACCTTGTCGTAGGGAGCAGGACTGGAGTGGACTTTGTCTGAGGGGTGGGACAAAGGGGGTTCAGCTTCAGGCCGCTATCTGGTAGTAATGCAAATGCTGGTCAACCCACATAGGTAACTGGACATAGGACTGCTTTTTGTACAGTCCACCATGTCTGGTTGGCTGTGTGGCCACCGGCACTGAATATTGCTGGTACCCGCATAACTCCTGGCTCCTCCCCAACTGCATCCCCAGAACACCCCACTCCTGCCCAGATTAAAGCTGATATTCAGTGGCACTGCCTGGCACTGAGCCAGCCCACTGAGCATGATTTAAGTGGGCAGGAGCCTCTCCGGCCTACTTAAATAGTTTTGAATATCAGGACCACAATGAAATGTTGTAGGCCCTACAACAAAGTTTTCAAAAGATAGCCCACTCCAAAATTGTCAGTCACCCTTTGCAGGCTCCTCCAGCCTACCTCATCTTCTGTCTTTAGTGGTAGGACTGATATACAGTCACCCCTGTCCTGCCACTTCTGTGTTTCCAACTGTTACCTGCTGGCACCATTTTCTTTTGCAGCAAATATTCATCTTGGTACCATTTTGAAAAACAGGATTAGTGAGGCAGGAGCAACTGGGCAGGGCCCGCTCAAGGCATGAACCAGGTGAGGCACTGGCTCAGGACACCAAAATTCAAGAGTGCCAAAAGCCTACCTGACCAGCTCAGACTACACAGCTGCAAGAGCACATTTTGCTCTCAATGCTGTCTCTGTGCACAGCCACTGGCACCACCGCAGGTTTAAACTTAAAACAGGTACTTCCTGTTCTTATGTTTAAACCTAGGGCACTGCTGGCAGTTGAGCGTGGAGGAGAGCACAGCAGTGAGAGCAAATGTGACATGCTCTCATCACTGTAAAAGGTAGAACCAATGTCAATGGGGGGGGGGGGGGCACCAAAGCAACAGTTGACTCAGTGTACCACAACGCCTTGAGCCAGCACTGCAATTGGCTATTGTTCTGGTTCCTCAAGATGGCAAATGAGGTAAGAAGAGGAATTAGGCAGCCACAGGCTAGGGGGGACCCGGGAGCAGTCATTTTTGAAAGAGATGGTAGTTTTCTTTTAATTTTCAAGGTGCATTTTTTTTCTGCAGGGGCCAGCGGGAATATTTTTTTTAAGGTTTCAAAAAGAAATGGGAAATTTCCATGTTGGTTCAAATGAAAGCACACCCCCTACTTTCCTAAGATGACTACTGCTACTACTAATTTCTATAGCTCTACTAGACATATGCAGTGCTGTGCTGTATACTGTACATGTAAGAGACAGTCCCTGCTCACAGAGCTTACAATCTAATCAAGATAGACAAACAGGACATATAAGGGAATTAGTTAAGGTGGGAATTATAAAACAGACTGCCTACAGCTGAGGCATTCAGGTTTCCTTCCTCTCTGAGGAGTCAAAGGGACTTCTCCTCCAGAGCTGAAATCAGCAGTGCCATTTGTTTGCCAGCAGGAGTCGCTTCTGTAACTGCAGTTCCCTATCCTACCTTACTCTGCTAACCTTTGGAAGTTCCAATTTTTATCTTTCCAAACCTGCTTCTTTAATTAAACAGAACATTTCAAAAGAGAAGGCTGCTTTGCTTGCCTAAGCATGCCCTTATTAAGGGACTATAGAGTACATAGAAATCAGCCAACTGACCTCCAGACTTTTCAATGCTATCATTTATATATTTGCATTCAAATACTTAGACCTGTCAGATCCTACAAACAAAGCACTGTGTTCTCATATCATATGCCACAGCTCAACAGGTATTTGTAAAGGACTGGTTCCAGCACAGCTGATCCATTGTAACACGGGAGCCAAACTACTGGTGTGCATTAACAGCAGCCATTAACACGTGTATGAGGTTTATCTTATCTATTAACTACCGCTAAAGTAAGTGCGTATATATAGAAAGTTATGCTTTTACGTTGGGTTTTTTTTTAATTAATGCACGTGAAGCATTTTTGCATGGACACCTTTTTGCTGCACTAATTAATTTGTGAGCTGTTTTACCTTATTAGCACAAATGCCTCATTAATAATATCCCAAGCTAGTTTGTGCGCTGTTGTGCGTTATCACCTGCAAAGGCTTTAAAGGAAACTTTGGAACCTCAGATTATAATCGTTTAATACTGTGGGATTTTTTTTCCATTGAGGTAAAGAATGTTTTTTAATCAGTATTTTTCATAACAAAAAAAAAAATGAGTGTCTCCGTTCAAGCAGGGGAAAAACACGAATCCCAGGGTACACTGGAATTCCACTTTAAAACTACCTCAGTGTTATAGAAAGTATGCTGTCTAAAAAGGCATCTGAGCTGAAATATTCAACATAGGAGGAAAATGGTTATAGAACAACCTGCTTTTCCAGATCCCAACTCAAGGTGAGTTGCAAACAGGTGCACAAGCTATTTCCTTGTCCAAATGGACATGCCACGTGACTTGCTCAAGGACATATGAACTGGATCACCACAGTTTCCACTTACAGCTATTCAAAACTGCAACATTTTGGCTGGGGGTCTATCAAGATTCTGTGGAAATCATTACAGAGAACAAGAAGAAGGATGCTGTCAGAGGACTCTGAAAGAGGAAAGGACCTATCTACATGACACCATTCAGCTCTCACAGTCACCCCAACATTCAGCCTTCATGCTGGGGTCCATCCCAGAGGGGGACAGATTCTTGTGTAAAGCCTCCCCACCAAATCACCATGAGACCATGAGACACATCCAAATCTCAGATGAGTTTACTAAGGGTAACTTAAACAGAAATAACCAATAACAGTTCAGCAAAAGCAGAAATTCCTTCAGTGGACCAGCCTTAGGAAATAGAGCCATAGATATTGTGGAGGCAGTTTTAAAAGTGGGCACTTCCTTTTAGGTGCTGTGCAGTGAAAGCGTATTGCATTATAGTGTGGGTGGGTAACCATGGTCCTGGAGGACAACAACCCAATCGGGCTTTCAAGATTTACACAATGAAAATGCATGAGATTGATTTGTATGCTGCCTCCATTGTATGAAAAGAGATCTCATGCACATTCATTGTGGAAAGCCTGAAAACCTGACTGGGTTGTGGCTCTTAAGGACCGTGGTTGCCCACTCTGCATATTAGAATACTAACATAACCCAGTATTGGTCCACCTAACATTAAAGACGCCTGGCCATAGATCTGGTATAACTGAGGTGCCAAAATGCTGCAAGCGAGTTCATAAGTTACTGTATTCTATAAGTTGTGTGCATAAGTGGCAGCCCTGCCCATGCTCTACCCACATGAATGCCCCCTTGCATTTAGTGCTATGCGCCTTACAGAAAGGGAAATGGGACTTAATATACCACCTTTCTGAGGTTTTTGCAACTACATTCAAAGCAGTTTACATATATTCAGGTACTTATTTTTGTACCAGGGGCAATGGAGGGTTAAGTGACTTGCCCAGAGTCACAAGGAGCTGCAGTGGGAATTGAATTCAGTTCCCCAGGATCAAAGTCCACTGCACTAACCACTAGGCTACTCCAGAATAGTACTAAATGCTATTAAGTGCTTTGCTGCCTGTTGGGCATGTAAGTGTACGCTTAACTCTGAAAATGCTGGCATTCTGTACATGTACACATCCACATGGCACCCTGTCAGGGGTGGACTGACCATTTAGGCAACCGGGCAGTGCCTGAGGACCCAGTGCAGTTGGGGGGCCCACCTCCTCCCCACATGTCTGACATCTCTCTTCCCTCCATCCCTGGGTCTGGCACCCCCATCCCCTGGATTACCTGAAAAGTCCATTTCTCTGTACAGGGCCCTGCTGTTTGCCACTAACCAGAACTTTCTCTCTGCTGTGGCCCACCCCTTTCTGACATAACTTCCTGCTTCTGCAAAGATGGGCTACAGCAGAGAGGTTCCAGTCAGCAGCAGACAGCCAGGGCCTTATATGGAGGAAGGGTCTTTTGAGGTAAATGTGAGGGGAGAGAACCAGATTCAAGAACAGAGAGGAGGAGATGTTGGACCCTAGGGAAAGGAGGGAGAGGCAGAGATGGTGCATGGAGGGGAGGGAGAAAGAATGAGAGGGAGAGATTTGGGACCCAAGGGTGGGGGGGCAGGGCCCTATTGTTGCCTGGGGGCCCAGATCCCTGTCAGTCTGCCCCTGCACCTGTATAGAATTATATTACTTGTATTCCTCAATTACCTATTCGGTTCGCTGAGGATTACATAATAAACTCTAGGCCATCCCTACCAATTTTTAAATAATATATTAATTCAATTTTATTTAAAACAAACTTCTTAAATAAGTTTTCAATTCTCTCCTAAATAGCATATAATCACTAATCATCCTAACATCAGAGGGCAAAGCATTCCATTTTGGCAGAGCTTGGTAATGTGAAGAGGAAGTTAATTGTTTAAAAAGTTTCACATTCTTCTCCATGTAAATTCTCAGCTCTGGGTCACCTCTATCTCTGAGCAGGAGAGAAGGAAAACAGAGCACCCTCTCTCTTGCATCCTTTTCCATTGCTCTGCAGAATAGCGCCTCCAACTTTCTCTTTTTTTTTTATTGAGCCCTGACATCTGCTGGCAGAACTAGGTTATAACCTCTTATCATTAATACTGGACTACCCAATTGTATCCCTTTGATGGAGACACAGAATTTCTTCCTGTATACCTTTAACAGTGATTTATACATCTAAAACACATCTGCATACCAATTCAGATAAGGAGGAGTGGAGGAATAATAATAATTATTATTATTAACATTTGTATAGCGCTACCAGACGCACGCAGCACTGAACACCTGACACAGAGAGACAGTCCCTGCTCGATAGAGCTTACAATCTAAAAATACAGACAGACAAGACAATTAAGGGTGAGGAAAGTACTGGGTGAGAAGGAACAAGGATAGGGGAATTGAGTAGTGGTTAGGAGCCAAAAGCAATGGTGAAAAGGTGGGTTTTCAGCATAGATTATTCACAAGGAGCTGCAATGAGATTTGAAACAGGCTTCCCTGGTTTTCAGCCCACTGCTCTAACCATTATTTATTTAGATTTTGCTCACACCTTTCTCAGTAGTAGCTCAAAGTGAGTTACATTCAGGTACTCTGGATATTTCTCTGTCCCAGGAGGGCTCACAATCTAAGTTAGGCTTCTATATGGTTCAATTAGGGCTGCCGAGGGGAGGGGGGGGGGAGATTCTCCAGGTGCGATCTCTAAGGAGGGGCTGATGCTAAAATCGAGGCCCCACCCTTTTAAAACTGCAGTTCTTCGCCGACAGCGAACACAATCAGCCAATGACTGATACACACTGTTTGCGCCTACCACACAGCTGCTTCTGGGCATTCCAAGTCTCATTCTGGCGGTACTGAGGATGGAACCATGAAGACCATTGACACTTTCCAGTCAGAGGGTAGTTTACGATCCTCTAATTGGTATGATTATCGCCAGGTACGTCATTACATCGTGTCCCTTGATGCGACTACTCTCAATGAGGATGCAGTGGACTTGCTTGCTGAAACCTTACTTTTAACCTGGCAAACCAAAGTGAGATTATCTTTCTACCAGTTCAGCTTGTGCAGTTTGGTGCCACCTTGGGACTATGAAGCATTGGCTAATGCCTGGCTTGAAGGTCTACAGGCTGAGGAGCGGGTCACAGGAGATGGCCTCCATTTGTTCATGAAACACTTCAAAAGACGTACTTGTTTCAGGGTTTTTCAGTAACAACAGAATAAATTTTGCTCAGACTGTGTATTTCACCTCACAGGGCGTATTTGGCCTGTATTGCAAATACCTCAGCTTGTCCATGCTGTGGGGTTGCACCAGCTATCTTGTTACATATGTTTTTAGACATGTGCAGTGATTAAGCCATTTTGGGTGCTGACTTATTTGATCTCAATCTTGGTCACAATTGCCAGTCAGGGCTGGCATTCTGCTGTTTTCTTATTTTATCTCCTTGGGCCTCAAATCTGGTCCAAACCTTCTGCTTCATAAGGCCTTTTTTTCTGGCCTGCAAGTTCATATTATAAATAGATTTTAATTAATTACAAACACCTGATATACGACATACTCCAAGAACTGCCTTCTAAGTGATTTACACACAACTAATAATAATCTTGCTGTGCAAAAAAAGAGATGACAGTGTTTCTAGTTGTTAATAATGGATCTAGGTCGCTGTGAAGAGTCAACATAGGTGATCTGGGCTTTGATTTTGTGTTTTATTGTGGGTGATGTTGGGGCGGGAGGGAGGGATGAAAACTGAAAATTACCACCCTGTGACTGCACTTGGTGACCTTGTTGCCTTTGGTTTGTTTATTTGTGGTTCCTAAATAAAGATTATATATTTTTTTAAAGGCGCAGAAGAGCGACACCAATGTGTGCTTCATGGTTGGGTTTGCCTAGTGCATGTGCACAAGAGCTGTGCTTACTGCTAAACTTTTCTGAACATGCGCCACGCACGTTCTTCCACCTTGTTTTCACTTTTATAGCACATATATAATTTGAATTTCCTTTGAGCATCAGAGAGCTATTTTTCATTGCTGTTCCAGAGTTATGGGATCTGCACTGTTGGCTGTACTGCGGGAGTTCTGAAAATCAGCCTGTTGGAGAGTTCTGCTCCTCAGTTGGCCTCTTTGAAAAAGTACTATGGCCGAGTGCTCGCATTTATACTCAACAGATGTGAATTTAGGGCAGGGACACAAATTTAGGAGCTTAGCACTGATTTACAGCACTGAATTACAGCACTAGGCTCATAAATTAGGCTGATACATCTAGGCAAATGAATGTCAGGTCTAAATTTATAAGTATTTATAAGTATAATCAAAAACATATCATCACCGTGGAAAGCAGACTGCGGAGTACCTCAAGGATCTCCACTTTCACCAATACTATTCAATATAATGATGACCCCCCCCCCCCCTTGGCCAAATCCCTATCCATCCTAAAACCTTCACCCGTTCATAAATACAGATGATGTCACAATCTACATCCCTTTCAAACACGATCAAACAGAAATCACCAATGAAATCAAGTGCAGTTTGAACATCATGGACTCATGGGTGAACTCATTCCAAATGAAATTAAAACTGAAAAAAACACACTGCCTCATCCCAACATAATAATTATAAACCCACAACCTTAAACACCCCAGATCACACCCTCCCTATCTCAGACAGCCTCAAAATACTAGGCGTTACAATCGATCGCAATGTCACTCTTGCGAGCCAAGTAAACTCCACTATAAAGAAAATGTTTCATTCAACGTGGAAGCTTAAACGCCTTTCTTCCCAAGGGAAACTTTTCAGAACCTGATACAATCAATGGTAATGAACCACGCAGATTATTGCAATGGAATATATGTGGGATGTAAAGAACAACTCATAAAGAAACTCCAGACAGCCCAAAACACGGCAGCCAGGTTGATATTCGGTAAATCACGTTTCGAAAGTGCCAAACCCCTTCGAGAAAAACTGCACTGGCTCCCAATCAAGGAACGTATCACATTCAAAATCTGCACCTTGGCCCACAAGATTATCTATGGTGAAGTCCCAGGATATATGGTCGGCCTGATTGACCTCCCAACCAGAAATAGAACTAGAGCATCATGTACCTACCTAAATCTCCACTATCCGAGCTGCAAAGGTCTCAAATACAAATCAACCTATGCATCCAACTTCTCCTACATAGGCACACAATTGTGGAATACACTGCCAAAGACTGTGAAATCAATCTATGACCATCTAAACTTCAGGAGATCATTAAAGACCTACCTATTCAGAAAAGCATTCCCCACCGACCTAACCTAGATGCCTCTAATCTGCAACATGACAAACCATAAACTGTACTTTGTGGTAGCCCATTTTCCTGTGTTAAAGCCACATTAAGGACTTAATGCCCTTTAGTAAAAAGGCCCTCTAGGTACTAATATTGTTCTTACATTTGTACCCTGCACTTTCCTACTCATGGCAGGCTCAATGCAGCTTACATTGGGCAATGGAGGGTTAAGTGACTTGCCCAGAGTCACAAGGAGCTGCCTGTGCCTGAAGTGGGAATTGAACTCAGTTCCTCAGTTCCAAAGTCCACCACACTATCCACTAGGCTACTCCTCATACTAATATACTGCTTAATAGTAGCCCACTGATAACGTCCCCACATCCATGGTCTCCTAACTTCTACTGAAAATAAGTCACAAATAGGAGACTACATTTAGAAGCTCAGATTTTGTTGAATATTGGACCCTTAGATGCTTTTGTATTGGAAACAGAGGAGATCTGAAGACAGGGTCTTCTTTTCTCCTCACTCTGCAGTCCTAGGATATCCTAAACAAGTTTATATATTTCTTTTAATTCAGATTCATGTCCAAACACGTGTGTATATGCATATTCTAGAACGTAGACCCCATTGGTTCTGTGTGGGGGATTTCTTGTTTCAGTGGGGACATACTTCATCCAATCTCTAGGCCAGTGAAATCACTCAAAGGGGCATATATCCTGGCTGTCAGGAGAAAACATCTGGAAGTTGATAATGCTGGACCCATAAAATCACACTGATATTCATTCAGGAAATATGTATGGTGAGAGAAGGGGGAAGGAGCAGAAGGGGAAGAAATAACATTGGTCCGCTTCAGCACATTAAGAACTGTTTTATCCTATGTAAATTAAGTGGATGCCACAAGATGGAGCTAGACTTCAGTTCTAGAGGAAATTAAAATACAGCTAAATGGTTTCTTCTGCTTTGGAGGGAAAGGCTGAAGGCCCAGTAGCAGCAGAATTATCCTCAGACAGTTTGAATGTTACAGCACTTCTGGAGAGTTCATAGGAGAAGGTGGCTTGTCCAACCATCCTCCTGGTCTCATTTGTATTTTTTCAAGATGAAGAAGCTTTACTTTAGATTGTATTTGCGTCAAACATTTTTGGGAGTGAAAATACAAATATTTCCTGATGTTTCCAGATGGACACAGGAGAGAAGGAAGAAGTTTCTATAAGGCAGGAAGCCTAGACTTTGGGGGCTAGATTTCTGTTAAAGTTCCTGTGTAAATGTATATTACTTTTCAATTTTTTTAACCATCACACCTTCATTCCTTTTTGGATGCAAGAACTCCTAAGTGAGGTCCAATATGGATATTTGACTTTATAGATTTTAGGTGCTGTGTTGTCTTGTTTTCTATTATCCTTTATTACTTCCTCTCAGGTAATTGTGTGGTGTTCATGCCTCCCCCTACTCATTTTTCTTTGTGGACTAATGTCTTACTTTGTTAATGGGTTGTTCCCTTATTTCTTTGTTATTTCTGTCAATTTTCTTGACAAAGCTTATATCTGAAGTGTAAAATTGTAATTTCTATAAATAAAATAAATAAAAAAGAATAAAAATACAGCTTAATGTATATCTGCTTCCAAAATTCAAAAGCTGATCTGCAAGACAGAGGGATTTTTTCCCTATAAATCAGACTATATTAACAATTTTACCACTATCCTGCAAACTGCCCCTATACCCAAAAGCTACCCTGACCACTGCCCCAACCAAATCCAGAAACTACTCTCCTGCCAACTGGGCCCACCTCCTAAAACTAACCTTATCCAACTGCTCTAGGCCTGCAGCTGCCTCACCACACTGCAAACTGCCCCACCCTAAAAAGAGGCATGCCTAGTCACTGCATTAGGTATGTGACACTGCATCTGCTGCCTTCTCCGGATCACATGCCAAAGCACACTTCCCTCCAGCACTGGTTCCTTGTCCTTGAGGTAAGGTGGTATCTTTCTCTGTCTTCCCCCCATCCTCATCTTTAGTTCAGCATCTCTCACTCACTCCCCCCCCCCCCCCCCACCAAGTCCTTTAAACTTGCCCTCAATTGCTGGCAGCACAGCTAGAAACAGGCTGTCTGTGGACAGTCCTTGTGGTCTTCCCTCGGCCAGTCCTGCCTCCTCTGATTCTACTTCCTGTTTCCGGAGGGGCAGGACCAGTAGAGGAAAGGCCCCTTGGGCTGCCTGCAGCAGCCTGCTTTCAGCACAGCTGCTACTGCTGTTATTGCTGCTACTGGTGATCGGGGGCAAGTTTAAAGGATCCTGGGGAAAGGGGGGTGTGAGTGAGAAGGGAAGCGAGTGAGAGATAGTGAACTGTGGGGGGGAGGGGACAAGGGAAGAGAGAGAGATACCATACCTGCGAGGATGGGAAGGGAGAGCTTAATGATGATGTAGGACCTGTGGGGGAACAGGGAGAGATACTGGACTTGTGGAGGGTGGCAGAGGAGGAAGTTATACCAGAATCTGCAGGTGAAGGAGGAAGAGGGAGCGATATTGGACCCACAGGGGAGTGGGACTGGAGAGAAAAGAACATTTGCTGAATTCTTGAGGGGGGAGCAGGAGAAAGGGAACAGAGAGAGAGAAAGATATGCTGGACATGGGGAAGGATAAGGACATAGAGGGGTATACTTGACAGGTGAGGGTGTATAAGGACACAGATGGGCAATGCTGGACACATAGGGAGATAGGACACAGGGGAATGATGATAGACACGTAAGGGGTGATGGAGACACAGAAGGGTGATGCTGGACAGGGTAAAAATACAGACACAGAAAAGGGGGATGCTCAACTTTTATTTATTTATTTATTTGGACCGTTTAATATACCACTCTTCTGGCTATGTGCACTCCTCATGAGCAGCATCTTGGGGAGTGGCCTAGCGGCGTTGTACCTCACGGTGACTTTCCAAACCTGACAGCGGCAGTGATTCCTATATGCTGTCCTGCCGCTGCCGGCACCCACCTCTTCCCTTTACTGCGGCTGCCTGAAGTAACTTTCTGTTTTGCTCAGGCAGCCGCAGTAAAGAGAAGACGTGGGTGCCGTTGGCAGCAGGGCAGCATATGGGAATCGCTGCTACTGCTGGGTTTGAAAAGTAATTGTGATGAGGTAAAACGCCCAGTGGGGGGGAGGGGGGGCATGTAAGCCCTGCCTCAGGTGGCATCTTGTCTTGGGCTGGCCCTGCAATGACCCAATTCTGATACAACCAGGAGTTCTAATCATTATAAGTTTTTCTAAAATTGACCTTTCCCTTATTTTAACCTCTTTACTCCTTTGTTAACTTTTCTTTCCTTTTTTAAAAAGGACTGAACCTTTGTGATATTATTTTATTTTGCAGGTTTTCCACCCAGTATACTTCAAACCTCCCTTTCCCAGGTAAGTGTAAGAATTTCCATCCCACCACAGAATACAGCTCTACTTAGGCATTTAGGTGCAGGTGCAGTGTGCAGTAGCCACTTATCTGGATCTGTCTTGAGAAGGACTTTGGCCTTGCTTGTGTGGGGGGCCGTGATGCAGTCTTCGGACATATGCCACCCCTTTAGCTTGTCACCTGTCTTTACTGCAAACTAAAAAGGAGAAATACTGTACCTCTCTCACTTTTGTGTGCAAGTTGGTTCCCTAAATATGGGGTAAAGGGTAACTGTGTACATTTAACTAATAATAAAATAAAAGTAATTATTTTACTTCCCTTTCAGCAGTTCTATTCTTTCACTTGTACCCTATTCTATAGGGTAGATAGTGTTCACAATGAGCTCCTTTTATTAACGACCATATGTAGATCCTTCAAGAGGTAGTGTGTCATGATTTAGTCTCTACACCCTTTCTGATGTTTTG
Source organism: Microcaecilia unicolor (assembly GCF_901765095.1). NCBI lineage: Eukaryota > Metazoa > Chordata > Amphibia > Gymnophiona > Siphonopidae > Microcaecilia > Microcaecilia unicolor. Next base: position 95,773,038 of record NC_044034.1, on the reverse strand, counting down.
GTGCCACCTCAGTAAGGCCAACACACAATCTGTCCACTGCAAAACACTATACACAAACTTGTGCAAAAACACACTCATAACCTTACCAAACCATTGTGGATCTCAGCTCTGTTTGGAAAGGCAAATTGCCTCCCTTTGGGCCTTCCCTCACTTTGTCCTGCCCTCTTCTGATGTAACCTCCAGTTTCTGCGAGGGCGGGACGCAGGGAGGGCCCGAAGGGAGGCAGGTGATCTGCCTTTCCAAACGGAACTGAGGCGCTGCCGATTTTAATGCAGGGGGCCCGGTGGTGGACGGAGACAAGGGCAGGCAGGTGAGATAGGGGACTGCAACGGGGGGAGGTGATGGTGGGGGCGGCAAGAGCGTTGGCGGGGGGGCAGCCTTGCCCCGATCCCGGCTTAGTCTCTCAGCGGCCCTGGTCCTCTGTGGTTTTCCCTAAGTTTAATGATGTCTGTGCATGAATGAAAAGTGAGAGTGCATATGCACCGAGTTCATCCTTATAAAGGGCAATTCTATAAAGGTGGCCCAAATTCAGGCACTAAAATGCAATTCTAGAACAGCAACTGGGTGCCCAGATTTTCTTATAGAATTGAGCACAAGTCAGAATTTATGCAGCAACATTTACGCCATGTAAAAGGCAGGAGTAAATGTCCGCACATAAATATTGCAATTTAGTGCGTAAATTTTAGTATTCTAGCTGGTTAAGAGGCCCTTTTATTAAGCCACAGTAGCACTAGTATGTGGATATCATGCGCAAAAAAGCACTACTGCAGGATGTGCTGAGGCGTCCCATGGAAGTGTACCGTTCAGTGCATGCTAATCCCACACTAAAAAAATACTTTTTAAAATTTTCAGCATGGAGGTGTGCCCATGGGCGGAGAGTAGACGTGCCCTGCGCTAATCAGGTAGCGTGGGCACATTGCTGCATGCTGCCTGATTACCACAGGAGTAGAGCGGGAGCCGTTACTGCCATGTAAATAGGTGGCTGTAAGGGATCCCACAGTAATGGCTACGTGCTAATTGGGAGATTAGCACATGGCCATTAATGGGGGATATAGCAAATGCGGCCATTTTTCTGCCATGCTAAAATGGCCACAGCGCGTGGTAAGCCCTCATGCTGACAGCAGCGCTGGCCACTTTTTAGCGCACCTTGTAAAAGGACCCCTAAGTGTGATATTCAGCACTTAACTGGTTACCACATAAAGATAGGACTGACTTTATAAAAGTCCTATTTATGCGGTGACCTTGACCAGATACAAACTGAATATCAGCACTGAATTGGTCAAGGGCCAACTCCACCCCCGGAACATCCCCTAAGTAGCTGGCTTTGAGTTGGGGGCTAATCGGACATTTTCAGCAGCCTTATCCAGTTAAGTGCCACTGAATATGACCGGTTAGCCCCAAACAAAGAATTTAACCAACCAGGAGCCTTTTCTGGCTGGTTAAATCACTTTGAATATCGACCCCTATTTTACTTTGCCTAAAGGAAAAAAAGGAGAATTTATAGCTTTCTTTCTTTCCTACAACTGCATCTTTATTTCTAGAAGGATGTATATAAAATGAAGACATTTTGGTCTTAGCTCAGCATTCATTGTTGGAGAACTAGGATTTTAAATGGCTTTCAGACTGCTAGTAGAAAATTGTTGAGCACAGCAGTTTCCTGTCAATGTTAAAGGAAATCCGTAGGTAATTAGACAAAAGCGAAAAAAGCAACCCTTTTTCCTGAAAGAAAAAATATGATTACCTTGAAACTGAGCTATTCTATTGGTTACATGTATCATCTGAAAACCAGAGGATGCTTCTTGAAGCACACAAAATGAACTCTTTTCTGGCACTTGGAACTGCTGAGAGGGTGCATTCATCAGGTTGTACTTCAAATCCACAGCCCTGCTTCCCTTTCATTGAGAGCTGTTCATGCCGGGTCTAAAGAGCCCCAGTTGAAAAGGTTAGCACTATGCAACTAATACAATTAATACAGGAAATGCAGGGAGAAGAGCCTCCTATGAAATAACCTCTAGAAAGCTGAACTTGCTCTTCATGGTCCAAATTCTAGTTGCCATATTGGTCCTGAAGAAAATTTGATTCTTTTCAGGTTGTCATACCGTTTATTGGATCAACATAAGTATTATCCATAGATTATGCTGGACATGGGCTTTGGAGACAACATAACCCTTGTTTCTCTCCAAGGAACAATATGAAACACTGCTAAAGTCATAGGGAAAGGGAAAATGGACTTGATATACCACCTTTCTGAGGTTTTGGTTTTTTTTTGCAACTACATCCAAAGCGGTTTACATATATTCAGGTACTTATTTTGTACCAGGGGCAATGGAGGGTTAAGTGACTTGCCCAGAGTCGCAAGAAGTAAGCTTTTCAGATAGGAAGAGATATGTTGTGGATATTTGTTTGCTACAAATATATATTTCACCAGTCACAATGGTATTAGCGGATCCTAGTTAAACATTCACCATCAGATATTCAGTGCTATTTAACTGGCAAGAATGGCTGCTGAATGGTTAAATAGCACTTAATCAGCTATGTGCTGATATTCAGTGGGGGATAACCGGCTATCCCCCGCTGAATATCCCTGGTTAGTGGCTAGGAAATAGCTAGTTATATAGGCCAATATAACCGGCTATCTGCCAATTTTTAAAGTCGGTTTAGCGGCCTATTTGGCTATGTGAAAATATAGGATTTCTTTGGCTGGTTTCAAGATAACCGGCTAAGTATGAATACTGACTTAGCTGGTTATCTTAAAACTGGCCAAAAATAAACTAGATATTTAATGCTAGTCACCAGAGATGGCCGGGCATTGGATATTCAGGCTCAGCGCCGACCACAGGAGTTAGGCAGTGTAATTCCCGTGGTCTGAATATTGGCCCCTGAGAGTTTATGCCTTAAAATATACACACAACTAAACCGTATGAAGTATGAACCCCATGCATACCCAAATCTCAGTCTCTGGAACTTCCAGTCTCCACTATTTTAAACAAGAAATGGAGTCTTGTTTTTATAAAGATGCGTAATGCATAAAACTCCTTAAAAATAAATGCTTTAATTTTCTCATGAAAATAAAAAATACTGTTTTGAGACTAATTTTAAGAGATAATTTGTTCCAAAGCTAAGGACCTGTGAGTGAACATACACAGCAAGAAGTTTTGACTTTCTGTGCCATTCTGGTATCTCTAACAATCTTTTATTTTGTGAAAGAAGTATTCTATTGGGACAACAATTAGTCAATAAAGCCAAATCTGATACTAATTGGAAGGTGGGCAGCTACAGTTTTCATTAATTATGGTACTCTAGTCGCAGAGGCTAGGAGCCCTATTTACAGAGCATTACAATGATCTACAGGACAAGAACAACTTGTTACAACAGATTTCTAAAGTTATCATATGATAGATATGGTCTCAGCCTCTACAAATGCCGAATCTTATAAAAAGCTCCTTTGTTCACTGGCCTGATATGTGGTTTGAATGACAAATCAGAATCCATCAGTATACCCAGATATGAACTTCTTGATATATTAAGATGACAGAATGGTCAACAATGATCAGGGCCATCAAGAGACAAAGCCAGGTCTGTGGTAAACAAGGGCCTGGGCCCAAGTCTGGGGCAAACAAAGGTCCCTTCAATACCGCCAATGCCCCCCCTCATTTTTATAAAAATTGAGGCCCCCACACACCTTTTAAAACAGCAGTTATTCACCAGTAGCAAACATGAACATCCAGAGACTGATACACAGTGCTCCCACCAACCTCATAGCCTTACCTCTGGCCTGTTCCCACCTATGCGGAAACAGGAAATACCTATGCAGAAACAGGAAATTGCATCACAGCGAAGGCTGTGCACCTGGCATGAGCAGTGTGTGTCAGTCACTGGCTGCTTGTGCTCACTGCTGATGAAGAACTGCAGTTTTAAAAGGTACGTGGGGGGCCTTGATTTTTTACAAAAGAGAAACGATTTTAATCAATTCGCCAAAAACAAATTGGCAAATTGATTCAAATTGTGAATTGGACAGCACTAGCACTGGGCCCTCCTTGGAAACCAGGCCTGGGGAATCTTGCCCCCCTACCTCAACCCCCCCCCCCCCCTCGGCATCTCTGACAATGACACTATTATAGGGCACAAGGAACATATTTCACTCAGTCACAAAGGTCTATGTTTTTTCCCCAGTTTCAAACTCATCCCATTGGCTGTAAGCCAGTGAGAGACAGTTTTTATAGATTCTACCATTAGAGTATGGCTAACTTTGATATGTTCAATACATGGTACATAAGTACCTAAGCATTGCCATACTGGGACAGATCGAAGGTCCATCAGGCCCAGTATCCTGTTTCCAACAGTTGTCAATCCAGAAACAGCATTTTATGGTCAGCATATATTTGTAATGATAACCCAAAATTCAGCATCACATTCAAAGTGGATGTGGATATAGATTAAACAGGGCAGCTGAAAGGAACCCTTGTAGTCATTTCAAAACAGTCAGACCTATCATCATCAACTTGCGCCTGCTGTTTTCTATTTTACAAATATGATTTGAACCAGTTGAATACAACCTGAACATGTATACCTTGGAGGAAAGGAGAAACAGGGGTGACATGATACAGACGTTCAGATATTTGAAAGGTATTAACCGCAAACGAACCCTTTCCGGAGACGGGAAGGTGGTAGAACTAGAGGACAAGAATTGAGGTTGAAGGGGGGCAGACTCAGGAGTAATGTCAGGAAGTATTTTTTCACTGAAAGGGTGGTAGATACGTGGAACGCCCTCCCGCGGGAGGTGGTGAAGATGAAAACGGTAATGGAATTCAAACATGCCAGAAAGGAATCCTGTTTATAAGGAATTGATCTATGGAATCTTAGTGGAGATTGGGTGGCAACACCGGTAATTGGAGAGTAAAATCAGTGCTGGGCGGACTTCCAAGGTCATGGCTGAATAGATATGTATAGGCTGGAGTGTAAATTTTAAGGGGCTTCGACGTTAGCTTCAGAACTTTTAGTACAGGAACAATGCTGGGCAGACGTTTACGGTCTGTGCCAGTGGCGTACCAAGGGGGGGCCGGTTAGCTTCGTTTCCATGCTCCTTCTGCCCTGGAACAGGTTACTTCCTGTTCCGGGGCAGAGGGAGCATGGAAACGAACGAACCTGACTGGCGCGCGGCACCCCCCCCCCCAGCGGCGTGCACCCAGGGTGGGTGTCCTTTCACCAGGGGGGGGGTCGCGCTGCACCGGGGAGGGGGCGCTGCACCCGGGGGCGGGGCGCTTTGGCGATCTGCCCCGGGTGTCAGCCCCCCTAGGAATGCCACTGGTCTGTGCCCTGAGAAAGGCAAGGACAAATCAAACTCAGGTATACATAATAAAGTATCAGATACCATGTAAAATGAGTTTATCTTGTTGGGCAGACTGGATGGACCATTCAGGTCTTTATCTGTCGTCATTTACTATGTTACTATGTTAATTCCAAATTATTTGAGTCTATGAAGAAGAATGCTGTTCAAACAAAACAGTCACAAGGGCGACAGAAAAAAGGGGGAGGGACAGAAGATGATGTAAAAAAAATTCCACTTTATTGAACATCCAGGACTCAACAAGAGCAGTATTTCGGCCCACAAGGGCCTTCCTCAGCAATCTCTCAAATATATTGATTCAACTAGAAAATTGTTATGTTCAATGTCTAATTAAAAGGTAAGTCCTTATAAACTGTTTGCAGAAGTACCTTAAAAACGCTTGGACTTGGATGAGTTCAAACTGCTAAAAAAAGGCTACTTAAAAAAATGCAATCATTCCTACCTCGTAAGATTCTAAAATCATACACCAATAATTAAATAACGAGATTAAAAATGCCTCCATACTATATCCAGTCCTGAAGCCAAACTGATGCTCATGTGTAATCCCTGCCAGTCTGGGGACCCTCACAGTGGCTAGGGGCATGACTTCAGGGAGTAAACATTGACTTTTGCAGTTTTAATTCTGAGAATGTATTGTTCTAGGTTTGGAAAACTGGGAGACCAGTGGCATCAAAATTCCCTCACTCCACAGAGTGGTAATCAAAAATTCAAATGATGCCAGAGTGGATAAAAATATTAAACAAGTAGGGGTATCATAGTTTAAACTTGAGCTCTCCTTGTGGAGCTGATCTAAACTAAGTTGTGGTCACAGATGCAGCTCCTTTTGGTTGTCTGGGTCTCCATGCCCAAATCCGGGGGTCATCAACAGTATCCTCTCCTTCTTTTCCAGGTCCGGGGGCTTCTGCTGCTCTCCTTTGATCCAGAGATGCTTGCTTGCTTGCTTTCTTCTTCCTTCATTCCTCTGTTATCAGTGGTACATTATTTCATCCAGCCATACTCCTCCTTCACGAGGGGTGTGGATTCAGGCAAATTCCTCTATGTGCATCTTTGTGATTCAATAGTTTGGCCAGACAAATAAGATATCTTCCCCCTTCAGTATGGTACAATGACTGGGGGAGCCAAAAAGATAGATTATAGTGGAGTTGGGGTTTCATACCAGACCAGTTTTCCTCCTAGTCAGGAGATCCCTGGTCCCTGACAATTGGTCTAATGACAATTAGTCTAAAATACAGGATGGCTAATGGGTCAGCTGGTGTACAAAACAATTTGTCTAAACAAAAGAGGAGACAACATACTGATGCAAAAATCAGTGTAATTATGTCAGAAATAAAAATACAGCAAGAGACAGGTCTCAGTCCTTTTGATTTTCAGAAATTAAAGATTAGCACGCAAACTTTGTGGAAGAAGCTAATTTTATAAATGTGTATATATGAGTGAAAAAAGTTAATGTGAGAAAATGAAAAAGCACAAAAATTTGTCAATGTTGTTCTGAAATGCAGATTGTGGGCAATGCTATGAAGGGTTAATGCCTTTGTTAGATTAAAGCATGTGGCTTTATTGACTTTATAAAAGTGATCTGCTACATGACAAATCTATGACTTCACATCTTTATCTTAATTATTCAATTTTTATGCCAACTGTCCATTAGATGAAAAACCTTTAGGCAAATTGTCTCTTTGGAAGAATTGGTCTTTAGACAAATTGTATCCTTAGAGCAATTGTCATTGGATGAGCTGTCTTTAGCTGAATTGCATCAAATCCGGATCTGCATGGGTATAAACAGGTCAGACTCGGAGCACAATACTTTTGATTTTTCTACATTTCACATGCTTCTTCTGCTATTACTTATTTCCAAGCTAGATTATTGTTATGTAGTTTAGGGTGATGCAGCCCAGTACCAACTTCAACACTTATTTATTTATTTATTTGCAAGTCGGTTGATAACAGATACAAGGTTATATTGTGGTCTGATGATGTAGGTGTGTGTCAGGCACGATGAGGGTAGAAGGGAATGTAGATTGTTTATTGTCTCGTACGATCATTGGTTATGCAGTGTTGCTGGGTATGGTGATTTACGGTGGATCGGTGGGATAAGCCTTTTTGAAGAGGTTGGTTTTTAGTGATTTCCTGACGTTTAAATGTTCATGGATTGTTTTCACAGCTTTTGGGAGTCCATTCCATAGTTGTGCGCTTATGTAGGAGAAGCAGGATGCGTACGTTGTTTTGTATTTAAGTCATTTGCAATTTGGGTAATGTAGGTTTAGATTTGCTCACACCTTTCACAACTGTTGCAGAATATGACTGCTCATTTGTTATGTAAAGCCTGTAGATTCTATCATACTTCCCTGTTGTTGCTTATGTTACATTGGTTGCTGGTTAAATTTAGGTGTCATTTTAAGGTTTTAACAATTACTCATAGAGCTTTATACAAAGGTATGCCTCAATATCTTTCTACCGTGCCAATTCCCTATGTTCCAGGGTGCTCTCATAGATCTTAATATAAACACTTGGTCCTTCCTTCTCCATCACAGGCTCATTTGGATTTGACCAGAAATTCAGGGTGGTTTTTTTGTTGCCCCTAGCTTATGGAATTTGTTGCCAGTATCTTTACACTCTGATGTTGTCTTTAAAAGATTTAAATCTGGGTGGAAAGTATATTTTTCCAAATGGCTTTTGGCACTCAGCTGCCTGGGTCCAAAGTTTTAGATGGACTATCCTGTTATTTTTATTTTGCTTCAGACTATTTTGTTTTATGGAGTTCCTTTCTACCTTTTTTTTTTATTTCAATAAACTTTATTAATAACAATGTATACACAGGCTGAATGCCAACTATTACTCCAATCACACAGTTCTAAATTCCCACAATTCCCAACCATCCCCCCCCCAAAAAATTAATTTTTTACACATTCCGTTTGATAAAGTCCAGTGAGCAGCTGCTTTCCCCCAACATCACGCACCCTATTACTAACATTCGTCTATATGGAGTCCACACTGCATAGAAGGAGCCCATGCTACCATACTTAATGGCGGTAAACTTTGACATTAAATAAAGATAGTCCATTTTTGTCTATAACTGGTCCCTGCTGGGCACATCAGGTTTTTTCCAGTAACCACCATATGGGTCAATCTCCTCTGAAGGAGAAAAGCCATTAAGCAAAAAAAAACAAGCACAGAGGGCAGACATGTTCCTTTCTACCTTTTTGATATTTTAGACAGTACATCTTTTTGACTTTGCTAGAAAAAGCAGTATATAAATTTTTTAAATAAACATACAGTAACCATAAACATAGAACCATTAGTGGTCTCTGCTATTCAAGCCAGGCAGAAGCCTAGGGGTCTTTACACATACAAGAGTGTATTTTCATCAGTGTGATCTTAGAGTTGCTGAAAAATAGTCTGCTCAATTACTTTTGCTGATAAGGGCAATCTTCATGTTGGACAATACTAATTTGGGTCCTGACAGGCAGGAGAGACGACAGCCTAACTACTTTCCTTTTGACCAGCCTAGAAGTGTTCTGCCCCTCCAAAACTGTAACTTGGAATGAGGTTTAGATAGCATATTTCCCAGTGTCCTACAGGGGTTGCAAGGTTGTTTGCAAAATTCTATACTAGACGTGGTCAGGAACCAACACAGTGGGCTATCATTGGTTGTTTAGTACCAGTTCTACAGGGTACTTTCTTAGAATTCCCTAGAACCCTCCCATCCTGACTGAGAAACTCATCATACCTATTTCAAGACCTTGAACTACTTCTGAAGGGTATCTTGTGGATATATTTTCAGTACTTTCTGAGGTATCTGTTTCTATTTGGCATGGATAAAGTTTTTCAGAACCAAAAAGCTACTGGTGGCCTCATTAAAAAATAGCCTTTTTCCCAGCCGTGGTAAAAAATGGCCCAGTGCACGCCTGCAGGCTACATTTTACAGAGGCTTTGTAAAAGGACCCCTTAGTAACTTTCTTGCACATATCTATGTACTACAGCTTGATCTGATCTGGAATATGCAGAGTACTTAGAGTTTGGAAATTCACTTGTATTTGCTTCTTCTAATCTAACTTACCATTTACTTGCATAGTAGCAAAGAATATAATAGCTCCCCATTTTCATGACAATTTGGAAACTAATGGTTTACACCCAAATCTATCTTTATTTTGCAGGCACCATAGAAACAGTGCTACTAGGTATGATTACTTTAATTCAGAGAAATATAGATTAAGATACTAACGTGTTGTTCATCTTTCTGGACCTTTCTTCAACATTTGATTTGGTTGATCATGCTATGCTTCATAACTGATTACAGGATATTGGCCATACTGAAACAGTCCTTGAGTGATTTCAAAGTAAACAAAAAAAGTAGAGAATGCAACACAAGCCTGGAATGTTGAATAAAACACTTTTAGTAGCGCCAAATGAAGACCCGACATGGGGCCGTATTTAGGTGGGAAGGACCTGCCTGCTCAGGAGCAGTGCCACTATTAGGGGGGGCAAACAGGGCTGCTGCCCTGGACCCCACAGCTCCAGGGGGCCCCACGGTCCAGGCATCCTTTCTGTTCTCCCCACCACAGTCCGTCTCCTCCTCCCTTTCTGATCTCCTTTAAAAATTTATTTCCCTTCTCAGAGGGGCCCTGGCATGGCAGCCATTCTCACTAGCTGCCTGTGCAGCTGCCCCAAAGTTTTCCCTGTCTGCCACGATTCTCCCCCCACCCCCAACGCAATTTCCTGTTTCTGCCAGGGTGGATCACAGCAGAGAAGGAAAGCTTCAGGACAGCCAGAGGCAGTTTGTGAGGATGGCTACTGTGCCAGGGCCCTCTGAGAAAGGAAATAACAATTTTAAAGAAGACCACAAGGTGAGGGGAAGGGAGGGAGACGGACTGTGATGGGGAGAAGGTTAAGAGATGCCCAGGCCGCATACTAGCAATGCAGGTGGAGAGATCAGGAGGAGGGGGGATCAGGAGCCCCGTCCTTCATTTCTACTCTTGGTCCCACCATGTCTAAAACCAGCCCTGCTCAGCGGTCAAAGATTGCACTGCTAGTAGAACAGTGTAGTGTAAGGTGCTAGTACTGAAATTATCTCGATGAGATAACACACAATCAGAAAATGTAGATTCAATAACATTCTCAAGAGAAAGATGCCTTGGCACCAAAACACATCACTGTGCACAGTATCAAAGAAAGTTTTATGGTAGAGGTGTCGTTCCTTTTCTTCATGGTCTCTTGAGTGGTTTCTGTCATACCTGAATAACAGGTCCTGTATTATGAATTGACAGAATGTTCTCTTAGCTCCTCACTTGCTTCCCTGTAGTGTTTCCCAGGGTTCAGTTCTAGCACCTATAATTTTGAGGATCTTCATGGCCCCACTGAAAAGTTTGGTGCAAACTTTAGAATTCTTCCCATTCATTTCAGATAATAGTCATCCTAGATACTCATGCCTATAGGCAACTGCTACTGTAAAAAAGAAACTCTCAACTATTGCTGACTTGTATATATATATATATATATATATATATATATATATATATATATATATAAAGCACAAGCTGAATCCAGATAAATCAAGTGACCTTATATTTTTCAGGCAAGGTAATGTAACACTTTCTGACGCCCTATATATCTTGGGTTTAAAAGTCCCACAAAGTAATTCCATCAAAAAACATCCATAACAGTACCCGCCTGCCATCACCTTTGGGCAGACTGTAACGTGATGGCAGGCGGGTATTGTTATAACTCGCTGGCAGAGAGCTCATTCCCTTGAGAAAGCCTACAAGGTGAAACGGGTCCCCATTGGGACTGCTCCTGCTGTTAAGTGATTTTTGTTTCCAAGCACGCACAGTATATATTTATCTTTGTTGAGAAGATTTGAGAAGAATTTATGTCATACTTCAAATTAAAAATCATGGAGTTTTTTTTAAAGACCAATGATAGAGAACTGTGTGCTGTGTGTAAATCACAAATGTCTACTTTACCGCAGGTTTGCCTGCTTTTTAGTAAGGTAAGACAGTAACAGCTAACTCAGGTCTTTTTCCTCCCTTTGTTAGAAAAAAATATATTTAAGAAAAGATATAAGAAATGTGTGCAATCACTACTTTATATTCCATATCCTGGCTTTTAATATTAGAACCATAGGGTCATTGATGTAGTGCTCTGATCCCGAAAATGCTTACCCGCATAGCTATCACCATGGTTTGGGATGTCTGATGTGGTACCTGTGTGAATTGATTCTTATGTTCAGCATCTAGTCCATCTCCCCACTGTAGCATCCTTCTTCACATTTTCTGTATTAAATAATGTGAATGAGTAGTGATCAAGGGGAGAAATGCTAACAACAACAAAAAAAAAACAAACTGATTCTAGGCACTCATGATGACCCAACTCAGCCATGTTTCGGCATAATCTGCCTGCATCAGGAGTCCAGAACTGTGATATGCCAATCCTATATACTGAGTGGCAGTAGTTCTTGAATATTTTTAAGCTTCATCTTTATTAGAACTCATACTGCATGAACTTAGAAGCTTTTACCATGAGCTGCCTCGTCAGTAAAGGTGGAATTGAGGAATATTCAAGAACTACTGATTTATGTAATTAATTTATTTATTTTGACATTCATACCCCTACATTATCCTAAACATAGTCGAGTTCAATGTGCTTACAATAAACAAAACAACAGGCAAGGTTTACAATTCCATAAACAAAATCAGTGTTGGTCAAAGTACTTAAGTAAGAGTAAAAATAAATGTATATTTTAATACTTAAGTCAAAGCACAATGAGGAACACATTTAAAAAATTGACTTAAGTAAAAGTAAAAAAGTTAGGGGCCCTTTTACAAAGTGATGGTAAGCCCAATGTGGGCTTACTGCTCACTAAAAAAGAAGTACAGCTGGGCTACCTCTGCAGCTTGGCGGTAGTTCCCACCCCCAGTATGCTGTCATATCCGGTGCTACAAAATACTCTTGTGTACCCGGTGGTAATTCAGTTACTGCCAGGTTAGCACAAGAGCCCTCACCGCCACCTCAATAGGTGGCAGTAAGGCCTCCCCCCCACCCCCCGAAATGGCCATGTGGCAAGTGCTTCACTCTCCACACGGCCATTTCCTGAAGAAAAGAAAGACCTACCTTTTACCCACTGCAGTAAAAGGGAGCCTCGGCACACATCAAAAACATGCTGCCAGCAAAGGTCTCCTTTTTCCGCAGCTTGGTAAAAGGGGCCCTTACTGCCTAATGTCATACTTTTTGAGTAAAAAGTAAAAATGCTGTAACTACTGTGAATACAACTATTGTTAACATTTTATTGCTCTACAATTTTATCTATGCCGCTTTTCGTAAAACTACATTTTGAAAATGACTGTCACTCATGTGAGTGCACTTGTGAGTCTTTAATCCACCATAGCTACAAAGATGCTCAACAGCTGGAGTGGCGGAGTGGCCTAGAGGTTAGGGTGGTATACTTTGGTCCTGAGGAACTGACTTCAATTCCCGGCACAGGCAGCTCCTTGTGACTCTGGGCAAGTCACTTAACTCTCCATTGCCGCATTGAGCCTGCCATGAGTGGGAAAGCGCAGGGTACAAATGTAACAAAAAAAAAAAAAACAACTACACTATCAGGAAGTGGATTATTCAGTCTGAAGTTCCATCAAATCAGGCCAGGCCGCAATATTACTGATGCCTTTTAACTGGTTCTGCAGGCATTGATCAAAGGAATCTTTGTCTGAAACACTTGACTTCCTTATAGCAAAGAATAGTTTATCATCATCGTTGTTGTTTTCATCTGCATTAGTGGAAGTGCTAATTCATCACTTGCATCATCTTCATCTTGGTTATCATTGTCATGCTATCCAATTACAGAGACGACTTTCACAAAGTTGAAATCATTGTCTATTGTCCTAACTATTTTTCGTCTGATGGCAAACTCTAAATATCTTCAAGAACTGATGCAAAAATGTCAAATGTATGGAAACTCTTCAGTCTTAAGGTCAAACAAGCAGACTATCGATCCAGTGGACTGTCATGCCAATGTAAAATTTTCCATGGGATGTCCAGCAATCTGTTGTGATTGAGACATATGTCTGTTCATCAAGAACTGCAACCAGCTTCAGCTTCATCTCCGCTTCAAAGTGATTAAACTCATCACTGTTCTGTTTGGCTGGAGACTAGTAACCAGTTCAACAAGCACCGGCAACTCTACTGTTCTCATAGGCTATATTCCCTGAACATCAAAATGTAAGATGAGATGATCCACTGTTTGTGTAATAACATTTGCAACTGCAAAATCCTGTTCCAGGTTTTGCTGTTTCATTTGGTTTACTGAGGAATCATCATTTAGGTCTTTTTGCCACTTTTACTTTTCACTTTTAACTACATCAGAAGTAACATAGTAACATAGTAGATGACGGCAGAAAAAGACCTGCACGGTCCATCCAGTCTGCCCAACAAGACAACTCATGTGTGCAACTTTTGTGTATACCCTACTTTGATTTTGTACCTGTGCTCTTCAGGGCACAGACCGTATAAGTCTGCCCAGCACTATCCCCGCCTCCCAACCACCAGCCCTGCCTCCCAACCACTGGCTCTGGCACAGATCGTACAAGTCTGTCCAGCACTATCCCCGCCTCCCAACCACCAGTCCCGCTGCCCACCACCGGCTCTGGCACAGACCGTACAAGTCTGTCCAGCACTATCCCCGCCTCCCAACCACCAGCCCCGCCCCCCGATCTTGGCTAAGCTCCTGAGGATCCATTCCTTCGGCACAGGATTCCTTTATGCTTATCCCACGCATGTTTGAATTCCGTTACCGTTTTCATTTCCACCACCTCCCACAGGAGGGCATTCCAAGCATCCACTACTCTCTCCGTGAAAAAATACTTCCTGACATTTTTCTTGAGTCTGCCCCCCTTCAATCTCATTTCATGTCCTCTCGTTCTACCACCTTCCCATCTCCGGAAAAGGTTTGTTTGCGGATTAATACCTTTCAAATATTTGAACGTCTGTATCATATCACCCCTGTTTCTCCTTTCCTCCAGAGCATACATGTTTAGTTCAGCAAGTCTCTCCTCATACGTCTTGTAACGCAAATCCCATACCATTCTCGTAGCTTTTCTTTGCACCGCTTCAATTCTTTTTACATCCTTAACAAGATACGGCCTCCAAAACTGAACACAATACTCCAGGTGGGGCCTCACCAACGACTTATACAGGGGCATCAACACCCCCTTTCTTCTGCTGGTCACACCTCTCTCTATACAGCCTAACAACCTTCTAGCTACGGCCACCGCCTTGTCACACTGTTTCGTCACCTTCAAATCCTTAGATACTATCACCCCAAGATCCCTCTCTCCGCCCGTACCTATCAGACTCTCCCCGCCTAACACATACGTCTCCCGTGGATTTCTATTCCCTAAGTGCATCACTTTGCATTTCTTCGCATTGAATTTTAATTGCCAAACCTTAGACCATTCTTCTAGCTTCCTCAGATCCTTTTTCATGTTTTCCACTCCCTCCATGGTGTCCACTCTGTTACAGATCTTAGTATCATCCGCAAATAGGCAAACTTTACCTTCTAACCCTTCGACAATGTCACTCACAAATATATTGAACAGAATCGGCCCCAGCACCACTACTCACCTTTCCTTCCTCCGAGCGAATTCCATTTACCACCACCCTCTGGCGTCTGTCTGTCAACCAGTTCCTAATCCAGTTCACCACTTCAGGTCCTATCTTCAGCCCCTCCAGTTTATTTAAGAGCCTCCTGTGGGGAAACGTGTCAAAAGCTTTGCTGAAATCTAAGTAGATTACGTCCATAGCTCGTCCCTGATTCAATTCTCCTGTCACCCAATCAAAGAACTCAATGAGATTCGTTTGGCACGATTTCCCTTTGGTAAAACCATGTTGTCTTGGATCTTGCAACTTATTGGCTTCCAGAAAATTCACTATCCTTTCCTTCAGCATCGCTTCCATTACTTTTCCAGCTTCTTCCCTATCACCACTTTTGTGAAGAGGGACCACCTCCGCCGTTCTCCAATCCCTCGGAACCTTTCCCGTTTGCAAGGATATATTAAACAAATCTTTAAGAGGACCCGCCAAAACCTCTCTGAGCTCCCTCAATATCCTGGGGTGGATCCCGTCCGGTCCCATGGCTTTGTCCACCTTTAGCTTTTCAAGTTGTTGATACACACTCTCTTCCGTGAACGGTGCTATATCCATTCCATTCTCAGGTGTACTTTTGCCAGTCCCTCGCGGTCCTTCTCCAGGATTTTCCTGTGTGAAAACAGAACAAAAGTATCTATTTAGCAAATTTGCTTTTTCTTCATCATTTTCCACATAGTGGTTCGCAGTATCTTTTAGTCTCACAATTCCCTTTTTAGTCATTCTCCTTTCACTAATATACCTGAAGAAATTTTTGTCACCCCTCCTTACATTTCTAGCCATTTGTTCTTCCGCTTGCGCTTTTGCCAGTCGTATCTCTCTCTTGGCTTCTTTCATTTTCATCCGGTAATCCTCCATGTTTTCCTTTTCTTGAGTTTTTCTGTATTTCTGGAACGCCAACTCTTTAGCCTTTATTTTCTCAACCACTTGCTTGGAGAACCATATCGGTTTCCTTTTTCTCTTGCTTTTATTTACTTTCCTTACATAAAGGTTTGTGGCCCTATTTAAAGCATCTTTCAGCCTGGACCACTGTCCTTCCACTTCTCGTATTTCCTCCCAGCCCATCATCTCCTTCCTCAGGTATTCCCCCATTTTACTAAAGTCAGCACGCTTGAAATCCAGGACTTTGAGTTTTGAGTGGCCGCTCTCCACTTTAGCTGTCATATCAAACCAAACCATTTGATGGTCACTGCTGCCCAGGTGGGCACCCACTCGGATATTTGACATGCTATCCCCATTTGTGAGCACCAGATCCAGTGTCGCTCCCTCCCTCGTGGGTTCCATCACCATTTGTCTGAGCAAAACACTTAGGAAAGCATCCACGATCCCTCTACTTCTTTCCGATTCCACAGCGGGAACCTTCCAATCTACATCCGGCAGATTGAAATCTCCCAGCAACAGCACCTCTCTCTTGCTTCCCAACTTTTTAATATCTGCGATCAGGTATTTATCTAATTCCTCCAATTGTGTCGGAGGTCTGTAGACAACACCCACGTGGACAGAGGTTCTATCATCTCTTTTTAAGGTGATCCATATCGCTTCTTCCTTTCCCCAGGTCCCTGTCATTTCAGTCGCAGTGATATCATTCCTCACATACAGAGCTACTCCGCCACCTTTACGACCCTCTCTATCCTTCCTAAATAGATTATAGTAGCTAGGTAAAAGTATTAAAAATTGGTAAAATTATTACTTTGTTAAAGGTAATGGTAACAAATTTTTCCTATACTTCTTTACAAGTAAAAGTAACAACACTTTTAATTATTTATTTATTTTATTTATTTGTTGCATTTGCATCCCACATTTTCCCACCTATTTGCAGTTTCAATGTGGCTTACAATAATACATCATAGCAAGCGTCAATCAAGAGTAGATAAACAATTGGTTACATAAAGAACAGGTGTAACATAATGGATATAATCAATTAAAAAAACATATCAGAAAACAGTTAGATTATCAAGTAATTGGTGATATGTTAGAGTTCCTAGTGGAGGAGTGGCCTAGTGGTTAGGGTGGTGGACTTTGGTCCTGAGGAACTGAGTTTGATTCCCACTTCAGGCACAGGCAGCTCCTTGTGACTCTGGGCAAGTCACTTTACCTTCCATTGCCCCAGGTACAAATAAGTACCTGTATACAATATGTAAGCCGCATTGAGCCTGCCATGAGTGGGAAAGTGTGGGGTACAAATGTAATAAAAATTAAATCATTATGGTAAATCTTGTTAAAAAGAAAAGTTTTTAGTGATTTTCGAAAGTTGATGAGGTAATGAATAGTTTTCAGATGACGTGGCAATGCATTCCACAGCTGTGCGCCAATGTAGGAAAAGCAGGACGCATGTACTAGTTTGTATTTTAGGCCTTTACAGCTAGGGAAGTGAAGTCCCAGGAATGTGCGTGCTGATCTTTTAGCGTTCCTGGGTGGTAAATCAATAAGGTCTGACATGTATGCCGGAGCGTTTCCATGAATGACCTTATGAACCAGAGTGCAAACTTTGAAAACAGAACTTAAGTACAGTAACTAGTTATGTTTACTTAGTTACTATACAACACTGAACAAAATATCAAGTAAGAGCAGAGTGGCACAAATAAGATACAAATAAAAATTAAACAATAAACCATTGATGGCTAGTTACAATCTAACATACTCCATCAATGGATAGAAACCTCTCAAAGAGGAAAGTTTTCAGTCTTTTGCGAAATACCAAATAATCAGGCTGACCCTTGATTGCCAGTGGCAATGAGTTCCACCACTTAGTACCTTGGTAACTAAAGTATGTAGAATGAACCAACTTATAGCGCTGTCTTGCAATCTGGAAGATTAATTCTAAGGTAGTCCCTAGAACCAGAGGTTATATTGCATAGGGGAATAGATATTAAGGGCTGCATGTAATCTGGTGTCATGCCATATAATATTTGAAAAAAACAAAAACAAAAACACATAATTTAAAAATAATCCTGGCTTTAATGGGCAGCCAGTGTAGCTTGCATAATAATGGAGTGGCTCTATCAAAAGGCAATACTGGAGACAAGCCTAGCTGCTGTATTTTGGGACGCTTGCAGCCATTTTAGGACATCCTTCTTACATCCAGCATAGATGGAATTGCAGTAATCAAACTGAGTTAAAACCAAGGATTGAACTAGAAGTAGAGATGTCAGACAAGAAATATGATCTGATTCTTCTCAGCTTCCAAAGAGACTGAGCCCCCTTGTTTGTTCATGGAAAACATCGCTACTTGATTATCCATCTGAATTAGTACACATGGACTACAAAGATGGTGAAGGAACTGGGGGAAGGGGTCAGATCCTCTTCCAGGGCTTGGGAGGGAGGGAGGAGGAATTGGAATTAGGGGGGTTAAATGATCATCTGGGGGTGGGAGGGAGAGAAGGAAGATCAAAATTAGAGGCGGGGAGGGGGGGGGGGACTGAATATTGGCCAGGGCCTGGATATTTAATGCCGGTGTCCAGACATGACCTGGCATTGAATACTGGGGGCTAAGTTTGCCCATGATGGTCAGAACCACTGACCACTGTTAGCTGAATATTGATCAGGTCTGTACTGGTTGAAAGACGTGTGCGTGGCAGAGGTGGCCAATGTGGAAAGTTGAACTGTAGAGAGATGCTGAAGAGTGGAGTAATGGTCTATAATCATGTCCACAGTTTCTTTCACTTTTTCAATAAGGAGCAATTCTCCAGTGCAAAGTCCATCATTAACTTGGAATAGAAGCCCTCCCACAATCTGGAAACTTGCAAGTATGCTAGGCGGTGGGCTGCAGTTAGTGAAGTAGAGACTCTGGTGAAGGTTTCAAAGGTACCATCTGGTACATGTGCCAGCCTCTAACTAGCTGCTCTTTGACTAGCATAGAAAGAACCGGGGAGAAAAAAATTGCACCTTGTGAAAGATGGTCTGCATGTAGCACATAAAGCTGGTGAGAAGTTATTCTCATAGAGAGCACAGCTCCATGAAAGATTTTCTTCCCCCAAATGATCCACCAATGAAAAATCCTTTCTGGGGGAAGCATAAGAACAATCTCTGCATTTTTTTGGCTTTGCTCATAGCTGCTGCTACCAGTAATGAACAGTGTGATAGATGGACCTTATTAAATTATGAAGATGGTTGAACTTTATGGGACCCTTTCACTAAAGCTTAGTGTACGCTAACGGAATTAGCATACACTAAATGCTAAGAAGCCCATTGTATACCCACGGGCTTCTTAGCATTTAGTGCATGCTAATTCTGTTAGTGCACAGCAAGCTTTAGTAAAAGGGTCTCTATATTTCATATCAAACTATTTAAAAACAGGCAGAATAGAAAGTGGATTCTGCCACACACCTGTTGATCCTTAAGAATGTCATAAATTAGTACAGCTCCTTTTATTTTAGGGGCTTCTGAGGCTACACATCCATTCTGGGTTTTGTTTCGCAGCCTGTGTCTGCAGTCAAAATGGCTGCCTTGACTTCCTATGGCAGTCTTGCGAGGTTGCTGTTGGAGGTCACAGCAACCATTTTGAGACTGGAGCCAACATGGGCAGGAGTGCCCTCTGGCAGCAATCTCATAAGACTGTTGCTGAAAGCTGCCGCAGTCATTTTGACTGTGGATACAGGAGAGACTGTGCATTGCTCCTGCCTTCAACTCGTCACTAGACCACCAAGGTGGTAAGGTAGGCCCAGGGAGACTGCAGCCTACAGGTGAGCTCAGGGAAGGGGCTTTTTATGTTCAGCTGGAGGGAAGGAGGGAGGAAAGAA
This sequence comes from Microcaecilia unicolor, assembly GCF_901765095.1. NCBI lineage: Eukaryota > Metazoa > Chordata > Amphibia > Gymnophiona > Siphonopidae > Microcaecilia > Microcaecilia unicolor. The sequence goes on along the minus strand of NC_044034.1, from coordinate 95,753,319 downwards.
AGAAAAGCTGATGTAAACAGTCTCTGCTGAACCTTCTGCAAATACTCGAAGTGGCTGTGCTGTGAATCTTCCCTTTGGGTGACTGGACTCTTAAGACCACTCTGTCTAGAGACTGAAGGCTTCTCCATGGAAGATTCTTGACTGGTCTGTGCAGGAGTAGCTGGTCTCTGTGCAGAAGAAGACTTCTTATGAGAGTTTTCTAGGAGCATCTGAATGCTTTCTTAACAGATCAAGGTGGCCTTTTCAGGATCTTGGTGACATTGCCCCAGGTACAACAAAATTAGATTGTGAGCCCTCTAGGGACAGAGAAAGTACCTGCATAATGTGTACAGTGCCGCGTTCGTCTAGAAGGGCTATAGAAATCTTGGTCAGGAGAAAGGTGAAATAAGCATTTTATATGCATCCAAATTCTGGATTTTCTTATCACATTTTGGGCAGGGTTGGGATCCTGATTTTAGCAAGGTAGTCTGGTAGCTTTGAAGAAAGAATGAAAGAGAATACCATGAAACAGGATTGAAAACAACACAAGTACACAACACAAGCTGTGTTTTGCCTCCATTCGACTGAGTGGAAAAAAAAAGATGCATATAAGTGAGTCCCTTTTTGCAGCAATTGAGCCAGGAAGATAGCTGTAGCTCTCCCTCTTGTTTTGTTCCTCTCCTTTCTGTCCTATCAAATATTGTGGTTCTCCCCTCTTCTTTGTTTACTTTGTCTCTTAGTACTTATATTTTAGATTGTAAGCTGCCCTGAAAGCACTCCAAGGGTGGGGTACTAAACAAACAATTCAAAACACTGCAGCCAGGTTCATATATAAAATCTCCCCTTTATTAATCAAATTACATTGGCTTCCCATCAAAGCGAGAATTACCTTCAAATTATGTACCTTTATCTTTCAAACACTAAATGGCACAGCTCCAGATTATATGGTACCATTAATAAACTCACCTCAAAGAAACACTAAATATGAGGCAAGAAACTATCTCAGACTACATCTCCGAAATTGCAAAAAAGTGATCTACAAAATTGTCCACTCTGCAGACTTCACTTATCTAGGAACCAAATGGTGGAACTCCTTACCACCCAAAATAAGAAATATACAGGAATATACTAGATTCAAATTGTTCCTATTCAAACAAACCCTCACAAAGAACAACCATATCTCAATTAATTATTACCTGGATTGGTTATTACTCTATTTACCATTAACTTTCTCTTTGCTTCATGTACAATTTCTCATTCATAATTGATTTTCTAAATGTTAAACATCCATAGCTATCCCAGTACGTTTATGATACTGTATTGTAAAATTGGATTCTTACAACAAATTACTTTCTTATGCATTATTCTTTGTTATATATCCAATACTGTTTATTGTAAGCCACATTGAATTCAAACTTGTTAAGGATAATGTGAGATATAAATGTCATAAATAATTAAATAAATAAATAAATAAATAAATAAAATAAAATAATATAATAATAAACTTGAAAAAAACAAAACCGGAGGATCCGAGACTGTTGCGGTGGGCAGGGCCCCATGCTCAGAACTTCACACTAGGTTCTGAACTCTGGGAATACTGGAGCTGTTAGGTTGCCACTAGTTCTGTGTAGTCCTGCTAGTTGAGGGCAAATTAGTTTAGCCAGGATTGTTGTTTGTGAGGGGTAGTGTGTTGGGATGATCATCATAATTGAGTTTATTTACCAAAAGACTTAGATGGAGGAAGCTGGGAGGGGAGTGGAGGGTCGCCACTTGCACCGACCTTGAACCCACTCTTATTTCCCAGAGCCATGAGCCGGGTAAAGCCCGCCTAGCACATTATCAGGCCGCGCAGAGAGCAGTGCGGGCAGGGGGGGGGGGGGAGGCTGAAGAGGAGCACACATGCGCCCTGTGCAGAGTCCGGAGACTGGGAAGGGCCGGGGAAGCGCTCAGCGCTGCTCCCTGCAAAGCGCTCGCCGTTCACCGGGAGGAGGCTGCCCGCGAGGGAAGATGGCGATGCTGGTGGGCGAGACTCCGACCTTGCCGGCTGTTCTCCTCCAGCAGCAGCAACAACAACAGAACAGCGGGACTCACTTCAGCCTGAGCCAGCCCCTGAACCGGGGACTGGAGCGAGCCCTGGAGGAAGCTGCCAGCTCGGGGCTTCTGAGCATCAGCGGTAGGAAACTGAAGGAATTCCCCCGGACCGGTGGCAGCCACGATCTGTCGGACACGGTGCAGGCAGGTAAGCGGGGAGGCCGGGGGAAATGGCCCCAAAGTGACAACTTGGACTCTGTTGGATCTGGCACGTTGATGTCCGTGTGCAGGATAGATATCAAGGGGCGATGAAATAGTTACGCGTGGCTTTATTTAGTTATTTTGAAAGAATATGCGGATATGTGGTTCGAGCTTTGTTGGGGATCTGTAAAATTCTCAAGATGATCAGAAATCCGGCGCGCATTGGCTTTCGGTTTTGCTGTTTATATGCTGGAGTCGTGCTCAGCACGTCGCAGACAGTGGCAAAGTGTCAGACCCCCCGCACATAAAAAAAAAAAAAAGGAAACGAACAAACTGAAACATAAACTTGACACTTTAGCCCTGAACCCGGTGCATGTATGCGTGAAATACATCGAATTTATTCATCGTCTTGAGGCCACACATGTTGTAAGCTTAGCTATGAATGTTAGTTTCAGTTTTTCAGTTCAGCACTGCCACTGACAGATTTCTGGAAAATCCTTTCCCCCCCCCCCCCCCACTTCCCTAAGTGTGTAAAGAAATAATACATGCAGAAAATTAGGTTTGCTGCTCTAAGCTCCTACAAGGAGGTGGAACAGTTACCGAAAAATCTATATATCTATATTTTACAGATCTGTATTTCTTGGCTTCCTGAAAGATTCATGCATTAAGCGCTGTAAACCTTCCCACTCCTTTAGTTCATTGTCCTGCTTTTCCGTTTCCTTATTTGAGTATTTGCGAATCCTTTTTTTTTTTTCGCCTGCGAACTTCCTCCTTGTAATCTGCTCTGTTATGGTTCCTTGCTAGTGACTGTTCCCAGAAACGCTCCTTCTGACAGCTGAACCGACCAGCTTCCACTTTTGGTGTGTGATGTGTGTGGAGGAGGAGGATGGGGAAGAGGAAGGAGGGTCTGTGGGGAGCTGTGGAGGGGGATTTCCGTACAGAGAGGTAGCAATTCGAGTACTCTTTCAGGCAAGATCCTGCTCTTCCAGCCCAAATTTAGCTGTTAGAGATGAGAGTAACACAATGTAGGCATCTTTCTTAATGAATGTAATCACCTGCCCTCCTCTCCCCCAGGGGCGTAGCCAGACACCCAAATTTGGGTGGGCCTGGGCCCAAGATGGGTGGGCAGAAGAACTCTGCCTTGTCCCACAAGTGATTTGGTCTCTCCCTCTCCTGCCTGCATCCATATGGTCTCTCAAACATCCGCCCTTCCCTGAATACCTTTTAAATAGCAGATTTTCACCAACAGCGAGCAGCAACTAATACACACTGCTCATGCTGGCCCCACAGCCTTCCCTCTGATGCAACTTCCTGTTTCCGCAAAGGCGGGAATACATCAGAGGGAAGGCTGTGGGGCCGGTGCGAACAGTATGTATCAGTCGCTGCTTGCTGCAGGCAAAGATCTGCTATTTAAAAGGTATACAGGAGGGACAGTTGGGAGTTTTTCGGCTGGTGGGGCTTGAGAACCCCTGCCAGCCACATTATAGATGTGCTGCTACTGGGTGGGCCTGAACCCAGTGGATGGGCCTGGGCCCACCCGAGCCCACCCTTGGCTATGCCACTGCTCCCCCCCCCCCCCCCCCCCCCCCCCGTGCTGGCTGTTAGCTTTTCTAAGTCTCACACGGTAGCCGGGCGGTAATGACCTACGCATGTCAAATACCACTTGGCACGCGTCCAAAAATAAAAATTATTTTTCGGACACGTATCGGACATGTGCCAAAATGAAATTACTGCAAGAGCCACGTGGTAGCCGGGTGGTAAGTTCATTTTGGTGTTCATTGGGTGTGCGTAGATGCTTACGCAGCTTAGTAAACGGGCCCCTCAGTGTTTATCAATCTTGCTGTGGCTTCACAAAAAGCATGTGACTCCTCTACTGGTGACATGAGCTAATAATGTCCTATGAAAGGCCCACTGGTCACCCTAAATGCTGGTTTCGTGATCCCATTTAAGGTCCCGACCCCAAATTTGGGAAGCTCTGGATTACTTTGTTAAATTTTATAAATTGTTCTATAGATTAAGGGTCTGGTAGGTTAGGAGATAGACAGCATTCATACTCTTGCAATTGGATTATTGCAATCTGTAGTATTTAGTTTGCACTAGTATTTATTTATTTATTTATTAGGGTTTATTCACCACCGTTTTGAAGGAATTCACTCAAGGCGGTGTACAGTAAGAATAAGTCAAACATAAACAATAGAAAAAATATTCAAACAACAATACAAAGTATGGCATATTGTATCTTACAATACAATGTCAACACAATACACAGTAAAACATTTTAATAGATAGCATGGGGTGTAAGCAAATATAGAACATATCCTATATAATAATTTGCACCTCCGTCTGGATGCCTGGGTTCGTAACACAGTTCTCATGGTCCGCCCTGGGGATGACGTCACAGGGCGGACTAATGGGAAATGAGAGGGAAGGGAACCCAGCAGCAGCCACCGGAGGTGAGTAAACAATCGCCCCCCCCCCCCCGAGTTCTATGACCCCCTACCTCCCTCCCTCCTTCCATTCCCGTCCGTCCGAGTTCCACGGGCCCACTCCAGTCCGACGGCCCCACTCCTGTCCGAGTTCCACGCCCCCCCTCTCCTCCGATTTCCACCGCCCAGCGCCTCCCTCCCTCTCTCTGTGTGACTTCCGAGTGCAAGCAGGACGTGTGTGGGTGCCCCAGCCCTTCGTAAGTGCCAACTGTTGTTTAAAACGTTTTACCTCCTGCTCCGCCGGCAACAGTGAAGTCCAGCACACACAGACGCCGCTTCAGACTGCCTTTGCTTTCGCTTCTGTTTCAGCTGTTCCTCTGGTCCCGCCCTCATTTCATGTTTGCGGAAGGGTGGGACCAGAGGAACAGACGCCACTTCAGACTGCCTTTGCTTTCGCTTCTGTTTCAGCTGTTTCCCTGGTCCCGCCCTCATTTCCTGTTTGCGGAAGGGTGGGACCAGAGGAACAGCTGAAACAGAAGCGAAAGCAAAGGCAGTCTGAAGCGGCGTCCGTGCATGCTGGACTTCACTGTTGCCGGCGGAGCAGGAGGTAAAATGTTTTAAACAACAGCCGGCACTTACGAAGGGGAGGGGCAGCAGCACACGTCCTGCTTGCACTCGGAGGCCACAGAGAGAGAGAGAGGGAGGGAGGGAGCCACTGGGTTGTGGAACTCGGAGGGCACGGGATGAGAGAGGGGGGAGGGGGTCCTGAGATGAGAGGGGGGAGGGGGCAGGGGGAGGAGGAGGGGGAGGGGCGGGTCCTGGAACTCGAAGGGGATGGGTGCCTGGAACTCGGAGGAGAGGGAGCCTGGAACTCGGAGGACGGAGGGAGGGAGTTAGGTAGGGAGGGGGCCCTGGAACCTTGCTAGCGCCCGTTTCCTTTCTGTTGGAAGGGCCCCTTTTACTAGTTGATAGATAAGAGAGAGTAATAGCAGTAAGAAAATAAGGGACTAGTTTAAAGCTCTTAGCTAGGGTAGGAGTGGTTAAACTTGTCCTGCTATAGTATGGTCAGCAGGTGTCATAGAATATACTCTTCAGACAATATAAAAAGATCAGTTTCTTTAGACATGTGTTTACATACATTTATTTATTTTGCACATTCATGTGTATTTTGATGCCCTGCTTTCTAACATTTTCTGCTTTGAGACATTTTTATAACTTTAATATTGTTATATTTAAGAATTTATGTTTTTTTTTATTACATTTTTTATACTTTTAATTTAAATTATCTATCTATCTACCTATCTATCGTTAGTAATGATAATGACATGTTATACTCTGGGCCCTGTTTACTAAGGTGCACTAGCATTTTACCAAAATGAAACAGTTGCAGTTGATGCAGGACACTGCAGCAAAGCTGATTTGGGGGAAATATAGGTTTGATAAGAATACCCCATTGTTGTTATTTTAACTTGTGTATTTATTTCCATTCCCAACCCAGTCCTCAGGGCACACCTAGTCCCGTTGGGTTTTCAGGATATCTACAATGAATATACATTGGAGAGACTTGTATGCACTGCCTCAATTGTATGCAAATCTAACTCATGAATATTCATTGTGGATATCCTGAAAACCTGATGGGACTAGTTGTGTCTCGAGGACTGGGTTGGGAATGGTGCTTTAGAGTCTTTGAAGGTCAAGAGCTAGCATACGTGACCTCGTTGATGATATTTCCATCTCCCCAGCAATGTTTTCGTTCAAAAGCTTGTTTGAATCGCCAGTATCCAACGATGAAACAAGTGAAATTCAAGAAACTCCATGTTGCTATGTTTGCTTACGAAACTTCAAAGTGCTAGAAATTCAGTGCTTCCAAGTTACCCAGTTCCAGGAGGGAGATTTTAAGCCAGTCCTGGGCTCATACTGATGCATTATGGGACCTGCATACTGATTGCAGTGGGTAGAATAAGGGACTACAACTACCACACCAGTTTGGGATGCAAGTTTAAAACCAGAACTGGTCAAAAAGTCTTCCTCCTGGAACTGGGCAACTTGGCAGCTCTGTGAAATACACTTCAGTTTGGTATTAAATCTGAGCCACGTTGTGTGAAATTTAGGAAATCTTTGAAAGCTTTACTTTTTCAGAAATGTTTAAAGTAATAGTAGTGAACGTTAATTGCTATTTTATATCATAATCTACACAGAGCTGTTTTGGTTTATAGCGGAATAGAAGTTTAAATGTAATTGTAATAATTCACATGAAATATAGACTGTGCTACCAGTGATAGATAACTAAAGAGCGTAATAGGAGCTCATTACACTCATTGTTTAGGCAAGCGCTGAAATCAGGTCTCCTGCTTGACTCCTGCCCCCAAGAGTTACTGGGCTTTAGCAGAGGATTTGCTGGACCAGTTAAGCCAATTACCAAAGGGGCCCTTTAACTAAAGAGCGCGTGCTAAATGCTAAGAAGTCCATATTTTATCTAGGGCTTCTTATCATTTAGTGTGTGCTAATTCTGTTAGTGAATGCTAAGCTTTAGTAAAAGGGCCCCAGAGTTAGTTAACTTTTATGAGAAAAAAAAAGACATGATTGTTTTTATAGTGATGTTTTTGGAGTGATTTTTTTTGTATGATTGGCATTAATCAAGATTTATGAGCACAACTCGCTAAGTGTATTCTGTAATGTGCGCAGCTATTTCTGAAATCTATGAGCGTTGTTATAGAATATACCTGCTCTGCCCCTAATTTAGGCGTCGGGATTTACACCAAGTAAAACATGGTGTGAATGACCGTGACTACATTAGGTTATGTGGAGAGGCGCTTGGCGTTATTCTATATGCTATGTGGAAATTTAAGCCTATTCTGTAAAATTTAGGTATACTTGACAGAATATGCCTAGGTGTATTTTTTTTCACACAGAATTTTCAGGTGCCATATATAGAATCTAGCCTATTGTGTTTAAATTGTGCTCATTGTGTTTTTTTTGTTTTTTAATTGTGCATTGGCTTGCTCCCAACTATATGACTTCACTTATTCATCTTTCAGGAAGAAATTCTAGCCCTGAATCGAGGGAGTTTTTAATGCTTCATTATCCTAACCTGAAGAAGATTATAATTTGTAAACACCTTTGTGTATCAGGCTGCAAGTCACTAGAACAGACTTCCACATGTAATTAGAGGTCAGGTAGATTATGGTAAATTTTGGAAACTATTGAAGGCTTTTTTATTCAGAAAATATCTGGCTTATTGATTGACCTAATTTGAGGATTTTATTATTTTAGGGGATTATTATTTGTATTTTTGAAATACTTATTCTTTTGTATTTTGATTTCCTTCTGTGTAATATTCCCAGTTACTAAGCGGCGTTATAGGCATGTTAACGTTTTTTAATGTGTGTTAACCATATACGTGCGTTAACCATGTACATGCCTACAATATCCCTATAGGCACCTACATGGCTAGTGATCTCTAAGTGTAGGCACACTAAAAACACTAACGCACCTTAGTAAACAGGGCCCTGAGATTGTAAGACACACTGAATTCAGGAGATATGTGTGGGATACAAATGTCTTGTAATGTAATGTAATATATGCTCAGAGATGCCAGATTACCCAGTTCCAGGTTAGAGATTGTTTTTTTTTTTTCACCAGTCCTGGATTTCTAACCACCCCATCCTGGTGTATTATGGAACTTGTAGAACAAATTTAAATGGTCAGGATCAGGCACTACAAATCCCACACTGCTTTGGAATATAAGTTCAAAACCAGGACTGGCCTAAAATCTCCAGCCTGGAACTGGGTAACTTGGCATTTCTGTATGCTTTGTAATTTTGTTCTTTATAATTTGGGGGTTAATCCTCAATTGCCTCAGGTACAAATTACTAATGTGCATTACCAGTTTAGCACACACTAAGGCTTGCCATTAGTATCTAGGTTGTAGACAGCTATTATACATGCAGCTTGTCTGCATGTATGAAGCCGTCTTTGGCATGCGCAGAGCAGCCACGCATAATGCTTGGCTGCTCTGCACTGGCTTCCCCTCCTTAGGAAGGAAATCGTGTGCAAATGAGCTATCAGTGAGCAGCTCATTTGCATGTGATTTTCTTCATGCATGCCCATTCCTTTCCGAATCGCTAAGGGATCGGTAAGGGAAGGGCTTTTTCCGTTCAGTTAGTGCATCAGTTAGTCCACTGCAGTGCCCCCTAGGGTGCCTGGTTGGTGTCCTGGCATGTCAGGGGGACCAGTGCACTACGAATGCCGGCTCCTCCCACGACCAAGTGAGTTGGATTTGGTCGTTTTTGAGATGGGCATCCTCGGTTTCCATTATCGCCGAAAACCGGGAACGACCATCTGTATGGTCGACCATCTCAACATTTATGTTGACCATCTGTAAGGTTGACCTAAATGTTGAGATTTGGGCGTCCCCGACCATATTATCGAAACAAAAGATGGCCGCTCAGCTTGTTGTTTCGATAATATGGGTTTCCCCGCCCCTTCGCGGGGATGTCCTGTGAGGACGCCCTCAGGAAAACTTGGGCACCCCGTTCGACTATGCCCTTCCACGGGTTACACATGTATGTGCGGCATTTCGGTGTTAACACTTACACTAGTTCTGTGCCTAACATTTAAACAGTATGTTTGTGCAGCGCTGCATACGCTTTGTAGCGCTATATAAATGCGAAATAGTAGTAGTAGTAGTATATATATGGTTAGGCTAGTATTCTGTAAAGGAAAATAGGCACCTCCCAGGTACCCAGTTATAGAATTGTCTCCTAACTGTGCTAATATATGCAAAACTGGTAGCACACGTTAGTAACTACGCTTGTTAGATTATAGGCCCTCCAGGAAGTGGGAAATACCTACTGCAGCTTAATGTAACTTTCACTTTGAGCTACTACTGACAGTTGTGAGCTTAAATGAAAACAAAAAATTCACATGCTAGACAAAACGAAAATTCCTGAAGACAACCAAGCTATGAGGGTGCATGAAAATGGGCTGTTTTCCCTCACCACTGTATTTATTTAGGGCTCTGTTTACTAAGGTGCGCTGGTGTTTTTAGCGTGCGCTAATGCTAGAGACAACCATATATTCCTATGAGTGTCTGTAGTGTTAGCGCATGCTAATTTTTAGCACGCACTAAAAATGCTAGCGTGCCTATAACACAGCTTAGTAAACAGGGCCCTTATACTGTGATTCTTCAAATATAAGTTTTGGCGGACCACACCCTGAGTCAGCATCTGCGAAACTTGCTGCATGTTGATGGGGGCATCTGGGCTCTGCAAAATCTCTATATATAAAAGGCAACTCCAACATTCTATGAAGCCTCCAACCGGAACTTTGAAGCGGGCGAGATATCCGGTTTGCCCAAGAGTGTGTGCCCCGCCCTCGCGTCACAACATGATGACGACGAGGGCGGAGCAAACACACTCCACGAAACGCCATCTCCTCCTGCCTCTCGCTGGCCATTTTTCACATGCACACCGCATCGCGGAGCGCCAACGACAGCAGTGGACAGGTCCCTGGAGGGGGGGTTGGGGCACAGCTGCATCCCTGGCCATGGGTGGCTGCAGGGGGGGCCGGGGGATGGAGCGACAGCAGCGGACAGGTGCCTGCCTGCAGGAGGTTGGGGGACAGCTGGATCCCTGGCCATGGGTGGCTGCAGGGGGGGGCCGAGGGATGGAGCGCCAGCGACAGCAGCGGACAGGTGCCTGCCTGGAGGGGGGTTGGGGACAGCTGGGTCCCTGGCCATGGGTGCCTGCAGGGGGGGCCGGGGAACAGGACGCTCGCTGGACACAAAAACCTTGCTAGCGCCCGTTTCATCTCTCAAAGAAACGGGCCTTTTTTGCTAGTGTGAAAATAAATTTGAAGAAGAACTTTTACCTTGAAGCATTTTAAAATATTTTATACAGAAATGAGGTATGTGGGTGAGAAAATTCAGAATATGCATTGAAACCAGTGAATTTTGTTGAAATAAATATTTAAATATTTTCTGCTGTTTGGAACTGAGTTTGAAAAAAAGAATAAAGATTAGATACAGCTGGGAGTTTGATTAGTTACACGCCGGCATTTACACCAGGTTCCAGCAGGCAACGTTGCGGTACCCAAAGTTAGGTGTGAGATCCGCTGTAAGATAGTAATGTATAAAGAGCGTGCGCCCTTTGAAGAATACTGTCTTAGCACGGATCTTACCTGTGCCTGATTTGGGGAACTATTTATAGAATCCGTCTCCCTTGTACTTACACAGTTTAGTAAAATGGCGCCTGAGTGTATCCCGAGGACTAGGTTGAGAACCTCAGCCCTATTGTAGACATACATTTTGTCCATTAAAAAAAATCATAATTGATGAAGAATCTGCCAATAACTTCTGACTTTCTTGTTCTTGCTTGCCTTTCCTTATCTTTTAGAACATTGGTTCTGATATTTAGCGGGCAGGGGGCAATGCTTTGATTGCCTGCCACCGGCATTAAACCCAGATATTCAATGCCGGGCCATTTCTGTCGATCAGCATTGAATATCTGGGTCTTTTTTGGCTGCTAAACACTTAGGGGGTCTTTTACTTAGGTGCGCTGGCATTTTTAATGTGCGATAAAAATAGGTGCACGCTAAATGCTAAAGACATCCATAGGAATACATTGGCATCTCTAGCGTTTAACGCGCACCTATTTTTAGCACACACAGTAAAAATGCCAGCACGCCTTAGCAAAAGACCCCCTAAGTGTTTAGCAGCCAAAAAAGACCCAGATATTCAATGCTGATCGACAGAAATGGCCCGGCATTGAATATCTGGGTTTAATGCCGGTGGCAGGCAATCAAAGCATTGCCCCCTGCCCGCTAAATATCAGAACCAATGTTCTAAAAGATAAGGAAAGGCAAGCAAGAACAAGAAAGTCAGAAGTTATTGGCAGATTCTTCATCAATTATGATTTTTTTAAATGGACAAAATGTACTTATTTATCTCATTGACAGTATCATTACTCTGTATTTGTTTGCCACCGGAGGTGGCTATCACCTTACGGTACTATGTAAGCCACTTTGAGCCTGCAAATAGGTGGGAAATTGTGGGGTACAAATGTAATAAATAAATAAAAGATCCCTTTAACCGGTTAAACCAGTATTCAGTGGCTAACTGGTTAAGTTATAGCAGTTAAAGATTTGACTGCTATTTATGCGGTCTGATTTAACCACTAACCTTATCCAGTCTGGTGCTGAATATCTGCTCCTAATCGGACAGTCCTTTCAACATAGCCAGTTTAACGGTAGGCACTAACTGTGAATATTCAGCAGGAGATAACTAATATTCGTGATTAGCCGCAAAAATGCTATTTAACCAGTCAGCAGCTATTTCTGACCGGTTAAATAGTGCTGAATATGAGGGGGATACTTTCTACTGGCCTCTGTTGCACCTGAAGACATATCAATACATATAAATTCAGACTCAGCACTCTATGTTCAGAGTAGGCTGTAGAAAGATCATAGTAAATGTTGTTTTGATGTCTCTAATGGCGTGGAAATTTGCAGAGAGGTACAATATCATCATGGTTTTTAGAGATGAAAGCTTTAGATTAGAATCATATAAATCTTATTGTTGTGACTTGTAGCAGAGGCTTTGTCATGCAAAAATAGTGTTATAATTATATGTCTTTAGAATAATGACAGGTAATTATAGTCCACATACGTAATTGCTGACCACACAAGAAGAGTATTAGCTCAAGTTTAAAAATGGTATAGATGCAAGTGAGAATTAATAAAGGAGGTTGTGCAGTGGAAAGCAAGAATCATGGTGGGTCACTTTACAGAGTAGAAAGGAAAGAACTGATAGAGAACAAGAGAAGGAGGTAGAAAACAATTTGGGAAGTCAGGTGTACAAGTGCTTGTTAGGCAAAATCATCAACTTGATGTGGTTGTAGATACCAAATTATGATTGAGTGATAATTAGTATTGGGAGGTATATCAGGACATATCCTTTTGTGAACAGATGAAATAAGTGACAAAGAATAGTGGGAAGCAGTTTTATAGGTTAGGGACAACCCCCCCTCCCAAAAAAAAAATTTTTGAAATGCAAAGTGAGCAAGAAGTGGTGTGTTACTGTGGATTGTCTTGGAGGAACCTAAAGCGTTCAGTCAACGTACATATGCAATCTACAGCAGCCATCACACATCATATGAATGGTACTACTGCTTAGTTTACTAATTAAAAATAAAGAAGGTACAATATTGCTGTGTAGGAGGAGAGAAGAGATAAAGGGGAGTGAGGAAGATGGGGGGGGGGAGGGCAGTAAGATCAGCTTGAGGGATATGACGGAAAGGAGAGGGAACCGTTAGGAACCATCAGGTTTTTAATGACTTTTTAAAGCCAAACGTAGATCAGTTTCTGCCTGATGAAAAGGGATAACGAATTCCAGAGATCTATTTATAAGAAAATGTAATATCCTGGGAGAGGTCTAGATGTAGTTGTGATGGGTAAGGCAGAGATGCTTGTTGGGAAGATAACAATGAAAGTGAGGCATTGCTAATGGAGAGGAAGAAGGCTAGTAGCTGGAGCACTGAGCTGAGAGCCAGGGAAGCTGGGGTTCAAATCCTGCCTCTGCCACACCTTCCAAGCTTGGACAAGTCATCTTTATCTCCAATTGCCTCAGGTTCCCACTAAGATTGTACACTCTTTTTGGCAGGGACCAGAATACTGATTACAACTGTTCGTCATTGTATATATCCAGTAGCATTATAAAATTGAAAATTCTTACTATTATCAAGAAGAAGAACTTAAAACTCAATAGAAATACATTCCATAGGCAGTCAAAGGAATACTGACTGTACCTCTGACAACTTTGTTCAGCTTATCATTGGAGCCAGGGGAGTTTCCAAGAGACTGGAAAAGAGAAGCGATGCTTTTCCACAATAATGGCAAAAATGAGGAAGTGGGAAATTACAAACGTGCTAATCTAGCCTCAGTAGCAGGCAAAGAATATGTGTACATGCATCTTTATTTTGGTTTAAGGTTCACTTAATTTACAAATGTACGCTAAAGAAAGAATTCAGTACAGATTGACCAAACTAGGATGGTCCACTCTAGCTAGTATTCTAAAATGGCTGTTCCGTATGGAACGGCCTTTACAGAATACTAGCTTAATGTGCATTTTGTGCTTAACATTGGGTATGAGGATTTATGCCTACCAAAGGCTGGTGTAAATGCTTGTGCCTAACTAATGGCAGGCGTGCAAATACAGGTATTTTATAACACCGTGTCTAAAACACCCCTGATGTGCACATGCCCCTCCCATGGCCATATCCCCTTTGGAGTTGCGTGCTATGAAGATTAGGTGCACATGTTACAGAATAGGGTATAGGGCAGATTCTAATGTAACTCCTACTCACTGACGATTAACTGCTTGTTAATGCCAATTATTGATTTTTATCACCAATTAACCAATTACTTTGATCCATGCGTAAAATTGGGCGCCAAACTCTGGGCAATACAGAATTCCCTCCCCCCTTCAAAGTAGAATTATTATAAAATTAACAATAGATCCACAGCTGATGGACAATATAGTGGGATTTCTAGAAACTAGTTTCTTATAAGATACTAGACAAAATGGTTTTACAAGGGGAAGAGCTTGCCAAACTTGACTGACTTATTCGATAAGGTGACCAGATTAAGGGTGTGATAGATGTGGCCTACCAGGATTTCAGTAAGGCCTTTGATGCTATTCCATGTAGAAGACTAATGTGCAAATTCACCTGTCCAAAAATCGTCGCTTTACGGATGAGAGAGTCTGCTCCTCCACAGCTTCGCATATGGACTTCCCTGGCATTATCCACATAGTGCCAGGAGAGTCAGGGGAAATATTCAGGTTATTTGCTGCTGAATATAGGGCTTACCAAGATTTATCCAGTCAGCAGTTGCTCCTAACTGGAAAAGCCTATTTGACTATCAGCCCATTACAATCTAGTTTGGAGCTGAAGCAGTGGAAGGTGTGAAATGATTTGCACAACGCCACAAGGAGTTTTTTTAGTGGGAAAAACAAATATGAACCCTGTCCTCCCTTTGTTTACAGCTTGCTGAGGTAACCACTAGGTGGAAAATCCAAATTCGATAGTGCTAAACCCCTTCGAGAGAAACTGCATTGGCTTCCAATTAAGGAACATATCACCTTCAAAATCTGCACCCTACTCCACAGAATTCTTTATGGAGAAGCCCCTGGATACATGACAAACCTAATCAATCTACCTTCCAGGAATATATCCAGATCATCCCGTTCAAACTTAAACCTCCACTACCCTAACTGCAACGGTCTCAAATATAAATCCATTTATGCATCCACCTTCTCCTTTATAAGTACACAACTATAGAATGCACTGCCAAAAGCTGTGAAAACAATCCACAATCATCTTAATTTCAGGAAATCACTCAAGACCAGCTTATTCGGAAAGGCCTACCCCAAGGATCCAACATATGTCCCTATATTCTGAAACACAGCAAATTAATGGACAGTATTGACCACTTTTACCCTTTCACCTTTTGCCCTTATACCCCGTTTTTTGATCTCCCTGTCCTCTACACTGTTATCCGTATAGTTACCAGATTGGTGACTGCCTTTACGGTCTGATGTTAGCCACATTGAGCCTTCAAATCGGTGGGAAAATGTGGGGTACAAATGTGTTAAATAAATTAAATAATGCTAGGCTGGAGTGGTGTCCCATCTTGGAAGGCAATAATAATGTTATTTTCACCTTTTAAGGAGTGTTAATGCTGCACGGTGCCAAGGAACACTTTTGCTGGGCTGATGAGTAGTCAGAGTTGAGGTGGTCCGTCGAAAGTAGACAGCCTGGAGTTTTCATGCTTCTCTTCCTTTCTGTGCTTCTTTTCTCTACTTCCTGTCAGCTGCACCAACCTAAGAGGAGTTACAGAGCCTCAGTGTGTAAGAAGAGGCCAGACTGTGGGAAAGAGAGAGACCCGGGACTGTCGGGGGTGCCAAGTTACTCTTCTTACTTTCGCATACTGAATATAATACTCTTCTTCATTGAAGGGTTACAACACTCCTCTACTGGGCCACAGAGTCAAAAAGACAACAGCAGCTAACAGAGTTGACAGAAACATGCTGACTCCATTAAAGAAGTGCTTTACTTTTGCAGAGAGTGGAGGAGGTGTGGAAGTGCATCAATCTATTCTCTAACATTTAATTAAGCCTTGGGCTTGTATTTCAGTGCAGCATGTTTAAGACTCGGCCTACAAAATGACCTGCCTGTGTTAGCACATTCAGAGACTAGCTGAAGAATCATAAATAAAACACACAAGAAGGTATGAAGTTGTAACCAGTGCATTTTTTCTAGCAAAAAAGGTGCCGGTACTCAAATACCAGGCCACCCTTCAGGGGTGGGGTGATCACTGAAGGGACTCACCCCACAATAGCCAGGCCCCCTGCAACCAGTCACAGAATTTATGACAAGGCAGAATTGGTGTGTAGAGCCTGAGCTCTTTCATTAAAACTTGGGGTCCATGGGTCAATTTTAGCAGACACTGGAAAAGGTGCCGGTACTCAGTACCCCTAAGTAACCCCTCAAAAAAAGCTCTGGTTGTAACCAATCTGTATCAAAAATTCACTTCATATAAATTGTGTTCAGCTCTGACTTTAGCTAAAGTCAGAGCTGAACACGGTGTATATGAAGTGAATTTTTGGTACAGATTGGAATCATAAATAAAGCCATTTATGTGAATGAGGAAGGGAATGAGTGACTGTAAAGTGCAGAGGTTGCTGAACTGTTAAAAGTTTGGCAAACTTTAATCTTCCCATGAATGCAAGTGATGAAAAGGGTTAGTGCAGCGGACTTTGATCCTGGGGAACTGGGGTCAATTCCCACTGCAGCTCCTTGTGACTCTGGGCAAGTCACTTAACCCTCCATTGTCCCAGGTACAAATAAGTACCTGTATATAATATGTAAACCGCTTTGAATGTAGTTGGAAAAAACACAGAAAGGTGGTATATTAAATCCCATTCCCCTTTCCCTTTTATAGAATGGTTTTATAACAACTTGGTTGATGTCCTTTTTTTCTTTCAGAAATTAAAGTACTAAACAGTAATATTGAGCATGTTAGTAGTGCAAACTCCTTTGATCAGTAATCGTTCATGTTCAGTCCTTTTCTAACGATCTGGGGATTTCTGGTTTTTGTACAAAGCTGTTCAGATCTCTAGATTTGAGAATGAAGAGAAAACAGTGTTGGGTAAATTCAATAAATGGCAAATGAATGAAAGACCTAAATTCATAAGCAGAAGTTTTGAGGTCCTAAATGAAGATGTCATTATTGCTAAAAGCGTACATTGCTGTGATATTTTTGTTTATGAATAAACACAAATAAACTTTAACAGCAGTTAATTGCATCCCCGTTTTAAAGCTGAGGTTAAAATGCAAGTAAAGTTTTACTTTGAAGTTCATTTTTGTTTCAGTGTATTGCTTGACCTGACTTCCAATTTAGTGCTTTTTATTTTTCTTTTGTTTTAGAATAGACTATCCAGATAGTACCAAGGCAATCTGTAAAGATATTACATCGGAAGTAAATTTTTAAAAAAAGCACACAATTTAGGATAACTTTCATGAACAATCTAATGTGGCTTTTTAGCATAGTCTTATTACATTGGCCTGTATGTTTGCTAAGTGGGCATGGAAGTTGTGTTTTTCTAATGTAATATTCAGCCCATGGTGCTCAGTTTTTTTTTTTTTTTAAATGACAGCCACTGTGCTGTTCTAGGCTAGGTGAGGTGATCAAGCTTCATCAGACAGCTAAATCATTCCCAAGTAAAAACTTTACCAGTAGACTCTCAGTTCTTAATCCAGCTCTTCTTTAATATAGCATTGAATATCCAGGTTTTTTCGTCTGTAACTTAACCGGCTATGTGAATATTTCTAGGACATTAATTGTTTGACCCCTGACTTGCTGTGTGTTTATGTAGACTGTTGTAAGCCACATTGGGCCTACCCATGGGTGGGAAATTGTGGGATATAAATGCTGTAAGTAAATAAATATTTAGCGCTGGCCGGTGAAGTTAATAGCGGGCAAAGATAGGACTGCTAATTATGCGGTCCGATTTGCCCACTAAACTTAGCTGGACAGCGCTTGAATATTCGCGGATAGCCGGCTATATCATGCAGTATTAGTCGGTTGACTACTAAGCATTAATATTCAGCAGAGATAACAGGCTATCTCGTGCTGAATATTAGCACTTAACCAGCTAAGCCAATTATAGCCAATTATTGGTCATGAACACCAATTAGCAGTTAATTATTATATTGTTGTGTGTTTAACTGACAATATTCTATAACTTGTGCATGCAACTTTGCACACTAAGTGTAAAATTGTGCACACAAGTTTATAGAAATAGGAGGGAACTAGGTAACTCTTGGCTGTGCCTTAGCTCTGCCCCTGTCCCACCCTGGCACTACCAAATAATGCTGAGGCAGTCTGTCTGGATTTTCAGCTTTTCCTGTCTGGATAAATGCCACTGAACATGACCCCATAGATAACATTTTTGAAAGCTGTCTGTCTGAACTTCCTGACCTTATGTGCCTAAATTTGCACCAGGTTTTAAACTCTGTAAGGGATTAGTCTGGTTTTGTCCACGGTGTTTCTTAAAAAACATCTTTTCATGTACCTGTAATGTTACACTCTAGTTTATTTTCAAATTGTTTATGCTGTCTGATGATATAGGTCATCCCATGCTGGAACTGTAATTTTATCTGTGTCACTCCTGCCCCTCCTAGTTTATGGTTCTTGTTTGTGGTCTGTGTCTGTCTTCCCCATCTGCTGCCCAGTTAGCTGGCTGCTATATGCTTTTTTTTTTTGTAAACCACTCTGATGTGCCTGACGAAGGATGGTATATATCAAACAAAAAAAAAATAAACATTCTGGCTGCCACAGGAAATAAAAATCGGAATATTCAGTGGGAGCATCCAAGATAGTGGCTGCAGCTGAATATCCAGATAGAGTGGTGAGGTGCCAGCACCACACTATCCGGAGAGCGTTCTTTTTGTTCTACTCGGATAACAATGGTCTCCACTCTGGCTCTCCCCCAGCAATATTCAGATAGTACCGAGGCAGTCTGTAAAGATATTCAGTGATACTATCCGGATAGTACCGAGGCAGTCGGTTATTTCATTATCAATCTTGTTATACCTAATGTTTTATTCTACTATGTTACTCATATTCATGTGGTATTATTAATTATATTTCTATTCTGCCATGGCAATAGCCAGGGCAGAGCAATGTAAGCCACATTGAGCCTGCAAATAGGTGAGAAAATGTGGGATACAAATGCAATAAATAAATAAAGATATTCAGAGGCACTATCTGGATAGTACCGAGACAGTCTGTAAAGATCCTCAGCGGCACTGTCCGGATAGTACCGAGGCAGTCGGTAAAGATATTCAGTGGCGCTATCTGGATAGTACCGAGACAGTCAGTAAAGATACTCAGCGGCACTGTCCGGATAGTACCAAGGCACTCGGTAAACATATTCAGCAGTACTATCCAGATAGTACTGAGGCAGTCGGTAAAGATCCTCAGCGGCACTGTCCAGATAGTACCAAGGCAGTTGGTAAAGATGTTCAGTGGCACTATCTGGATAGTACCGAGGAATTCAGTAAAGATAACGGCAGTATCTGAATAGTACTGAGGCAGCCTGTGAAGATATTTAGCAACAATATCTGGATAGTACTGAGGCAGTCTATGCAGATATTTAGTGGCATTGTCCGGATAGTGCTGACTCAGTCTGTAAAGATATTCAGTGGCAGTGTCTTGGCAGGTCATATCCAGGTAGTAACTGAGTCCAGTATCCTGTCTTTAACAGTGGCTAATCTGAGTCACAGCTACCTGGCAGATCCTAAAAGGGCTCATAGCTCTGCCTGGCCAATAATCTTTATGGACTTTTCCTCCAGAAGCTTGTCCAGACTTCTTTTGAACCCTACTATGTCAATGGTCAGCCTGGATTACAAATTCCTGGATAAGTGCCAGATCTCTATCTTGACCTGATGTCTATTTTTTTTGTATATCTTTTCAGTACAATTAACATAGAAAGATTTTGCATGCAAAATGCTAACGTCAACACATTAAACCATCTACAATTGGCTCTCCCACCCCCCCCCCCCAAAAAAAAACCATACAGAATCCCTAGGAGAGAGCAGCAATCTACATGCAGACATAACAAGTGTGTAAGCTCTAACTTGTATTAAAACAGGCATTATCAGGGTAAATCCCCAATTGGGATGGCCAAGCATGATATCTGTCCCACCGGTGGTGAAATGAGCTATGTGGCCAGTTCTCAAAGATGTAAATTTTGACATCAGATATATGCAGTCCATTTTGTGAAGAATTGACACTGCAGGGGATGGCTTGGGTTGCTTCCAAGCCATCGCTAGAGCAATTTTGCTGGCTACAAAAAAAGCTAGTTGCCAGTATATATACGTAGATCTGGTTTGATACCCAATGGTTTAAAATATAGCAAGCAATATTCGGCCCTTGCCCGGTAGTCTACACCAGTCACCTGCCGAACAAAGCAAAGGATCTCTTCCCAGTGTGGTTGTATTCTGGGACAAGTCCACCAAATATGGTACGTATCTCTGCTGTCCACACTGCCCCTTCAGCAGAGACCAGGGCCTTGACCATACATTTTCACCAGGCGGGAGGGGGTATAATACCAGTGATTTAGTATTTTGTAACCATTCTGTACCAAGGAGCTGGCTACAGACACCTTTAGAAGATAGCTCAGTGCTCCCACCCATTTTTTGGAATCTAAAAGTGACCCCCAAGTCTTGCTCATCTCTCAGTATATCATAATACTGACACATTGTACAGCAGTAATGCATTATATAGATGTGAGACACATCCTCTGGAACTACCCCATTGAATTGCCTGCTCCAACAGTGTCTCCTCTAAACTCAGTTCTAGAGCCCAACCAAAACATTTTTTTTCAGTTTCAGCCCGAAACTGAAACTGCCACTGAAAATGTTTGTCCATTTTTGGCCAAAACCGAAAAATGTGGCCGAAACTAGGTGCTTATTTTCGGCCAGAACCCAAACTGAAACAATAGAAAAAGATCTGTGCCTGGTTGTGGATGTGAACAAATTTATTACTACTACTGTATTACCCATAGCAGCAGCAGTTAGAGCATAATTGACGGCTTGAAGTTGAAGTGTGTAGGAGAGACTGTGCTAAAGTAAATAGACTGCTTGAAGGGAAGTTATGCTATGCATATTATTTCAATGTAGTCTCAGAACCTTAAGTTGTTCACATTTTCAAACTGTTTTGCTAGTAAGTGTATTGAATATGAATCTCTTTGGATCAGGGTTATATTTGGTATTATTCTGATGCACTGATTGCACTCTCGGGGCCATTCACTGAACATAAGTGTCTTATCCATAGCAGCAGCAGTTAGATCACACTTTTTTTTTTTTTTCTGCTGGGGGTGAGTTTTTTTTGCTACTGGAGTTGAGCTGCTACTGCTTCTTATACTGTCAGAGCCAGTGAGCTGCATCTTTTGCTGCCGGAGGTGAGCTTCTCTTCCAGGGCTGGGGGATGGGGCGGGGTTTCGGCAACTAAACAAGAGACCAGTTTTGACTGTAACCAATACCCTGCAGAAAGCTTTTTTGCAGAAACAGAAACGTGCCAAAAACAGCTTTTTGAGTCAATTTCAGCACCAGAATCGAAACGGAAACCAAATCTCAGTCGGGTTCTACTTAGCTTCCCTCGGGCTTTATGGTACTGTATATGTAATCCCTCAGTCTTTGATAGTGAAACTGATGGTGTCGAGGCAACCCGTACTCGTCCTGCAGTTCAGAAAAAGATAATAATTTCCCCTCTTCCCAGATCTACCCAAGCATATAGAGTCCCTGGTGATCCCATAGCCTATATACTGGATCTCCACCACCTCGAGAAAGATTTTGTCTATTTCTACAGAGTATAAGATACTCACAGAAGCAACTTGAAATATGCAATCTGTCCCTAAAATCGAGTGTAATACCGGAAGACTGGAGGGTAGCCAATGTTACTCCGATTTTTAAGAAAGGTTCCAGAGGCGATCCGGGAAATTATAGACCGGTGAGTCTGACGTCGGTGCCGGGCAAGATGGTGGAGGCTATTATTAAGAATAAAATTGCAGAGCATATACAAAAACATGGACTGATGAGACAAAGTCAGCACGGACTTAGTGAAGGGAAGTCTTGCCTCACCAATCTAATGCATTTTTTTGAGGGGGTAAGCAAACATGTGGACAATGGGGAGCCGGTTGATATTGTATATCTGGATTTTCAGAAGGCGTTTGACAAAGTGCCGCACGAAAGACTCCTGAAGAAATTGCAGAGTCATGGAATCGGAGGTAGGGTATTATTATGGATTAAGAACTGGTTGAAAGATAGGAAGCAGAGAGTAGGATTGCGTGGCCAGTATTCTCAGTGGAGGAGGGTAGTTAGTGGGGTCCCGCAGGGGTCTGTGCTGGGTCCGTTGCTTTTTAATGTATTTATAAATGACCTAGAGATGGGAATAACTAGTGAGGTAATTAAATTCGCCGATGACACAAAATTATTCAGGGTCGTCAAGTCGCAGGAGGAATGTGAACGATTACAGGAGGACCTTGCGAGACTGGGAGAATGGGCGTGCAAGTGGCAGATGAAGTTCAATGTTGACAAGTGCAAAGTGATGCATGTGGGTAAGAGGAACCCGAATTATAGCTACGTCTTGCAAGGTTCCGCGTTAGGAGTTACGGATCAAGAAAGGGATCTGGGTGTCGTCGTCGATGATACGCTGAAACCTTCTGCTCAGTGTGCTGCTGCGGCTAGGAAAGCGAATAGAATGTTGGGTGTTATTAAGAAGGGTATGGAGTCCAGGTGTGCGGATGTTATAATGCCGTTGTATCGCTCCATGGTGCGACCGCACCTGGAGTATTGTGTTCAGTACTGGTCTCCGTATCTCAAAAAAGATATAGTAGAATTGGAAAAGGTACAGCGAAGGGCGACGAAAATGATAATGGGGATGGGACGACTTTCCTATGAAGAGAGGCTGAGAAGGCTAGGGCTTTTCAGCTTGGAGAAGAGACGGCTGAGAGGAGATATGATAGAAGTGTATAAAATAATGAGTGGAATGGATCGGGTGGATGTGAAGCGACTGTTCACGCTATCCAAAAATACTAGGACTAGAGGGCATGAGTTGAAGCTACAGTGTGGTAAATTTAAAACGAATCGGAGAAAATTTTTCTTCACCCAACGTGTAATTAGACTCTGGAATTCATTGCCGGAGAACGTGGTACGGGCGGTTAGCTTGACGGAGTTTAAAAAGGGGTTAGATAGATTCCTAAAGGACAAGTCCATAGACCGCTATTAAATGGACTGGAAAAATTCCTCATTTTTAGGTATAACTTGTCTGGAATGTTTTTACGTTTGGGGAGCGTGCCAGGTGCCCTTGACCTGGATTGGCCACTGTCGGTGACAGGATGCTGGGCTAGATGGACCTTTGGTCTTTCCCAGTATGGCACTACTTATGTACTTATGTACTTATGTAATACTATCTAAAAATTGTAAGGATTTTTTTTTAATTATTTTTTAATGCGCTTGTAGGAAAGGGAATCATGCACTTAATCAGTGATTAGAACTAGTTATGGAGCAATTAGCAGAACCCAGGCAAGCTCTTTGATTAGAGCAGGGTTAGGTTTGCATTCCCTACCTCTGTGGTATGCAAATTTATCTCATGCATATTCATTGTAGGTATCCTGAACACCAGACTGGCTAGATGTATCCCAAGGACTGGGTTGAGAATGCCTGGATTAGAGTGTTGTCAGTGCATCTGCTAATCAAATCCTGGAACAGAATGGAGTGAAGCTCGTGTGAGACATACAAAGGGTCTGAATTCGTATAAAAGATGAGTGATCTAACCAATCAGGATCCCTTGAAGTTCTTAGTGGGTTGTGTTCTTAAACATTATGATTGACATTTGTTCTCAGTTGGTTACTGCATGATAAAAAGAAACATTTATAGAAATAACACAATTAAATAAAGAAGCACATTCCTCAAATGTTGCACAAGATAGTTTAGAGCCTTTTCCTGTTTCCTCCAGTGCTTTCATTAGCAAAGGTTAATTTTTGGGTGAATCAAAGATGACTCATTATGATGCTGTCATTATGCATGTAGTGTTACAAAATTGTGAGTAATGAAACTGGGAGGGATGCCTATAGGAGAGAAGAGTCAAACAGACGGCAGACAGATGCTCCAGAGACAGTTCCTTGCAACTTGAGGAAGTGGAAGCATATGGAGAGTCTGTCAGTAGTCTAGTTCTTTCTGTGATCTGCATTTTCTGCTGTGTCCCTTCCTGTTTTACATGTTCAGTACAACAATGGGCTTTGTTTGTAACCAGTATGATTTTTAACCTGTCTATCAGAGCTTCTCTAATGCTTTGGGTTGGAGTGTTTGAAAGGCTTTATCTTTCAGCATTATTTTTTTGGCCCAGATTTTAATCCTTTGGAGAGACTTTCATTTTTAAAAGTAGGGCTTGAATGACACTGCATTTTATTTATTTATTAGGATTTATTTACCGCCTTTTTCAATGAATTCACTCAAGGCGGTGTACAGTAAGAATAGATCAAACATGAGCAATAGGCAATTACAGCAAATATTCATCTGATAATCCATCATTAATGGTATGGGGGTAACTTGCAAAGGCATTTCTGTGCACTAAACCGCATTTTCAATGTAGGAATGGGCCTTTCTAAAATTGACTGGACACACACATCTAAACTTGTGTGCATACACCTAACCCCCTCATTCAGTCCGCCCAATTTTTAAAACCATTTAACCGACCAGAAACGGCTCCTGGACAGTTAAATGGCACAACTGGCTATCTGGCAGTATTCAGCGGGAGACAGCTGGCTGTCTCCCACTGAATATTGCCAGTTAGTGCTTAGTGGATAGCCGGTTATATCCCACATATAACCGTCTGCTGATATTCAGCGCATCGCCAGCTAAATTTGGCTTCCAAATTAGGCTGCCAAAATAGCTGTTATATCTTCGGCCTGTTTAAACTTAAACGGCCACTTGGACGTGTCTTCCTGTTCCATTATTGTTGAAAGGCGTCCTAATTTTGGGGCTGCCCTAGTCCTACCCACAACACGCCTCCTTGCTAATTGGATGAAGTCAATGGAAAACGTCCAAATTCTGCCTGTTTAAAAATCACAATTTAGATATTTTTGGCAGATGGATATGTTTTTGGCCACTTTGAGATATCTTTCTGCTTTAAAAATTAGCATCATTGTGTCCAGCATTAGTAAGAACATAGATCTTCAAAATTTGCTGCTCCTGGTACCCTCACTTACAAAGAATTAATGATTTTCCTCAGGGGAATAAAATTTATATGACACATGTTTTAGCATCATGCCAACAGATATAAGAGGGCAGCTCAATTTATGCCAGGGAGTTTTGGCAAACAGTTCTGCAGCTAGGGTTCAATGCCCTGCAATAGCTGTGTTCCTTTGTTTGCAGTACCTCAGCTTTTTAAAAATATGCTCAGAGAAGGCAAAAGATCATTTTCAGGAGTGCTGTGAGCCTCTAAGTGGTGCCTGGGTGGTTGGTGGGCTGGCGGGCGGAGGTACCTGTTCATGGGGCAGGGATGGCAACAGGGGGAGGGGAGAGGAAGAGGCTCACCAAGTCCTTTGATAGTATGATTATGGGAGCTTCTTTCTGTTTGGTGTATATGCACTTCACCCTTTCAGCTGTACGCCCATCTTGCCTTCTGCTTCCGATGGCTCTGATCCTTTCACTTAAGCAGCCCTTCGGCACAGCTGATTCTAAAGTCACATGTGCTGAAATGGTGCTCCGCGGTTGTATAATAATACTCTACAAGGCTATGTACATTTCATATTAGGAAATTATATTGCTTTAATCAGGCCTTAATTTATATGTAGAAAGGAAATGGAACTACGAAGCAAGGGGAAGGGGCTACAGGCCAGGGGCAGAAGGAAAGAAGAGGGAGGATTAAGGAGGGGCCTTGGAGCAGAGTGACTGTTCCCTGCTGTGCTCCAGGCTCAGCCCCCTCCCCTCTTCTTCCCTTCAGGCTGCCTGGAAAGGAGGACCTGGAGAAAAATACCTTTTATGCCCTGGTCTGAAAAGTGCCAGAACTGCGTTCCAGGCTGCTCCCTCAGAAATGAAGCCTCTCTGTCCCCTACAGTGTTTCTCTAACCCTTGCTGGATCTGGCAGAAAACTACATTTTCTGAGCAGAGCTCCTTCATGTGCCATCAAGGGGGAAGAGGGTCAGGGGCAGCTGGGAGTGTGAGACCGAGATGAAATCCTGAGGATCACAGAGTAAAAGATATTTTGTAATTATTTTCCTCTTTGAAGTGCATAGAGCACTCTGGACCCATGGGGGTTTCGTTTCATTCTAGCTAGCTTCTGGTTGTGTGGTTGAAATGCCACTTTATAACAACATCCAGCAATACAAGTTTTTTTCAATTTGCCATTATATATTTGGAGGCTAACAATCAGGGCAGGCCGTTTGATTTTTATCTGTCTTCTATTCTGTATTCTCTTCCTTTTTGCCCAGTATGGTTCTGACTTTCTGTCTTATCATGAACTGTAATTCTTTTCCTGATTTCTATTTTTGTGTGTTGTAAACTGCAGGGATGGGGCAGAAATGGTGATAGAGCCCATGGGGATGAGGCAGGAATGGGGACAGAGGCCATGGGGTGGGGGTGGGGACAAACTTTGTCCCCAAGTCATGCTCTATGTGGCACTCTAGCATAAAAAGCTCAGCATGGTTTCCTCTACATATTCCAGATGGACAAAGGTTATCAGAATAACTTCATGTATGAAATGGCAAAATGAAATGGATCTGCAGTTGTGTTCTGGTGCTCAGAGCAGGGTGGACCTAGAATGCTTTATTTTACATATTTTTAACTTACTCATCCTTTTTTGGCCTGTAACTGAAATAGCAAATATTTTATTTGTCGGCCTACTTGCATCAGCCGCTTTTCTGGCCTCAAAATGGATGAACCAACTTCTAATTTTGATCTGAAATACCCATGAAAGGGTTACATTGTTTTCTTTGCAAGAAATTCTGAGCAGGTATAGTGTGGAACATCTGGAGCAGGGTGGGCAACCACAGTTCTCGAGGGCCACAACTCAGTTGGATTTTTCAGATTTCCACTGTAAATGTGCATGTTCATGTGCAAATCTTGAAATCCCGCCTGGGTTGTGGTCCTCAAGGACCGAGGTTGCCCACCCCTGACCTAGAAGAATAAAAGCTTGAGGGTACTTGCCTTTGATAGGGCCTCGAAACAGGAAGACCATGACGTGCACAGGTGGAAAGTATTGTTAAGACCAATGTAGTTGCTCAGTCACGACTACTATGAATAGCCAGAATGACAGCAGAGTAGGGGACAGCACTGGGTAGTTATTGCATTAATAATCACTGAGTATAATCCAACTCAAGCAAAACGCTTCATATACCTGCCACATCTTGCCTGTAATGTCTCATCAACACTGAATTACAGACTTAAAAAAAAAATATGAATGGGTGTAGCTGCTTGCTCAGTTTACCCTTGTTCCTGTGAGTATATTTCTAGTGTTCTTCCATCCACTTAGGGAGTGTTGCAGATCTTACAGCATTTGATCTGCTTTGAAAAACGCAACTTCTTGCTTAAGTTTTGTTGTTTAAGTGTAAATATTATTTATATTATTGCAGTGTGTTTTCATTTTGCTAAGTGTCTTGTGTATTATTACATTACAGAAGCACAATTCACGCGCCATACAAGTGACACTGGAATAATTCTGCATGTAACTGAGTAAAATCAGATATGACATTTGGAGCCTGGAAGTGTTTCAGGGAGAATTCCAGGTAGTAAGGGCCGATATTCGGACCATGGGAGTTAGCCGGACTGACTCACGCGGTCGGCGCTGAGCTCAAATATTCAATGCCAGGCTGTTTCCGGCATTGAATGTCTGGGTATTTTTTGGCTGATTTGAACTTAACCAGCATCGCCGATATTCAGTGCTGGCTGGTTAAGTTGAAACTGGCCAAAGATATAGGCGTGCTATTTCGGCGGCTGAATTTGGCCACCAAACTTAGCTGGCGGTGCGCTGAATATTAGTGGATAGCTGGTTATATTGTGGGATATAACCGGTTATCCGCTAAGGGGCTAGATTCTATATAAGGCACCTAAAAATTCCGCACGGGAAAAAAATGCCTAGGTGGATTCTGTAAAGTATGCGTAAATTTTATGGAATGCACGTAAAGTTCTGTGCGGTTTATAGAATATGACCAGCATCTATCCACACAACTAAATTTACTCGTGGCCAGTTAAGCCAAGTTAAACTTGGAGTAAATGCCGGCACCTAAGTTATGCGCAGATTGGGTGTATTCTATATCAATGCGCATAGATTTTAGAAATGCTCACGACATGCCCATGGTCACACCCCCTTTTCAACTATGTGACTTAGAATAGGCACATCAATATTGAGATTATTGTTTTTCCCAGAGTTCTGGGTATGACTCCTAAAGTTTTCCTCAGAAATATTTCCTCAAATTATTACTTTAAAAGGAGTGAAGCCTGTGAAAACTGGGATTACTTTAATCAGTGGGATTTGAATTAGAGACTTAAGTATAGGTATTGTTAAATAACTTCTGGTTTTTAAAAGAGAAAGAATGTAATCAGATGTATTATCTGTAACTAATATTGGACAATAAGTATGTTTTCAATGAAATGATTTGACTACACACCGTTTAGGCCTTGAAGAAGCCAACCAGATGATCAATGTGGAATAATGAATTAGACGAGTAATATCTGGGAATAATCAAGTTAATACCACTTTTTTTTTCTGTTTACTGTTTAATTGATCTCCTTGTCTTGTTTCACTCTCCCTATTTAGTGGTCTAAGGAAGAGAATAGAATTACCTGACTGAAATAATTCGTATATATTACTTTCTCTGTATTTCCGGCAAGTTGTTTTATCGCTTGTAAAAATTTGAATGGTTATAAAAAAAAAAAAAGAATAGGCACATCACGTTACAGAATACACTTAGACGGTTGTGTGTGGAAATACTAATTAACGCCAATTAGTGTCAATAATTGCTTAAGTGGCAATTATCGGTGCTGACTGGCTTGTTAACTAATTTGCACACACAAATACAGAATACGACTGTATTTGCATATGTATCTTTAGTCGCACTATATAGAATTCGGGATTAAACGCTAACCAGCAGTGTTCACTGGGAGATAACTGGCGATCTCCCACTAAATTTTGCTGGATAGCCGGTTTAAGTGCCATTCTCCTCCTCTGAAGAAGCCTCCCTTGCAAATACATGCTTTGTATTCTGGACATTTATGTACTCAATGCACACATAAACATAAGTGCCCAGTTTATAGAATTACCCTTCACATGTCCATAATCAATAGATTGGCCCTCAGTTAGCATTAGATTACCCTTGTCCTATTCTGAAATTAGAATTGTTATACTAAAGCAAAAAAAAGCATTTGAGACAAGAGGGCAGTTTTCAAAAGCCATTTACGTAGGTAAATACCCAGGTTGAAAGAGTGTCTGAAAATTGCTCAGTTTTAACTTGACTGAAAGAAAACATGGGGGTTCCACAGTGCACTGGTGTGTAGCTACAGTAGGAGGAACATTTTGCACAGCTGTGCTTAGCCTAGGGTAGAAAATAACACATGGAAACTGAACAAAGTTGCAAATCTGCATGCATTGTATCTGTAGAAAAAGGAGGTGCAGAATGCTTGCAACTGCTTTGTCCCTGTGGCAATACTGAAAGTGAAAGGATGTGTGTATCCTTTCACTTTAAAAATCGGTGCAAATACAGTGGGTAAAAAGAAATATGCATAATCTTGGCAGTAATGACACTCCCCCTCCCCCCTCCCAGAGGAAAGGTCAAGGTAATGATATTTATCAAGTTAATTACCTCTACTTCAAGAAGCAGGTGAAAGCTTGGCTCTTCAACCAAGCCTTTAATGGAAGAAGTAACTAACTTGTTAGTCTCACTCATACACACAAGGATTGACTCGGGCTGCACATACTGCAGCGGGACATGTTTATCCACTCCTACCCTAGCTGAGATAATATTTAACCATCTCTCTGACCTCACGTGCAACTTTCTTCAAATCAGTCACCTTACTTTCTAATTCTTCCTACTTTCTTACTCATCTATATGTTACAACGTTGCCTTACCCTTCACTACCAATTATAATGTTCTACTACATATTGTGTTGTCGTTGCAAGTAGTATACCATGCCATACTTTGTATTGTTTTTCGAATATTTTTACTGCTCTAATTGCCTCCTGCTCATGTTTGATCTATTCTTACTGTACACCGCCTTGAGTGAATTCCTTCAAAATGGCGGTAAATATATCCTAATAATAAATAAATAGGCTGCAGTGGGACTTGGTGTGCTAGCGGGTACAGCAGAGCACACCCACTGTTGAACAAGCTCCTTCACTGTGTCCAGGGAGGGCTAATTTGTATTTGGTTTGTCACTCCTATCATTTTGACATGTTGTCATGAAACGTTTCTGGAAATTGGGGGCAGATTTGCTAGTGCATCTCTTTCACACTTGCCTGGCTTGTTATTTTATTTAACAAACTTAATTTCATCCACTCTTTTCTCCCCTCTACTGTTTTTTTTTTTGTTTTGAAAAATGATTCTTCCTTATTTATGGGTGTGTACTCCAATAGCAAGCGTGATATGCTGATTCCTGTTAGAGCTGCCTCTCACTGGAGCAAAAACTGATCTGTAAAAAAGGCACGCTGTTCTAATTTAAAAAGCAGAAGAGGAACTGTCATTGTTTCTGTACCAAATGATTTATTGGCATCTCTAAGACCAAGCTTTGGAGGATGCTGTTGTGGTCTGCAAAGAGGGACACAGAGAAGCAACACATTTTTTTTTCTCAATTAATATTCAAAAATGATTTCTACATGACAAATAAAAATAAACATTAAGGCCATTATTTTAGAAACATATCCATGTGTTAACAGTGACATGTACATGTGTATAGCTCATGCATATGTCCGTTTCTTGCCTGGTGAACATTAGGGCAGGTTACTTTAAGTAAATTTAAGCCTGATTTGTGACGTCAGGGCCAGGACCTGCAAGAGCTGGGAGACTGTCCATATAATCAGCATTCTCCTTTCATCCAATATGTCGGTCCAGAACAAAAGTTGCAGTTCTGAACCAAAATCTGTACTTCAAATTGGGAGGTGAAAAAAACAATAGGGGGCGATACTTAAACCTCAGGAGGTAGCCGAGCTGCTTCCCACGGTTGGTGCTGAGCCCCGATATTCAATGCTGGGCTGTTACCGGTGACTGGCATTGAATATCCGGTTTATTTTTGGCTGGTTGCAACTAAACTGGCCAAGGCAATATTCAGCGCTGGCTGGTTAAGTTGAAAGTGGCCAGCGATAGGCCTGCTATTTCGGCTGCTAAACTTAGCTGGCGATTCGCTGAATATTAGCAGATAGCTGGTTATATTGTGCGATATAACTGGTTATTCGCTTACCCTCAGATTCTGTATAGCGCACCGCGGGGCCCTTTTACTAAGCCGTGTTGGTGCCTACGTGCACACAACACGCATCAATTTGAAACTGCTGCCCAGCTACTGTGTGGCCCGGGCGGTAATTTCATTTTTCATGCACATTCTAAACGCGCCGGAAAATATATTTTATTTTCCAGCGCATGGTGCTAACCGGGCGGTAACTGCCATTCTATGCCCGTAGACAATTAGCGCCCAGTTAACGTGTGAGACCTTACCGCTAAGTGAATGGGGTGGCGGTAAGGTGTCGGACCCAAAATGGATGCGTGCAATTTTTATCTTGCCGCACGCCCGTTTTCGGCGTGCTGAAAAATGGATCTGTGTGCATCTAAAATGTGCACCTACACTAGCGCAGGCCATTTTTCAGCGCACCACTAGTAAAAGGACCCCCTAGTGTTCTTTGCCAAAATCCAAGCAGGTTCTATAACAGCGCATGTAACTTAATTGGCATAACAAGCTAATCAGCGTTGATAACAGCACTTAACAATCAATAATGAACACTAATTGGCAATAATTAGAATGTATGTGCACAACTCGCTAAGCGTATTCTGTAACACATTGTGCCTAACTTCTAAAGTGCAGGCAAAAAGGGGCAGGGAAATGGGCATTTCATGGGCATTCTAAAATTTACACGTGTAATTATAGATTATGGCCCTCTGTGCCTAAATCTACATGCCGGGATTTATTCCATGTTTTCACAGGTTTAAATGGACACGTGTGTAGTTTTAGGCACTGGAATATCAACTAAACGTATACTTTTTCCTAAATCTAGGCGCTGCTTATAGAATACACTTAGGTGGAAATGTTTTCCACGCAGATTTTTTAGATGCCATATATAGAATCCCCCCCCCAAAGCGCTAACCAGCAATATTCAGTAGGAGATAGCTGGCTGTCTCCCACTGAATATTGCCAGATAGCCAGTTAAGTGCCATTTAACTGGCCAGGAGCTGTTCCTGGGCAGTTAAATGGTTTTAAGTATCGGGGAGCAGGACATTAACATTACACAGTCAGTAGTAAGAGTGTTCTGTAAGTTACACATGTACCTTAGAGCCTCACCTATGCCCCTCCCATGCTCCGCCCACTGTACACCCCATTACTTTTGTGCTGTGTAGCACTTAGGCTTGACTTATAGAATAGTGTGTACTACACTTATTTCTTTGGCACTTATGTGCGGAGGCCTCGGGGAACCACGTCCACCTAGTTATAGAACTGCCCTTCATGTGAATTTACAAAACATTTGAGCCGGCTTTGTGCCAGTGATAATTTAAATTTGATAGACTAATCCAGGGCCTGGTTAGTTCAGTGCCACATGTTAAATTCATCCGGTACTAACTAACTCATGCTGGCTCTGAGCATGGTCATTACTTTGATTTTATTTATTTATATTTTTGCTGTACACCACCCTGATTAGTTGTCTCTTGACAAAGCATCCAAGTGTCTAACTCTGCTCGGAACACAAAGAGCACAATTCAAATCATGCCAAGTTAAAAAACAATTTTCACTCCTTCTGTAAGGTTTTTTTTTAAAGGATTTGATCAACTCTTTTCCCTGTTGTACTTAGAAGCATTCCATGTGGAAAGACTCTGGTTTAATCCCCGAATAAGATGAGGACTTTTGTTCCTTGGAGATTAAGGGGCTGGGAATGCTGTAGAAATAAAAGCTCACATAGCCCCCCCCCCCCCCCCCACCAGAGAGAGAAAGAGAGAGGGCGAGAGAGAGAGAGAGAGAGAGAGAGAGCGCTATGGTCATTGGTTAAGGGTGACATCTAGTGGCTGCATTCAGGACTTATTGCAGTAACCAAACTAAGGGGTCCTTTTACAAAGGTGCGCTGAAAAATGGCTTGTGGTAGTGTAGGCATGGGTTTTGGGCGTGCGCCGATCCATTTTTAGCGCACCTGTAAAAAAAGGCCTTTTTAAAATTTTTGCCGAAAATGGACGTGCGGCAAAATGAAAATTTCCACTTCCATTTTGGGTCTGAGACCTTACCGCCAGCCATTCACCTAGCTGTAAAGACTCACGCGGTAACTGTGCCGTAATAACCTATGCGCACCAAATGTCACTTGGTGCGCATCCATTACCCGTACCTGAAAATAAAAAACTATTTTTCAGACGCGTGTATCGGATGCGAGCCAAAAATGAAATTACCGCAAGAGCCACGTGGTAATCAGGCAGTAACTCCATTTTGTCATCGTTGGACGTGCGTAGACACTTATGCGGCTTAGTAAAAGGACCCCTAGCTATCATTGGGTAAGAGGTATACAATTGAGGTAAAAACCCTGGGTAGCTGCGAATGAAGGCTGATGGGATTGTATCTTAACAGACTGAGGTGGAAGCAGGAGGAAACTGCCAGGACAAAATTAAAAGGCAAATTTTTTTTTTTTAGTGTTCATCCTGCTACAAAAAAAAAAAAAAAAAAAAAAAAGAAATGCCATGAGCTGTAGATGTAATGCTGTGATTTCACTGGAGGAAAACAGGTGCAATGTTGGAGGGAGCCCAGAGATTCTCTTCCAAGCCATGGCAAACTTAGGAAGGAAGGAAGAGGTTAAAGGGTCTGGCACCCAGCCTTTCATACAACTTCTGGAGGGACAGGACAGTATCAGCTATGTGAGTCCTCCTAAAAACGTGAGTCTTATTATCTATGTCTGCAGGGTATAGGGCCTAATCTAGCCATTAGGGCTCAGCTGTGCTTTTTGAATGCATGAAGTACGAATAGGCCAGTAATAGCTGGGGAATTTTGAAGCTTTCAGTGACATCTAAAATAAGCAGCATTGAGGAGTGA
Organism: Microcaecilia unicolor; assembly: GCF_901765095.1. Lineage (NCBI taxonomy): Eukaryota > Metazoa > Chordata > Amphibia > Gymnophiona > Siphonopidae > Microcaecilia > Microcaecilia unicolor. The sequence goes on along the minus strand of NC_044034.1, from coordinate 95,719,358 downwards.
TAAAACCAGAAATTATCATGGCAACAAAGTGTCACGGATAAACTAAAAAAAGAGAAATAAAATAATGCTTCACTTTCTATGAACAGCGTCATGAGAAAATATTAAAAGAAAATTCTAAACTGGTACGAAAGAATGAATACTATTTTTCTGTAACCAGATAGTCTGTGGGAGTTTTCGCTGTTGAGAATGCCTCTTTTTTCTATTTCGTCATTTGAAGATGGTGTTACAGAGCTACTAAATGCAAACTGTGCGTGACTTCCAGTCAGTCTTGAACTGTTTTCAGACTCCCTTTTTTTAAAATCTTTGTGTTAACAAAATCAGGAAGAAACCCAGCATGCCCAGCAAAGAGCAAGCAAAAAAGTTAGAGAAGTTTATGTTTCTGGCATAACACAGGCTTCTAGTGTTTTGGGTTTGTTTATTGATCCTGTGGGACACTCAAAGAGGGGAGTATTTTGGTGAGGGTTGAGTCCCAAGATGAGTAGGAGGGACTTGTGACATCAACAGGGCATAAGAAGCCTCAAAGAGCAGTGAAATTTTGAAGGACTATCATATGAATATATACACTAACCCTCGGATTCTATATATATAAGGCGCCCAAATTTGGGTGCACTGCCGAGATGTGCACGGAAATTAATTGGTTAACAAATTCTTAACCATCAATAATTGGGTGCTGACAACCAATTGTTGATGTTAATTAGCACTCATAAAAATTTGTATGCGCATCTGGCATGTTATTCTGTAAGGCAGGGTGCCTAACTCCCACAGCGCATATGGCCATGGGAGGGGCATTCAGAAAAGTTATACACGTAGTTATAGAATACTAGTTAAGTGTACCTAATTAGACACCAGCATTTACAACAGGTTTCAGCAGGCCTAAGTCTGGCTCCCAAAGGGGCCCTTTTACTAAGCTGTGGTAAAACCTGGCCTGGATGTGTGAAATTGGCGTGCACTGGGCCATTTTTTACCACGGTGGGTAGAAAGGCCTTTTTTAAATGGGGCAGTAGATGGCCGTGCACTAATATTAAAACTAGCGCATGGTTATTTCCTACCTGAGCCCTTACCACCACCTGTTTACTTGGCAATAAGGGCTCACATGCTATTTGTGCGGTAATCAGGCAGCATTCGCCAATGTGGCTGTGCTGCCGATTACTGCTGGGAATGCCCCCCCCCGCAGTAGAAAGTTATTTTCTATCATGGGAAACAGCGTGCGCCAATTTTGGAATTACTGCTGGGCATCCGTGCTACCCCGGCTGTAGTGTTAATTTGGTGCGTGCTATCCGTGCGGTAGGCCTGCCACGGCTTAGTAAAAGGGCCCCAAGGTTAGGTGCGGGAATCAGCCCTTTCTAGAATAGCATGTAGTGCTGATTTTTTTCATTGCCCATTTTTTAGCAGTATTTATAGAATCCCCCCCCCCCCCCCAATGCCTGGATTCTATGTAGAATGCCATAAGTTAGACACTGATTAGACCAGTGGTGTAGCCAGACCTGAGATTTTGGGTGGGCCCAGAGCTATTAAGGGTGGGCACTGTGTATATTGGTATGAGTAGTGTCTCTTGGGATCCTACAAAATAATGCCTTAGAATGCACTTGATGATGGATTTCTAAGTAGTCTGCCCAACAGCTGCCCTGCATCAATATAACCACATACATACTTAATGGAAATATTAATATTTTTAAATATAATTACATTATCCCATATCTTAAAATTGACCATACATATGTCTACTACAACGGCAAACCTCTCAACACACATGGCAGGATCCTGCAATATAATTACATAGGAAAAATATATTCAAATTCTGGTGGCACCTCAATAATAGCAATACAAAATTCCTTCACTGCCAGGTGCTTTGTGAAGTAACACAAAAACCTGCAAAGAAGCTTCTTAACAACAATTCTGAACACGAATACCAACAACAGTACTTTTATAAAGACAGCGGTGAATATAAATAGCAGGAATATGCATTCCATTGGAAAATTCAGACAAGTCAGACTCATAACTCCACACAAACCACATGCGAACAGAATCTCTCACCTTGGTCACATGCAGAACACATACCAACCCTCATGAATTACAGAATAGAGGACCAAAAATTACAAATTGTCCTGTAGCCTGGCATCAGCTCTTCCCTGCCCTACCCTTCCCTTCTTTTTTCCCCTCATCCATCCCCATAGCCCAGCATTAGCCCTATCCGTCCCTTCCCCATCATCTATACCGCAGCTAGGCGTCAGATCTACCCTAGCTCCCCCCACCCCTCCCTGTAGCCTAGTATCAGCCCTGTCCTACCGTCTACCTGTCCCCCCATAGTCTGGCATCTCCCCTACTCTTTCCAATCTCCCCCTCCCTCTACCCTTAAGCACATCAGCAATCAGCATTAAATATAAAACATTTTAATTTTTCATGCTTGGGCACTGCAGAGATGACCCCCACAGAGGGTAAAAGGCTGTTTTTAAAAAAAAAAGAAATGGCCATGCGACAAGTAAAGCACTTGCCCTGTGGCCATTTCAGGGGGGGAGCACTTACCGCCACCCATTGAGGTGGTGGTAAGGGCTCTCATGCTAACCCTATGGTAACTGGTGGCACTGCCTGATTACCACAGATAAACACTGGCAATACAAAAATAAAAATATTTTTGTAGCGTTGTAAATGACACTTGCTAGGGATGGGAACTACTGCTGGGCTTCTGCGGTAGCCTGGCAGTACTTCAGTTTAGCAAGCGGTAAGTTTGCATTGAGCTTACTGCCACTTAGTAAAAGACCTCCTATATTTTCAGTATTGGCATATAAGTCACCACAAGGACAAAATATAAGAAAACCAATGGACTGCATTAGGGGCTTATAGCCCATTTAGTTAAACAAATGAGAGATCTGCATGAAAAAAAATATTTATTTTTATTATTTTGACTTATGAAAACCATTTGTCCCTGAAACATGCTCCAAACAGAATAATCCATTTCTACAAAAGAGATGACGTGAAGATGTGATTCCATGTGTCCAATTGAAAGGAGAGTTTAATTTTATTTCCAGTTTTACTTGTAATCTGCCTAGGGAAGGCTGGTGTTATAGCCTTCCCAAGGCAGATTACAGCAACAGTTAAGATGAACCCATCAGTAAACAGGATACCCTCACTGAAATTTTGTCATGTATTACCGTATTGTATAGAACAGTGTAGAAAAATGAGCACAAAATACAGCCTTTATTAGTACTGTTTCTGCCAGCTGCAATAATTTTGAAGCTGTTTTAGTGATATTCAGTTTTTATTGCATGATATTTATATCTACACTAGTAAAAAAGCCCCATTTCTGATGCAAATGAAACGGGGGCTAGCAAGGTTTTCTTCTGTGTGCATGTGGGAGTGTGTGTGTCCCTGCCCTCTGCCCTCTCTCCCTTCCCCTGTGCTGTCTGTCCTCTCTGTCCCCTCCCCCCTCGGAGTCGAGTCCTTCAGTGTTAAGTTTCCTGCTGTGCTGTGTTTGTGTTACAGAGAGAGTGAGGGCATCTCTCTCCCCTCCCCCCTCTGAGTCCTTCACTGTTACAGAGAGAGCGATTTGATTTCGTGCTTTGCTGTGTTTTCCTTCACTGTTTGTGTTACAGAGAGAGCGAGGGCCGGGCAGACACTCATGGGGAAACCGGATATCTCTCCCCCTTCACATTTCCGGCTGGAGGCTTCATTTAGAACGTTGGTGGTGCATTTTATATATAGAGATATGGGAAGCTTTCAGATAAATTAAAAAGTTGTCAAATAATAAAAAAACAAAACATCTTTTGTCCTCCACCTTTTAAGGCACTGCCTATCCAACTGGAACAGCTTTTGACTTTTTACAGATGGACCACACATAGGCAGTCTGTTATTTCTAATAATCGTTTCCTTTTGTTTTCAATAGTGTTTGTTATTGTTTTGGGTGAACCAGTGTGGTGGCAATCTCCATCTTCTGCCAGCAAGCTCCTCCTACTGGCTTCAACCCATGAGGCATATTTTCAAAGCAGTTTGGGAGGCTAAGTTCCATAGGTTTCTATGGAACTTTGGGAGGCTAAGTGCTTTGAAAATGAGCCTCCTAGTGGACTAGATAGCCTCGTACCATCTCTTGTTCTCAAACTAACCTCATTGGCTCCTGCCCATGCTGGTTCCAGTCCCAAAATGGCAGCTGCTTCCTCCCACGGCAGTCTCATGAGGCTATTGCAGCCGCCATTTTCACTACATAGGCAGGAGCAGGAGCAACTTGGGATTGCTCTTGCTCCAAAAAGGCCACTAGACCACCAGGGTGAGGTGTGGGGGGGAGGGTGGAATTGGTGAGCGGCCTGGGGGGATGGGTTCTTTGTTGAAGGGGGAGGGAATGGGCGGCGGTGGGGTCAGGGCTATGATTTTGGTTTCAGTTCCAGCTGAAAACGAGCGGTGAATTTTCTCTGCAGATTCAGTTTTGTCCGGAACTGAAAGCCCTGGTTTCGGTCACCTGCTAAATAAAACCTGAAAGAACAAATAAAGTTAGATTAAGAAAGACTGAAAAAAAAATGGAGAGTAGGAGTAACAATGTAAAAATGAAGAGAATTTACAATCTTCAGAAAAGAAAAATGAACAGTATCAAATAGAAATAGAGAATGAAAGTAGAATTAAAAATAAAAGTAAGACATAAAAACATAAGATCACAGTGACAGCTACCACTATCTGTCTAATCCTCCCTGAAGCTAATCCCCAGGAAAAGCTAATGAAAAAAAGTGTTTCTCACCCCAGTCTTAAATTTCTTAAAACTTGTCTCAGCCTGAAAGAATAATAGTAGAGTGTTTCAAAGGCAGGAGCAATGGAAAAAAAACCCTATATATAGAGAAAAATCTAATCTATCGGTAAACAATGATGGGTTAGTTAAACAATTTCAATCTCGGTCTCTTCTCCAAAGCCCTAGGCCCTCCTGGACCCTAGGGACCTACTCCCTATTTCCTGAGTGCTCTTTCCTGAACCATAACACATCTCAGGATGGGTGGAGAAGAAAGATTTAGAATGTATGACAACACTCTATTTTTGATAAATGTATTCTTTTCTCGACACCTCTTCTTGGAGAGTATCATGAGCTGCTTCTCCTCCCACACTGATATCAGTATTTTCAGAGCCCATGAGAACGCTGAAGTCACTAGTAAGAGAATTTGTTGACGGCTTTACATCTGATATACGGAGCACATTTACCCAAATAAGAGAGACTATACACCCTTGTAAAGTACACGCCCCACGTTGTCTGAAGTTGGGTCTTCAACTATTTTAGACTGTGCTCTGGTTTGGCCGTGACTGAGAACTAGAGACAGTGGAGATTCTTAAGGTACTGGGAAATTAGTCCTTGGTTAATTCAAGACACTGGTTTTGAAGATAATCTTATTGTACGATAGGTAGAATTTCTGGACACAAAGAAGAATATAGAGACAATGCTACATTCTTTTGGGAAGCTGCAGCAGTAGTACTTTGGGGAGAAGGAAAGGCACTAATTAAAAAATTGTTAGAAGAATACTCTGGCTAGATGCCCTCTAGTTGTCATAAAGAAATTTTGTTTTGCAATGCAGAATTCTTTGAAGAATGTATTACATCAAAGAAGACAAATCCGTTATCCATTCTGTAAGCATAAATCTTATAAATATGGTTGCAAGGCAGGCAAACATTTGGCCAAGGTATTTAGAGTCCAAGGACCAGGGCATGTAGCAATTATTAAATATAGATTAGGAAATAAATCTAATATGAATAAACACATGAAGAAGTTATTCATGGAATTATATGTTTGTGTATTTGCTGCAGAAAAAGTTCATGTGGGAGTCAGAGAAGATTTTGCTAACATGGATCTGCCCAAATTAATTGTAGTGAATTCATAGAAGAGGAGGTTAAAACGATTGTCAAAGTGTGAAAGAATGTTAAGGTCTTAGGATGTCAGTCAGGGTACATTCGGTCACTGGCAAATGATGCACAGAGGGCAGGCATATCTGGACAAGCCGGATAGATGGAGGAACTAGGACGGGCATAGAAAGCACTTAAGCATGTATCAGAAATTCAAGAGTGGGGCTGCAGAGCCAGACGTGACTTAGGAACATGGGAGCAGAACCAAGGACAGACAACAGAAGATGTTTCCCTGCAGTCTGTTGAGCCAGCATAGTGTGCCTTTTTGGCCCTTCCTAAAATGACTTCACAAGAACATTAGTGCAACATGCTTGGAAACATACAAAAATGCCAAGTGTAGCCATTTTGGGCCAGATTCTATATATGGTGCTTAAAAACACCATGTGGAAAACATTTCTGCCTAAGTGTATTCTTCTATAAGTGAAATTGTCAAATAGATAACAAGTAGAGTTACTATTTAGAGTAATACACCGCTACTCAGATGTGCGATCGTGTGGTCACTACTAATGGAGGAGGAGTCTCATATTCTTACACAGCTGATTTCACATCACCCCACGGTGAGTCTTAGCTTCCGTGTACTTTTATAATCATTGACTCGCCTTCCCCCTCCTATTACTAATGCTGTCTAATGACCACTGCTCTAATACATTCTGTAAACGCACTCTGGAGCGGTTTTATCTATGTCTTAACAACATCGATGGCTGCGCTCTACATATCTGTGTCGGCCGGTATGCCCTGTTTCCCCGACAGGTGCCTGTTTCGCAAGAACGCTTTGTCAAGGGGAGATAATAGCCCGGACCACTTCACCTCACTAGCGCCATCTGTACGCCATCCGATTTAGGCGTGGTATATAGAATACGCTTCGTCGATATCCTAGTGCCTAAAACTACGTGCATCCATTTACACCAACGAAAATGTGGCGTAAATCCTGGCATGTAGATTTAAGTGCAGAGGCCATATTCTGTAACAGCGCATGTAAATTTTGGAACACCCATTTCCCTCCATTGCCAGGCCCCTTTTTGCCTGTACACATTAAAATTTAGGCGCTATGCGTTACAGAATACATTTAGGAAGTCGTGTGCAAAAATTCTAATTATTGTAAATTACTGCTCATTATTGCTTGTTAAGTGCTGTTAACAACGCTGATTGGCTTGTTAAGTTATGTGCGTTGTTATAGAATGTTTTTGGATTTTGGTGCTGAACGCTAGGTGTGATATGTAGAATCTGGGGGTTTCTATTATTTTTTGTCAAAGTGCCCATAGGACTCAATTCTATAAATGGTGCCCAATTTGGGTGCTGATAAAAATTAGCCCTTCTATTCTATAAACGACACTCAGAGTTGGGTACCATTTAGAGAATAGGGTTTGGCGCCCAATTTTTGTGAAACCTGGTGTAAAGTTTCATGCCTGAATTAGGCATAGGTCCTCCGAATTCTATAACACTGCACGCAAATTATAGGAACGCCCCCGGTCCGCTCATGCCCCTCCAGTGACTGCGCCCCCTTTTCGGATCCATTTGTAAAATTTACGCACAGATCCTGGCACCTAAAGATGTGTGTACAAATTTTAATTAATGCCAGTTAGCACCAAAGGATATTTATTTATTTATTTGTAGCATTTGTATCCCACATTTTCCCACCAATTTGCAGGCTCAATGTGGCTTACATTTGCCGTAGTGGCGATTGCCATTTCCAGTTAACAGAATTACAAATGATATTGCGTTCAAATGCGTATATACATAGTAAAAGAATACATTATGGTATTGCATATAGGTTCCTGCGTGATGGATTGGACTGTAACTTATGTTATGTCATCAATTATAGAGAGATCTTATTCGACATAGGGTTAAAGTGGTACTGCATTAAGGTGCGTACATACTCAGGAACTTATATGCAATACCATAATGTATTTTTCTCTACCATGTAATAGATTGGATTGTAACATATGTTGGGTCGTCATTTATAAAGAAATCATTTTTGACATTAGGTTAGAAGTGGTAGTGTTTGTTCATTAATAGCAATGAGGTTAATCAGTCATGTGATGAGAGATCAGTTCTGTCTTGTTCGTGATCAGTCTTATTGTTTAGTAATTAGGATGGTTGTTTATGGTATGCCTTCTTGAACAGGTCAGTTTTCAGTAGCCTTCGGAAGGTAGCTAGATCTTGCGTTGTTTATGCAAGTGAGTTGTGGTGTCAGTTAGTGTTTTGAGTTTCTGAGATGATAATTTCCCGAGCTAGTGTGCTTTACTGTAATTAAAGGGTCTGCCAGATCAGATGGGAGGCTCCCAGACCTCTTTCCTTTGGAGGATTTCACCTTCCTAGTGGCCCACTGAGCCCAGTACTCCTCCCCCAACTCTGACATGAGGTAAAAAGTTAAAATCCTGCATCCCGACCTTTTGTCAATTGATTTTACTCACCCCAATGATTCTGGGGTTGATGGGTCAGGAGACATCCCCACTTGCTCCTGTCCCATAGGCTACTAGCTTCAAAATGGCACCATGTGATTCGTAGCAGGCAGTTTGACCCCTAGGAGTATAACCACAAGACTACCGCTAGGGGTCAGCCAGTGCCATTTTGAAGCTGGTAGCCTATGAGACAGGAGCGAATGGGGATCGCTCCTAACCCATCACCCCCTGGACCCATTGGGGTGAGTTGGGTACTGCTGGGAGGAGGGATGGGAAGGCTGGGCCAGGCCAGCCCTCTGAATTGCTTAGCAAAGGGGCAGGGGTTCAGGAAGGGGTGGGATTTTAATTTTCTTGTCCAGGGGAGGGGATATTGGGCCCAATATACCATCAAAAGTTGAGGTCCTTCGGGGGTGGGGGGAGATCTGGGGGACCTCCCATTTGGCAGCGCTATAGAAATGCTAAGTAGTAGTAGTAGTAGTGGGCTGGAAGGCCATTTAAATTTTTTTTTTTTTTTGCACTGCTTCACAAGGTACACTTATTTTGCTGTTTCTCATGCTTTACCACAGCCAGAAACATACAAAGGGCCAGATTCTATATATATGGTGTAGAAAATTGATCGACGATAGAATTTGGTGCTCAACGCTATTCCATAAAGGGCACTTCAGGTTGAGCACCGGATACCATTAAGCACCAAATTCAGTGCTCAACTTTGGGCGTGAGGACTTTTGTCACCTGAAACCTGGTTTAAATCCTGGTGTGCAAATTGGGCGCAGATCTCCGCTATTCTGTAACACTGCACATATCTTTTGTGAACACCAGTGACCTGGCCATGCCCCTCCCATGGCCATGCTCCCTTTTGAGTAGCACGTGATCCAATTTAGGTGTCCATTGTTACAGAATAGCACGTAGCGAGATTGGCACCCAAATCATAATCGGTGCCAATTAAGTGCGTGTTAGTTCCAATAATTAAATCATTGGAGCCCATTAACTAATTATTTTGAGTGCCAATCTGGGATCCGCGCCCAATTTTGGGCGACCTTTATAAAATCCGGGGAAAAGTTTCTTGCTGTGGCAATGTATGAGAAATTTCACATGAAGTTCAGCTAAGGAAGTAAATGAGTCAAGAGCTCATTGTATTATTATTATTAAAAACTTTTCTTTTCAAAAAGTTTCTGCAACAAGATAACGGAAGACAGGAATAACCATTTTATGTAAAATGGTTTTTCAAATTTTATTCTGTATAACTGCTTATAATTTGATGTTTGTTACACAATACAGCCTTGTAAAATAATTCATAAACTAATTTTTCTAAAGTTTAATATGGCTGTATATAGAAGATTTACTCAACATTTTTCCTTTATCAGAAGATTTTTAACTATAATATGTATGTACTAAATTGTCTGGATTGTAAGCCACATTGAAGCTGAACTCTGAGATAATGCGGGATACAAATGTCATTATAAATAAATAAATTCTCATTTGAATCAGTTATCTGAATGTCATGGAAACGGATGTTAACCCACAAACATTTGTTCACATCTTAGTACATGTGCCTCAAAAGTAATTATTCCCAAATCCTTGGTTCTGTATCTTCCATGGATTCACTGTAGTTGCAGGCCTCTGTGTTTTACGGGTTGTCACTTTCAATGCAAATCCTTTTGACTCTGACACAGAACTAGATGTTTTTGTTTTGACTTTTACAGAATAATTGATCATGTGGGGCGGGGAGAGAAAGAGAAGAATTACAAGTTGGCCAAGGCAAGGGTCTGGAAGATCGGCTTCATCACGGCTTGTTTCACTACTCAAAATATTTGCCGAGGTGATTGCAGAAAGGCTGACATATTTTATTAGCTTACAGGAATTTTCCATGTTCAGTAGCCAATCCTTGGTTTTTCTTTTTGTACTTATCTGAGAACTCAATGCAAAAATCTTATGTCGTGGAATTTATTTAACATTTTCTTATAGCTCAAATTTACATCCACCTATCCAACCTGGAATCAAGATAGCTTGCAGTTCATAAATAAAAACAATAAACAGACACACAAAAACAAATTAAACAAAAGCAAGAGATACATCATAACATCAACAGCAACCCAAACAATACTTCAATCCCCTGGTGACAAAGTTATACTAAATACCAAGCCTCTCGCTGTTTGTGAAAAGACATAAAGGATGCTACTGTCGTCAAATCCTGCAGAATATAACATTCCACTGTAAAGTTGGTGTTGTTTGCGATTGATATTTCATTTATTGTTTCTTGAATTCAGAAATAATGCAGATTGAAAAGAATTTTAGTGAGGTTTCTGTGGATACTAAATAAATGTTGATAAGTCCGAATAAAGAGCAGTTGGGGGAGATTTAGAGCAGTGAATTTTATCCCAGTCTGTCAGGTTCCAAGATGCCCATAATAAATATGTAAAATATAACATTAGCTCCAATTTATGTAGGTCTATCTCATCCATATTCATTATAGGTATTCTGAAAATCCAAGCGGCTGGGTGTGTCCTGAGGACTGGGTTGAGAACCACTGATCGAGAGAACACATGTGTCAGGTGTACAATAAGTTATTTCTGTTTTATAAAGAAAAGTTGCCTGGACATTACACTCTTGAGGATGTAATTAAGATAAGTGTCTATATGACAAAATGATTTAAAGAGATAGTTTTTATGGAAAAATTTGTTCAAAAAAGATCTATGAAGAATTTGGTGCATAGCGAGTAATGAAAGTAATTACTGTGCCCACCTTCTGATGATCCGACTGTACTATAAATATTGTCTTGAGGAAAGTTTTGATTGCACATTTTATAAAGGGAGCATATGCCCATAAATACATAAGTATTGCCATACTGGGACAGACCGAAGGCCCATGAAGCCCAGCATCCTATTTCCAACAGTGGCCAATCCAGGTCACATGTACCTGGCAAGATCTCAAAAAAGTACAATACATTTTATGCTGCTTCTCCTAGAAATAAGCAGTGGATTTAATAATGGTCTATGGAATTTTCATTTAGGAAGCCATCCAAACCTTTTTTAAACCCCGCTGAGCTAACTGGTTTTACTACATTCTCTGGCAACAAATTCCAGAATTTAATTACATGTTCATTGAAGAAAAAAGTTTCTTCAATTAATTTTAAATTTACTACTTTGTAGCTTTATTGCATGCCCCCTAGCCCTAGCATTTTTGGAAAGAGTAAACAAGCGATTCTGCGATTCATGTCTACCTGTTATTATTATTATTACTACATTTGTACCCCGCACTTTCCCACTCAAAGCAGGTTCAATGCGGCTTACATAGTAAAAGGAATACAGAATATTATTAGAGGGCAAAAGTAAAATAATTCAGAATAAAAGGCAAGATGAATAGGTAGAAATAGGCAATGGAGAGGGGAGTGAGGTGGGAGATATAGTTAGGGTTAATGTCGTTATCATGGGGTATGTGTAGGTAGATGGTTCATTAGATGGTTCATTAGATTAATCAGGATTATTTGTATAGGCTTGCTTGAATAAATGGGTTTTTAGTGCTTTCCGGAAGGGTAGGTAGTCGCAGATTGATCGGATAGATCTGGGGAGAGCATTCCAGAGTTGGCTGCCTAGGATTATTTTATAGACCTGATATCTCCCCTCAGCTGTCTTTTCACCAAGCTGAAAAGCCCTAGCCACTTTAGCCTTTCCTCATAGGGAAGTCATCCCATCCCTTTTATCAAGGGCTATTGTAAAATCCCACCCCTCGAAACTCCTGCATGAAGCTTCACCTGCTCTTAGGGGCCCTTTCACTAAGCTGCAGTAATTTTCCCATTAGAGCGTGAGCTCTTACCTACACCTACTTTGCATGTTGTGAGAGTTCACGCACTAATCATGCGCTAATTGGTTACACCCCCCCCCCCCCCCGTTTACAAAGCCACAATGCAATGCTGAAACAGTCCATTCAAAGTGTTGGCATTAGCGCAGCTTTGTAAATGGGGTTAGTGCATGGCGATGTAGCTGTGCTAACAGATGAATGCAGTACACGCCTACTGCCCACCCCTGACCTGCCCCCAGCACTAAAAAATAAATTATATTTTTTAACATGTGAGTAGCACGTGCACTTGCAAAAGTTACTGCAGGATGCCTGAGCACGCCCTAAAGTAAGCATTCTATTTTGTTGCGATAAGCCTTTTGTTAGTGCTTACCACAGCTCAGAAAAAGGGCCTCTTAGGCAGGCAGGGCTTTCCCATTTTATTTCACACTTATGTACATATTTTATAAATTCAAATGCTAAACTGCAAAAGAAAAAAAAACAGCAAGGCCTCTAAGCCTGGTACAATCGAGAGTCCTTTATTCATAAAGACCCAACACGGGCTGTGTTTTGGCGTAACAGCGCCTGCCTCAGGGGTCCAAATATTCAAATGCTGTCAAAGGCAAACACAAAAAGGAAGGCAGACTCCTTTAAGCAGTGCTAACAGACTCAAACAGATGATGAAAAACGCCATAACATATCTATAAAATCAAGACTTCTCCCACACAGTAGGCAGAGCAGGTGGGGGGGAAGAGGGGTTGGTGGTTGGGAGGTGTGGATAGTGGAGGGCAGACTTATACGGTCTGTGCCAGAGCCGGTGATGGGAGACGGGACTGGTGGTTGGGAGGCGGGGAATACTGCTGGGCAGACTTATACGGTCTGTGCCCTGAAAAAGACAGGTACAAATCAAGGTAAGGTATACACATATGAGTTTATCTTGGGCAGACTGGATGGACCGTGTAGGTCTTTTTCTGCCGTCATCTACTATGTTACTATGACAGATCCAACATAAGTACTAGCAGCACAACAATTCAAATGCTGCAAAACACTCCCCCAATTTACCTTATTTAAGGCCCTTTATACAAAGCGGCGGTAAGCCCAACGTGGGCTTACTGCTCGCTAAAAAGGAAGTACCACGGTAGTTCCCATCCCCAGTGAACCGTCATATCCAGTGCTTCAAAAATATTTTTATTTTTGTAGCGCTGGTGTGTACCTGGCAGAAATTGGGCAGTACCATGCGCTGCCCCGAAGTGGCTGCACAGCCATTTCATGAAAAAGAGAAAGGACCTACCTTTTACCCAGTGCCACAGCTTGGTAAAAGGGGCCCTCAGGACATCTTTTACCAAACCGCACCAGCTATTCCCTTGCGATTTATTAAAAGAGGCCCTTATAGCAGTTGGGTCAGAGAAAAACCACACGGAGTGTGGAGGTGCACTTGATCCCCATAGGACAAAAAAGCGAAAATCATTGTTTTAACTAATTTATACGTCTGCCCCATTGTTTGAATAGAGCCTATTTTCCCCACCCCTTTTTTTGTTTTCCCTTATAGCAGTTGGACCATCAGATGGTGAATGCAGCACCAAATTCATTTTTTTTTTGTGGTACCAAACACCCAACTCCTCATAGGTCTAATTGATTTTGTAAATATTTTTTTATATATAAACTCAACTGTAAATTTTTTTTTTCATAACTTCTTATAAACTCAGCTGCTACCATTTTCTTCATTAATTATTTCAGTTAAATATATAACAAGAGCACTTAGCTTCCAAGCCACAGGCCACCTTAGAAAATGGTTGCATTGAGTTTTGGCCATTTCCTGAAAAAACCAAAGACCTGCCTTTTACCTGCTGCGGTAAAAGGGGGCTTTGGCGCGCATCAAAAACAAGCGCCGATGCCAGCACAGACCCCCTTTTGCTGCAGCTTTGTAAAAGGACCCCAGAGTTTGGAAAAGGCTGGAAGAGCCGGTTATAAATCGTGTAATAAATACACCTTGCCTCCTTCATACTTTTTTTTTTTTGCAGCTGACAAATTTGTAATTCCATTTACTTAATTGTAGGGAGTTGGGGTTAAAGGACAAAGTAAATAACTTCTGTTACAGGGAGGTTCTTGTTGCTATGTGTATAACTATAGTAATAGATGGTGGAATTCCATATGATGTTGTAAAATTAGTTTTCTGCTTTCTGTTTTGTGCACTTAACCCCTCTGCAAACAATATTAAGTTATTTTAACAAGTTAATTGCAGTTTTTCCGCTACTAGTTTACTTTAATGAATATCTTAGGGCAGACTGTTTGTTTAAGCCAGCAGTGAGGCAGAAACAGCCACGTTAAACTCTGAAACCAGACACAAATTTCAAGCAACCTTTTAAGTCAGCCTTCCACAAAGGGATCTGAAAATTATTTCAGGAATTCAAACATTCAAATAGAAGTATGTTAGTTTCTTACAAGTGAAGTCTCTTCTTTGCCTTTTTAATATTCTGTGAGATTGGAATCCAGAAAAGGATAAGTACTGTGCCAAAGGGGAACAGACCTTCAGTGAGACAGGAAGGAAAATCCCACTAGCCATAAAGAGGAAGGCTTGTTTTTAGCTTTCATCGCCCTGAATGTGAAAGGGGAAGTGGTTGAAATCATGTATAATGGAGTGGTGCAAATTCAGGGGTCCTTTGTGCACTGAAAAATGGCCTGAGGTAGTGTAGACATGTGGTTTGTGTGTGCGCAGAATTATTTTTTAGCGCACCTACAAAAAATGCCTTTTTAAAATTTTTCACAAAAATGGATTTGTGGCAAAATGAAAATTGCTGCGTGTCCATTTTGGGTCTAAGACCTTACCACAAACCATTGACCTAGCAGTAATGTTCCCTGTACTTTTGCTCATATACTTCAGATGTATAACTACCTCATTGCTTGCAGTAGTGTAGGCGCATGAGAAAAAAATTAAAATTTTGTCTTTTCCTATTTTGTTTCTTTTGTCATGTCAAATTTCTGTTGTCTCTGGCTTTGTTAGTGTGTGGCATAGGAGTCTGCTCTGTGGGCCCCTTTTATGAAGCTGCGGCAAAAGGGGGCCTGCGCTACTGTTGGCGTGTGTTTTTGACGCGCACCAAGTCTTAAATTTACCACAGTGGGTAAAAGGCAAGTCTTTGTTTTTTTTCAGGAAATGGCTGTGCGGCAAGAGAAGCACTTTTCGCATGGCTATTTTGGGGAGGGGGAAGCACTTACCGTCACCCATTGAGGTGGTGTTAAGGGCTCCTGTGCTGACCTGGCAGTAACCGGGCAGCTTGCAGTACTGCCCGATTACCACCGGGCACACACCGGCGCTATAAAAATAAAAATATGTTTGTAGCATCGAATATGACGTGCGCTGCAGTAGCCCAGCGGTACTTCCCTTTTTAGCGAGCGGTTACTGCTGCTTTGTAAAAGGACCCCTGTGGGTGCTTTGGGTGCTTGAGCACCCCCAATATTGAGTAACCTCCTTGACTGTGTCCAGATGGGGGATATTTTCCATTGGGTTTAGCATCTCCAGTAATTTATTTATTTATTTATTTGTAGCATTTGTATCCCACATTTTCCCACCTATTTGCAGGCTTAATGTGGCTTACATTGTTCCGTAATGGTAATCACCAATTCCGGAAAAGAGAAATACATAGTTACAAGGAGGTGACAGAGAGGATTAGGTAGTCAAATAAAGAAAGTTGGCTCCTATGGCATGTATTACCCTTATCAATATTATGTGACATGACTGCATTGTGCTTCCGAAAACGCATGGGAATAACCTTTCTCAATGAGGTAGTTACAACCCTTATCAAAAACCATGTGGTAATGTACAAGCAGCAGCAGTTACAATGCAAAACAGAAGGCATGAATTAGCCTGCATGGAGGGGTAGGTACAATTCAAACCAGAAAGAGTGTCGGTTACAACCTCAAACATCTTACTAGGCAGACCAGATTTGGCCATTTTGGTCTTTATCAGCTGTCATTTATCCCCCCTTACTAAGCTGCGTGGCAATGTAGACACAGCCCAAGTGAATGGGCTGTGTTGGCATTAACACTGGCAGCTGCTTGCGTGGCTTAGTAAACAGGGGGGGGGGGGGGTAATGTTACTAGAAGCAAGCACTATTTAGGAAGTGAGCATAGAAAAAGGAACAAACATTATATCCATAGTAGATTTTAGTTAAGATAGGCAAAGCACAGAAGTTAATATGTCTGGGGTCCTTTTACCAAGCTGCGGGAAAAAGGGCCCTGTGCTAGCAGTGGGGGCCTTTTTACCACAGCAGGTAAAAACACCTCAGGCATCCCGACTCCAGTTATGGTTGGGTAGAGAAGTACAGTGGCATCCGGCTGTGTTTTTGCTGGGAAGGAAGCCATTGGGGCTTACTCTTCAACAGTCGTTGTTAGTATGCATGCTGCCCGTTTAAATATGGCGCAGCACTGGAAGAAGCGAGTGGTCCCTCCATTGGTTCGTTTGATCTCTAAATTGTGGTATATCTGTGAGATGGAACGTCTGACAGCTGTGAAGAGAAAGACTGTGTCTAGATGGGAAGTGATATGGGGACCCTTTTTGAAATTTTGCTCTGTTTGAAGGAGAGGTTGTTTTGGGTTTCTTTGTTATAGGGAGGGTGAAGGAAGGGAGGGAGGGGGGTGTTTGGTAAGGGGGAAGGGAGAGAGGTGGGGTTTGGGTGGGGGGAATAACACACAAAATTCTTTTGTTAGTAAAATACGGAGGCTGGACCTGTATTTGATATCTGTATTGAGATTCGTGCAGTGTAATATTTCATGTTGTTTTTCCATGGTTTGTTCTATTTACTATATTGTCCTGGTGTTTCTACAATAAACAGTCTCTACAAATAATAATAAAAAAAAGACTTCAAGCACATATAGCCATATGGTTAGAAAATTCTTACCGGTTGGCCATTTGACGGGGAGCCCTTACTGCCACCCACTGAGGTGGCGATAAGGACTCCCGCACTAATCTGATGGTACCCAGGCAGTGTTTGGCAGGGGCGTATCTGAACTGCGGCGGTAGGGGGGGGCCAGGGCCAAAGTGAGGGGGCACATTATAGCCCCCCCCGCCGCCGCCGCCGCCATTGCAGATCCCCCTCCCCCCAGCCATTGCTGTCGCCTACCTTCGCTGGCGGGGGACCCCAACCCCCGCCAGCCGAGGTCCGCGTCCTCCTGCCGCTGCCGGCTGCCTGTAAAAGAATTCCGTCAGCTGGCGGGGGACCCCCAACCCCCGCCAGCCAAGCCGAGGTCCTTTCATTTCTTCCACTAAAGCTGGCGCCGAAAGTTTCTTCTGAGTCTGACGTCGCTGCACGTTGTACGTGCAGGATGTCAGACTCAGAAACAGAATGAAGCTCATTCTGTTTCTGAGTCTGACGTCCTGCACGTACAACGTGCAGCGACGTCAGACTCAGAAGAAACTTTCGGCGCCAGCTATAGTGGAAGAAATGAAAGGACCTCGGCTTAGCTGGCGGGGGTTGGGGGTCCCCCGCCAGCTGACGGAATTCTTTTAAAGGCAGCCGGCAGCGGCAGGAGGACGCGGACCTCGGCTGGCGGGGGTTGGGGTCCCCCGCCAGCGAAGGTAGGCGACAGCAATGGAGGGGGAGGGTTGGCAGCGGTAGGGGGGTCCAGGGCGAAATCTGCGGGGGCCCAGGCCCCTGAGGCCCCACGCAGATACGCCCCTGGTGTTTGGTGATGGCCAATTACCACCAGGTTACCATTTCTGGGGTCCTCTCCCCCCCCCCCCGGAAATGGCGCACGCTCGGGCAGGACTACTGCCGGCGGTCGCATTGGGCCAGCGATAGTCCCGGAAGAGCGAGTGATAAGCCCGCATTTGGCTTACCGCCGCTCTGTAAAAGGGCCCTTCTTTGATCCTTACTTTGTAAGAGGTGAATAAAATGTTAAAATTCCTGGTTGGAGTCATCTTTGTGTCTAGAATAGATACAGGTTGGTTGTGATATGAAGTACTGTTTCTCTCAGTTGCATGAGAGAGTTGACTGATTTCTTTCATGCTATTTTGTTTTGTTGAACCTCAACAGTTTGCTTGTGGTGTCTGGCAGGTCACACCATGTTTATCTCAGTATAATTTCACTTCAGTATAGTTGATGGCTAGGTTGAATGCTCACAGTTATTTCTGGAAGTTACCACTCAAAGACAGAAATTCTCCAAAATTCCAAGTTGCAGGTTCCAGACTCCAGAAGATATGGCGCTCGCCTTATTAAAAAACAAACAAACCAAAAACCTCCCACGCCCTTAATTATGTAAATCAGTGTAATCTAGGGATTGTTTCTTGCTTTTCTGTTGATTGTGCTAGATCAATGGGGGAGGCTTGGTAGCAGCTCTCTTAATTTAAAAGTCATTTCATAGTAAGTCTATCCTAATAACATTCTTTTGGGGCTGAATGTTTACTTAGGTGGCATTGGAAGTGAATTCCATCTTAATTGCGTTAATAGTGTATAAGGCACTTAGAGGAGATGATTGCTTCTTTGAGAGGTTATTTCAGTTGATCCTTCATGTGCACCTAGAATATCCATCATTGTTAATTTTTTTTTTTTTTTTTTTTTGGGGGGGGGGGGGGGGGGATTTTAATGTGCATGAGAAGGCTCCCTCCGCTGGTGGTGACTAATTTTCAGTCAGCTCTTTTAGTTTTCAGGTTTCTTCAGTTAGTTACCTCCTAAGTACATGACAGGTTGATATGGTGCTGTTACATAAACATACCCTCCTGGGGTGGAAGGTTGTGGATTTGAAGGTCAGCCCTGTCAGGGGCAGTGAAACATCTTTTTGGTTGAACGGGTCAAACAAATCAATCTCAGCCTCCACCCAGGCCTTTTGGTTGTGATACTGGTTTGGGCAAAATATTTGTGTGACCATGGCCCTTGTGGGCCACCCCATTTTGTTGCCTGTGA